>NW_009970723.1:11258999-11291134 GCF_000747805.2 Chaetura pelagica
TGCCGGCGGGCCGGCCCGCGGGGCGTGTCCGGGCCCCGGCCCCAGCACCGGGAGCTGTCCCGGGCAGCCCAGCCCCAGCACCGGGAGCTGTCCGGGGCGGCCCGAGGTCTGGTCTTGCCGCTGCTGCTCGGGCGCGGCGAGGAGCCCGGGGGCCGGGGAAGCGTGAGCTGCTCCCCTGAGCTGTGCCCCGGCCGCGAGGAGGGGCTCCCGCACGGGCCTTGTCCTTCCCCAGCCTGGCGCGGAGGCACCGAGTAAGCTGAGGATACTGATCTCCCTCTGTGGAGGAGTAATCACACTGCCTTCTGATGGCTTAACAATAAGCAAAGCTGCTACTATGGTGGACATTCATGAGTGCAGTGAAGCTGAAGCACTAAGTGGTTTATTAAACCAAAACCAGTGCTGTGTCCTGGACACGTTAGCTGCAGCTGGCCCCTCACACTCAGTACCTGGCAGCTCTCTTTTGGGCTTTAGTTGCTGACTTTGCAAGTCTGTTTCCAAGATTCATTGCATTATTGTTAGCATCATAGTAAAAACTTCAGATATAATTTCTGTGACAGCTACTAAACTGCGAGGTGTTCTCCTAAAAACATTTCAATATCTGTTTAAAAATATTTTTTTGATGAGTGAACATTTTGAAGAATGTCAGTGCAATGTGAGCACTGGAAATAAAGCACCATATCTTGTTTTATCATTATCTCTCAGTCTCATGCAATACAATTCCGTTGCTATTGTGGTACTTTCATTTTAAAGCAATTTAGACTCCTTTACATTGCTAAATTGTGTGGCTCCTGGCAACATTTGTTGCATATGAGAATATTTGTGATCCAATATAAAGTACAATTTCAGTTTGGCAGTAGGATCAGTTTAAACTGTCAAGCTTGCAAGTGAAGAATAAACTGTTGTCAAGTAATGGCAAGGTAAAACTAACTTGAGTAATAAAACAGATCTGTTTTAATTTGTCATCTGCAGAATCTTGGAAGCAGATAATGGACAAAAGTACACAAAGGATAGCCTAAAACAGCTCTCTTAGGAAATGCTGTTGTCAATGGAATTCAGATAGACGGCTTACAATATTTTACTGAGAAGTGATCTGGTGTCAGATTAATAACTCACCAGCTTCATTTTTCTTGAAGTGAAGTGGCTCCTTGAACCATCAGATTTATTAATCACAACCATCAACCAAAGTCATACCAGAGCTTGTTCTGCATTTTTAGGTAGGTAATACTGAGTTTAGTTCTCTTGGCAGAAGTTTTCCTTCTGCCAAGAGAAGAGAAAGAAGAAAGAAAACCCCCTTATTTGTATGAATGAACTACTGTTATTGCATAGAGATAAATATAGAGCTAAATCCTGCAGTCTTTGTTCAAGTGTAACTCTCATTGAAGGCAAGCTCCTTTTGAAGTGGAAGGTATTTTTGTCTGACTAAGCAATAAAATGGTGTCATTTCATTCCGTGGAGAAATGTGGGAGGATAAAAAAAGATGCTGAAAACAAAAGTTGACTTTTAGAGATATTATCACAAGAACGGTCCAAATGTTGTAGAAAGGGGCAAGCATGGATTTCCTCTATTTTTTTATATATATATAATTTATGGTGATTGAGTATCAGTATGAATGGCTAGTCCCTGAGCTTTGCTTCTTTTCTCCATTCTATTTCTAATTTGTGCTTTTCAAATTCTTTTGCTGTGCCCATCGCTGTGGTATTTGAGCATCTTCCAAACGTGCATTAAGTAGTGTGACTCACATCTATATGTGAACTATTTATTCTGTCCCTTTCATTCCCTAGGGTAAATATGTGTGGATTTAAAATAGATATGTAACTACTTCTCCTTAGACTTGTTTTACTCTTTTTGGGGAAAGGAAATGCAGATGGTATTGAGTTGTAATCTGTAGCAACTAATAGTGATCAGGTCAGCATGAATGCTTGCCAAGATTTGCTAGAACATGATGGCATGGAAAGCAGAAGCTTTCCAGATTTGGTCTCTCCTTTGGCCTGGTTCAGTCTGTGAAATACGCCTTGCTACAGTTGTGCACTCTGTTCCTGTGGCAGAGCTTCCACTGTAAACAGAGGGACAGGCAGCAACCTCCGCTGCTTCAACTCTCTCTCTTCTGGCATCTTTGAGACCCTTGGAGTGCATTTTGAATCTCATGTAGTAAGAAAGTGACTTTTTGACAAGGTTGTCAAATGTGTATTCTGCATAATATTTAATATGCATAATGTGTGACACTCAGAGAGAGTGAATTTTTGTCTGTACACTGAGTGTAAATCCTTATTTGCTGTTACGGGAACACCTACGTATTATCAACTTATATCTTTGTGGGGTTTCACTTACATGTTTATAGGATAGAACTTTTGCTTATGGCTTCTCCTTTACACCAGGCACATCCTTTCTCTTACAAATATAAGTTTTGTGTGTGTAAGCTCTCTAATAGATGTTAGATAGCCCATTTACTGCATATGGATTGATTTAAGGGATCAGTCTTGTGCTTTTTTACTTTTCATTGGTACTTTTATTTCTGTATCTAAGGATTGGTTTGAGAGAATGCACACAGAAAAAAGATGTGTAGGAAATGTTATTATGCTGACACAGTTTGTGAAGACTCAAGTTTCAGCCTGTGTGGTGTGTATACACTTTCCTATTTGCAATGTAACGAGTTTACAGCGCCTTTGCCTAATTATTCTAAAGATAAAATTTTCCCTCTGTAAAGTCAGACTCGCAGTTCCCTGCCCTTTTCCTTTCCTTCTGTCTCATTCTCTGCTCCCCCCTAATATTCTTTATCACCTCTCTGTTCTTTTCTTTCTAGAATTTGTTCTGCCCTCTGGGCCTGTCTCAGAATTGTCTTTATTCCTTACTCTTCTCTCTTACCACATGCTTAGACATTTTATAGTGTAGATAATGCTTGTCAGGATGTTACAACTTGTAACATTTGCTCATCAAGAAAGACCCAGTTCTTACAACTGTTCTTTAAAGCATCTAGCATACTTTTGGGCACTGTCTACAAATAACAGGAGTGGTACTTCCTCTTAGTGACTAAGCAGAATGTATTTGGAGATAATACAGACTGGCAGTTACAGTAATTACTGCGCTTGCTAATGCTAATGTTGAGTAGAATTGAGTAGAATTTCAGAAGACTGCAATTGTGCTGATGTTCCTGCTTTCAAGAAGATGGGTTGGATGTAGAAAGGCATGACATCACATGGAGCTGAAAAATAGAAAAGCTGATAGAGGATATAGTTAACAAAGAACCTGAAAAACAGATGTTTAACACCAGTCAGTATGTGCTTTCTGAACTCTTGTCAAATAAATCTGCTTTTGTACTTCTTTGAAATAAAAAGAAGAAAGCATTTAATGTTACGACTGAAAGAGGAGTGTAGGTTATAATTTAGGGTGCTGGGACTGTCCTAGAAAGCGGTGAAATTCTGTGATCTCTGGAGGTGAGACTACGGGGCTGAGTGGTCCATTCTGGATCTTGCCTGCATGCATCTGTGAGCTGGGTAATGTCTAAATAACTGAGAATGTCAAATAATTGATTTTTCCATTGAAACAACAACTTAATTAGTGTATATATTGTTGGTGCAAAAATACACAGAAGTGATAGTTTACTACAGAACTGATATAAAATGTGTTTTTACCCTGCCAATAAAGTTTTAAAATACCTATAGCATTATCAAAATTCCATAGTAAGGATCAAACAGTAGTATAATCATTTGAACTTTGAAATATAATCCAGTGCAATGTGAAAGTAGCCATGTATATAAATGTTCTAGTTTTATCTTGAAGGTAGACTTGCCAGGCTTGGGAATTTTCTTCAGATAAGTGCCACCTCTCCCCCCTCTGCTTTACCGGCTTCCTTAAAGTTTTACTTTGGTATTCAGAGCCAGACAGATAGCTATGGAAGTTTGTAAGTCCATTAGGCCTACCTTTTCCAGGAAGGATTTTCCAAAAGAACACAAGATATAATGAGTTACGATCTCCTCTATACTTGTTTGGCTGCAACAGACATTACACCTTAACAATGAGCTTTGAGGTGGGGATGATTTTTTGTGTTAAGATTGATTCATATGGGCTGTCTTAATCACATATCTTACTATATCATGGTTAAAAGCTACATGTTATCATAGACTACTTGATCTCTTAAAGTGGGCAACAGTGAGTCTTCTTAATTTAGACTCTTGGAGGAAGAATCCCTTTAATTGTTTAAAAATATTCAAAAATATTTTAAAAGTATGTTTAAAAGTATTCAAAACCATATGTCTTTCAGATAAATGAACTAATAGAATAAATCTTACATTCAAATCAAACCAAATTGTTTTCAATGCTTCCTGAGTTTAGATTTTGTTTCTTTTACACGACTATGTGGTGTAACAGGAGGAACTGTTATGTCCTCGAAGTATAACTGTCTGTTGAGGGTATATTATATTTTACTTAGAAGAACAGTTTGCATCTAATCTAATAGTGCTTTTGTAAACTCAGTAAACTCCAATAACTGCATCTTGTGATTTGTTAAGTTTCTGGTGATGCAATGAAATTGCAGAGTTGGTGCTGCACTGAAAAGCTGCTTCTGCATGATATTATGTTGGAACTGTTTCCTCATGTTGTTTCTGCAAGATACTGTCTTCAAGCTGCAAAGGCATCAGTCCTTACTGAAGTTATAGGAGTTAAAGTAACAGTACAAGATTGTGTAGGGGAGTAGTAATGCATTTAAGAAGTTAATACATATTATTTTTTGAGAGAAAGTGTTCAGTATAATTTGTGCTGGTTTTTGCTGTTTTCATTGAAGGTGGAAGGCACCTGTCATCACATTTCTCTGCCTAAACATTTTTGCAGAGTGATCTTAGTTGCATTTCAAGGAACTGAAATTAAATGAATGCATTTTGATAGGGCAAGAGTTTATAGTACTGTACTTTACATGTCTTTGGGAATTTTGATGTGAGAGTCTAAAGATTATCTTTGATTTAGATTTTAAACTCTTATATTTAAACTACAGTGAGATGTCCTGTTTCTTCTATCAGGGCTTAGTGAGAGCTGAACTTGAGTTTCAAAACAGTCCAAGTGCTTCTATTTAAAACATTCATAAAGAGAATATTTAAACTTTAGATGAAGCATCAAAAAGTTATTTTCTTTTTACTGTCTCCATGGGGTTGGTTCACAGAATCACAGAATCTTAGGGGTTGGAAGGGACCTCGAAAGATCATCTAGTCCAACGCCCCTGTCAGAGCAGGGTCACCTAGAGCACATCACACAGGAACGTGTTCAGGCGGGTTTTGAATTCCTCCAGTGAAGGAGACTCCACAATCTTTCTGGTCAGCCTGTTCCAGTGCTCTAGTTCTTCTTAAATCTCATATGAAATTGTTTAAATACTTCTTCATGACTTATTATTTATTTATTTAACATTATTTTTTTTAAGGTGAATGGTTTCTTAGAGCAAATACTATATTGTATTTGTCCACTGAATGTCTCACAGATTATGTAGCATTACTAAGTATTTGATATAACATTGCATTTTGGTTCTATGTATTTATGAGGGCAGTCTTTCTTTAGGATGTGTATTATCTTAAGCATATGAGGGATATAACGTATTTTGACCTTTAAATAAAATTGTGAGTTAGAAGCAGTCAGCCTTTTTTGGCAGATGCTTTGCAGCCATATTTCACATAACTTTTCAGAAATGAGTACTCCAGCATGTTAGCAAGAAAACTTTCTCCTTGGTGCTTTTATAGATTTTTCTCTTTACAGTAAGGATGAGGGAGAAGTAATGCTTTTAAAGCTGTTTAAAACCCCGTAGAATAGAAAATAGTGCTGATTTGGACCTCAGGAGATCTTCCAATAAGATAGCAACTCCTGACACTTACATGTCTAATCTAGTGACTCCTAACTGTGAAGGCCCACCTAAGCCAGTGAAATAAACAGGCTTCATGGCCGAGGCAAGGACACAAAACAGTATGCAGAATTTTAGCTAGTCAGTTCTACAAGAGCAGTACTGCCTCATCAGAGAAGGTGAGGAGTGGGCCAAACCAATCTTCTTGTAAAGCTCTTGGACCCGGTACGAAACTTTAATAGTTTATTTCAAATGATGGTTTACTACTGAAAGGTATGGAAACAGCAAATCCAACTCCTGATGTAACCAGTGGTGGAGATTCCTTGAACTTCCTAGGTAATTTGTCTTGGTTTCTCAGAGTCATTATCCTTAGAATTAGATTTTTTCCCCTACTACTAAACATAAATCTCTTTCCTGCCATTTGCTTCTTACTCTGGACTCAATGGACATGCAGATAGATCTGATACTTTTCTGTTTACAGCAACTTTTTATGTATTTCACAAATGTGATAATATCTCCTCCTGCAGACTCTCATAATCTCTTTTCCATAGACTCAACAGGTCATATTTTCTAGACTTTTGGTCATTCTTGTTGCTGTTCTTTCTACTTTCTGACTGATCTTTTCTTTTGAAAAACAATGTCTAAAGCTAGACACACTATTTTAAAGAAAAGTGTATGAGGAGAGCACAAGGAGAGCCCAGTTCTGGGCTCCCCAGTTCAACAGAGACAAGGAACTACTAGAGAGAGTTCAGTGGAAGGCAACAAAGATGATAGGGGATTGGAGCATCTCTCTTATGGGGAAAGGCTGAGAGAGCTGGAACTCTTTATGAGATGAGACCTTATTAATGCCTATAAGTATTTGAAGAGTGGGTGCAAGGAGGATGGAGCCAGACTCTTCTTGGTAGTTCCTAGTGACAGGATGAGGGGCAACAGGCACAAGCTGGAACATAGGAAATTCCATTTAAATATGAGGAAAAACTTCTTTACGGTGAGGGTGACAGAGCCCTGGAACAGGCTGCTTGGGGAGGTTGTGGATTCTCCTTCTCTAGAGATATTGAAGACCTGCCTGGACGCAGTCCTGCGTAAGATGCTCTAGGGGATCCTGCTTTAGCAGGGGAGTTGGACTGGATGATCGCTAGAGGTTCCTTCCAACTCTGACAATTCTGTGAAAAGGTACCTCCTTCCCCACAGAAAAAAATAACACTAGGTATCTTGCGCAGAACACTTTCCTTCTGCAACCACTATCAAGTGTGTTTGCGATTTTTGTTATGATACAGCATTATAGTCAGCTTGTGATCTACTATACTTTCAACATGCTTTCCTGCAGAACTGCTGTGAAACAATCATTCTTCATTTTGTGTTGTGAAGTTGATTACTTCAGCTACGCGTAGTGTTTGTCTTTATCTCTGTTGAGTTGTATTCTGTCCGTATCAGATGCCTCTTATGAATTTTGCATTAGAGTGCTTAAATAAAATGCACAAACAGCCCTTGGAGCAAGAATGAAGATTTGCCTCCAGAGAGTATCGTGATCACGGAGCTATTTAGACTTTCTCTTGCTTGTCATGCATTCACATTCCTGACTGCAGAGTTGCACAACTTCGCTACTAGGATGCAGAATAATTTCATTCCAGTTTTGCTCAGAGCTTGTTCATTAGGGAAGAGAGAGCTGTGTTCAAATCTTCTCAAGCTGAGAAAGGTCTGCAACACAGATCTGGTGCCTCTTTGGCAAGACACAACTGCTACACTACTGTAAAGGAAGCAGTTACATCCTCAGCTGTATTTGTTCACTTGTGGAAGCTGTTGGTTTATTTACAACAAATCTGACAAAAAAAAAGTTGAGGTCGCAAAGTTATTTAAATACTGAGGGTTTAATGAAAGGAAGTAGATGGCTAGTGGAAAGGGATTGTTCACACTCCTGACTGTGGAAAAGTACATTCACACTGTATCACATGCCAGGGAGACTTTATAGGGGAGAAACAAGTATAGACGTAAAAATAAATCAATAATGAGCTGTGAGTCCTCACAAAATCAGGCTTTTTTAGGTTCAGCATTCATAGAACTGCTGAGTTAATGACAATTATTACCTCTGTTTTGCTATCTTTTTCATTCCTGTGTTACAACATTTAGAGCTTGGGTTAAGGATTGAGCCCAGAGAATCTCTGGGATTCTTTTGAGCCTATGTGAATATCTATAGTGTAAGACATCTGCATATGAAATTGCTTAGATTCAATTTAAAGCAAATGGAAATAAAGAGGTGCCTTTAAGATATGATCCATCTCAGCTTAAATCAGACGTTTCAAATGGGCCGGATGAATTGCAGAGCCTATTTCTGGCCATGGACTTAAAAAGAAGATAGGGTGAATGTGTCCGATATAGAGGTTTACCTTGTAGACATCTTGATTTAGGTAAGCTGAATCTCACATTCAGAGTTCTGCCTTTGAGACTAATTCTTCACTATTTGACCTTATGAGAATGCCATAGCCATATTCCCTACTGAGACTGACTTTTGTGCTCTCTAGATTTCTTTAGAAGCTTGTTTGTCAACCTACATCTTTTGCTTACATTTCAATCCATTATTAATTAGGGCATGCTCATTTATCCATATCTTTACTATTTGACACTCACTGCTGGGAACCTGAGTATATTTTCTTTCTAGTCCAAGATTATTCTTAGGATTTGGTGTATTTTTTTTACTAAATTCAGAAAACCTTTGAAGAATAAGATCTAAAAAAAGGCCTTGCAATAGAAGATATTTCCAACATGTGGGATTAAGCACACCTATCAACAAAAGTACCTTACAAAGAAAATCTTCACATGCCATTCACCAATAAGAATGATTAATGGATAATTTAAGCCAGAAGATAGAATCTCATAGCTGAAGATAGTCTGATTGCTAGGTGAGAAAAACATCAGAATTATCTACTACTTGTCAACTTTTAAAAGTGTAACATTAAGACCCAAAGAAAGCTCTATAAACAAATATAAGTTGATACTTTCTTTCTGTAAGTCACACACCATGTCTCTTTTGCCATGTACCACTGGAAGTTAGAGATATTTCGACATAGGCTTTCATTACCTTCTATGCTTTGAATTTCTTTTTATTCTGCCAGTTTAACAACATTTGTTCAGCTACTGTGTATTTACAAGCTGGTAAGTCACTTTTGATAGTAGTCTGTTAAAAACACAATTGAATTGCTCTTCATTCTGAATTCAGTGCTCCCTTGCTTTAAAAGCCTATATATAAACAGGTTATCTACAGAAGATGTGTGATACAGAAGCCAAATATACTTTTGCTGAATCAGGCCCTAAGACAGTTTGGGAACCTGAGTTTTGATCCAGGATGCTTTCATTAATTTGGTTAGTCATTGTGATTATGATTAATTTAATTCTGTGTAACTGGCTGCTGCACAGTAAGTGACAGCTGAACCATGTATTATCTAACAGCCAGAAAAATAGCATCACTACCATGTTTAGAGGGCTGAGAATTACATTTTTATTGAACATGTGCTTTGTACTAAAGTTAAAAAGATTTGGGAAAATCTTACTTTTTCTCAAACTACTAGTAGCATTACAGACATGAAACATCACAGTAAACCATGTGAGCTTTTAAAAAATAAGAACTTGATTTATGAATAGAATGAAACTTCTTGTTCTGATTTTTGATAACATACTGGCTTTTTGGAATGGTTGTAAAGTTATACCTGTGGATGCTTTGCTGATAATCTGATTTACATACAAGTGGTAGGTTTCAGGTGGTAAATCTAAATGAATGGGAAGTATTTCTCAAGTGCCAATATTGCTTCCATAATAAAAAATATCACATTGGAAGTCATTTCAAGTGAAGCAGTACTTTAAGTTATTCTGCTGAACTATACAAAAAATACCAAGTGAATTCAAAAGTGATCAGGTGTTAAAGAAAAGCTAAACCCCAATATGAATGGAAGAAAATTATATCTTTACCTAGGATCCACATTTCTTTTTAAAAATTGCATCTTCAGTGTTTAAAATAGTGTATCAGAAAATCCAAACATATTTTTTCCTGTTCTGTTTATGATGTATCTGAAAAATTGCTGTAGAGGATGTTGTGAAGGCACTGAGCCAAGAAAAGATATTTTCAGGGTAGAGTACAAAGGAAGTACTTGTTATTTGAAAGCTTTGAATTCTTCTGTCTGCTTGATATCTGAACATACAGGTGCCGAAAGATGAATGAAATTTAATGGACCATAGCTGAGCATTGATGTACTTTTATATGTTTTGAATTTATTTAGACGTGGTTGGAACTTGAGTGTTTTTATCTACTTTGTAGTTTTTAAATGAACATGTCTTCCACAGAAATTTACTGAGTGCTCTTTTCTAAAGTTTGGTCTGAGTTACATACTTGAAAAGTCTTTAAACACAGATATTCTCATGTGTAAAAGAAGCTTTTCTTTGGAGACATGCAAAATAAGCATTTTGTTAGATTTGTAACTATTAGTATGAATGGTCATATTTGTTCTGCACAAATAAGACTTATAATAGTTGGAGAATTAGGCCATGATCACACTGACACTTGTGCTCCAACTAACTGCTCAGACATAAATAACTATTTCTTAACTCAATGGGACAAGTTATTTACAAGAAAGAGATTCCTTAATTTAAAGGAATACATGTCTTTGTTTAGGCTTCATAGTTTTGCCTAATAACACTGAAAAATAATAGTTGAAAAAACATTCACTGAAATTGGAATTTCAGTATGGAGGTTCAGTCATGGTTCAAGGCTTAATAATATGTTTGGTTTTTTTGGAGTTTTTAATCATTGTCCATATAAGTAATATACAAGATGCTTCACAAATTGCAATATTTACTCTTTTAATAAGAAAGGATTTCCTGAAAGTTTACCAGTAAAATTAATTAGTTCTGTGGGTCACTAAATGAGTAAAGGCACTGTTGTGTATTTTTTGTTCTTTATTATTGAAATAAACTAATTATATAATCTTATTTTTATTCTATGGTTATATAAATACATAAGAAAAAGTAGTGTAGAATCGGTAGCATTTTTGTTACTCTTCATAACCATAAGGTTTTTCTTTGACAAGGACCTAGGAATGTTTTATTATAGTAATCCATGAAAAATTAGTATTTTGAAGGGACTACTGTTCCTAAATCAAATAAGACTAAGCACTTCCTTAGGAACAGTGACCCATTTTAAAACATCTCTTGCCTCCCATTGGCATGGCTGGGTGTTCAGTGAAGCTGCCCACAAGAAAGATGGTGGCTTGTGTTAAAACAGGGAAAATATCTTCTATCTTGGACATAAGTAACTTTTATTCACTATATACAAACTTACTGAATTGTGTTATCATGATGTGGGAGGAAGTTTATACAAGAGGTCTACTGTGCATTTCTATTGTTTAATACTTTTGGTTATCATGGAATCACAGAATTGTCAGAGTTGGAAGGGACGTCTAGAGATCATCTAGTCCAACTCTTGTGCTACAGCAGGATGGCCCAGAGCACATTACACAGGACTGCATCCAGGCAGGTTTTGAATATCTCAAGAAAGGAGACTCCACAACCTCCCTGGGCAGCCTGTTCCAGGGTTCTGTCACCCTCACCGTAAATAAGTTTTTCCTTATATTTAAATGGAGCTTCCTATGTTCCAGCTTGTGCCCATTGCCCCTTGTCTTGTCACTGTGAACTACTGAAAGGAGTCTGGGTCCTTTGTCCTTGCACCCACCCTTTAGAAACTTATAGGCATTGATAAGGTCTCCCCTCAGACTTCTCTTATCATTAGTATCTTTTTAATGGATGGTTTGAACATCTGCATAGTAGTTTTGGTAACTACATTACTGAAACATATTCTAGCCTCAGTTTCAGTTTAACACAATTTTTAATCAAAACATTATTTGAGTTTAAAACAAAAAGAAGAAATGATTTTTACTGAACTCTTGCCCAACAACCTGATTAGTATTCTTTGCCTTTTAATTTGTAATTAGGTTCATATTGCCATAATGAATGTTAATTCACGTAAGAATTTATACAGAAACATGTGACTAACTGTATTCATAGCTAAAAATTGATTTTTGTGTGTGGAGTAAATATTTGCACTGGGATGTTGTGTCTAGATGTTGGAGGGGTGCTGCAGGGCTGACTTCTATCAGAAGACACCAGGAACTGCCCTCATGTCAGAGGGAGCTGGTTTCAGCCAGCTCCAAAATGAACCCGCTGCTGGCCAAAGCTGAGCCCATTGTATAATCTGTGATTTGTTTAAGAAAATATTAAAAATGCTGGAGCATTTATTGAAGAACTGAATCCCATGGGAGTGAGGAGGAAATAGGAAGAGATGAAGTGTTGTAGACTGACCACAATGCCCATTGCTCACCCATCTGTGGTGCTTAAGGGGTGGAGGTAAAAGATTCAGTACTGAAGTTGAGCCTGGGAAGAAGTAAGGTGTGGGGGGAAGGTATCTTTAACTTTCGGCTTTGTTTTTATATTCACTGTCCTCCTCTGTTATTCATTTGCAATAATTTAAGTTAATCTTTCCCAAGTGGAGTCTGTTTTTGCATGATGGTTACTTGGTGAGCAATCTCCCTGTCCTTATCTTGACCCACAAGATTTCCCATCTTATTTTCTGCTCCATCCTGCTGAGGAAGGGGAATGAGAGAACAGCTAGGTGGGTGTCTGACAGCCAGTCAAAGTCAATCTTCTGTAGTATGGTACTTAAAAGGGCTCACTTGAGCTTAGTGACATCAGTCTTCATGGGTTCCCTGTGGAATCAATGCAGCAAGAGAAAGAGAGGCTTCTCCAGAAACTATCTTTGAGGGGATAAATTCAGCTCTGGAGCCCTGGGTAGTTCTCTGCCACTGCCACACCAGCTATTCCTTCCTGCCTCTGTGAAACCATTATGGCCCTGATGGAAGTGTCTGCTCAATTGTCCAGTGAAAGTGCTTCAGGGAAGATAAGCTGATGAAAAATATTCTCCCCTTTGCCAGTTTGGCAGAGCATTTTTTTTTAATCTACAAAAAGGAATGGGTCTGGTTCACTGTACAGTCTCTCCAGTGGCTGAGCTAGCACAACTGAGGGGCTGGGAGAGATTAGCTACAGTACTTTTGGAGTTTCTGGGAGCAATGGACTTATTCCATCCTTCATTTCCACAGTCTGCAATGACTGGTTGCAGTCCTTGAGAAAAGCAGCAGTCAACACTTTAGAAATAATTTCTGGTTTTGAAGGTGCTGTTTAAGGTCTATGAGTGGATGCAGCCAAAATTAGTTTTCAGAGCTCTTCTCATGAAGGAAACAAAGAAAATGCTAATAAAATTCTGCTGTTGAATAACTGGAGGTGGAAGACCAGTGTTGGTTCAGATAGAACTAGGTTTTGTGTCTGTATATCAAACAGCATATGCAGATTTTTTTCTCAAATACTTCCAAAACTGATTTTCTGACATAATGGAATAAATTTGTTAAGCTCATGGGATGTGGGAGAAGAGAATAACTACCTCAGATGAAGCTGGCTAAGAGAATGTGTTGCATTTTCCAATGTGAACTGGACATAAATAAGGAAAAATGTCTATCAAAGGTCTTATTTGTAATTACTGCTCAGAAAAGCTTTTACATTTTCACAGGTGACTGGACACTTTTTATTATGCAAAATAAAGGGAGAGCTGCTTTGCCCCTAGTATTTCAGTTCTTGTATGGAGAGAAGATCTTCTGATTGTTGAAATTATGTGATGGCATTGGCTCTGAGTTTGTTTGAAATATAGGCTACATATATATTTTTAAAAAGAGGATTTTTTTGGTAATTTAATCAGTTATTAAAACATAATTTTAAACAGTGAATTCTGTAGATGACAGCAATTAAAATTGAATTTCAATATGCTAAGGTCATAAACTCAAGAACTACTGAAAGTCTGTAAGATTACAGAATCACAGAATTGTCGTGGTTGGAAAAGACGTCTAAGATTACTGTGTCCAACTGTCAACCCCACCCAGTGGAGAAAACAACAACAACAAAAAAAGGCCACTAGAGCATGTTCTGAAGTGCCACATTCACACGTTTTTTATTTACCTCCAGGGGTGGTGACTCCATGACCTCCCTGGGCAGCCTGTTTCAGTGCCTGACCACTTTTTCAGTAAAGAAATTCTTCCTACTGTCTCATCTAAACCTCCCCTGGTGCAACTTCAGGTAATTTCCTCTAGTCCTTTCTTTATTTACTTGAGAGAAGAGGCCAACACCCACCTCATTAGAACTTCCTTTCAGTTGACCAACACCCCTGGGCCCTTTTCTGCTGGGCAGCTTTCCAGCCACACTTCCTCAAGCCTGTAGCATTGCCTAGGGTTGTTGTTACTAAAATGCAGGACCCAGCACTTGGCCTTGTTGAACCTCATACAATTGGCCTCAGCCCATTGATGCAGTCTGTCCAGGTCCCTCTGCAGAGCCTTCCTACCTTCAAGCAGATCAGCACTCCTACCCAGCTTTGTGGGATTACATAAATAAACACAAAGAGAACTTGCCTTTGCTACTGTCTATGCCAGCACATGAGGAAAAGACACCTTGCATCAAACAGTTACATGTTTCTAATTGTAATAAAAGGAATTGATTCTGCTAAGTATAGACTTTCAGACTTATTTGTACATCTGATAGGTAGCCTTATTGACTTAATTGAATTTTTTTGGAAATAGACTGTTTAAGAATTATATAAATTAAAAATATTACTGTGCTAATAGCAGTTTGCTCTATGCCTACCTACCCATCTTATTTTTAAGCAATGCTATATTTAGAGGGACATTTCATTCTTTTAGAAGAGAAATAAATCTATTAGGACTAGGAGTATTATGTAGGACTATTAAATATTTACATATTTTGTTCTACTTGGTTGCTAATATTAGCCCAGTATTCATTAAGAGTTACATTTTACTATTGGTTAGTTTGTTTTTTTTTTTTTCCCTTGGCTTACTATAGCAGTCATTTTAGATTTACATTTTATTGAAGAATAAAACAACTGCCCCCTTTCTCATGCTGGTAAAAAATACTTTGGAAGCAGTATTTTTTGATGTTAACATGTGTTATACCCTCAAATGAGTGTGATGGTCCTCCTTTCAGAACAAATTTCCAGTCTTCTGGGACAATTTACTGCCCCCAAATGTGAATAAATTAAAAAAAAAAAAGTCATGTTCACTCAGAAGCCAGCAACTTCATTTAACTAACTTCCTTTTAAACACATTTTTTCCCCCAATAAATATCAGTTACAATTTCTGCATGATATAGTAGGCTTTTACTTTTTCACAGGTTAATATTCAGGCTGTCTCAGTGGCTAGTTCAGCGAATGTCTATAGTTTGACTGGATTACAGCCATTACTGGTTTGTACTGCTGGCTTGAATGCCTGTGTTATTGCAAAATGAAATACTGAGAGGTCTTTCCTCTTAATGCTGTATGTAAAGAAGATGCACTTATACTAGTTCTCTGTAGAAAGTGAGGATGGAAATTCAACAGTGAGATTTCATAGGTGATGATGGAATTATTCTGAAAATAGGAAAATATAGTGGGTGGCACGTTAATCTTAAACAAGACTTTTTTTCCATCCAAGAAGTGATATATTCCTTCCAATGCTCCAAATATGTTTTAAATTATGTAAGTGCTTGTTTAATGTTTTTAATTTTACGTACATTTAGGTTATACAAGATAGGACTTCACAATTTTTTGTAACTTTATGTCCATTTTATATATATGTGTTCTAGGAGGAGATCCTGTGTGTCCTGTAGATTTTAATACAGATTCATTCTAAATCATACACTTCCTCTTACAAATTCCTCATTAATGGAGCTAGGAAGAAAATATTTGGGTTAGACCATACAACTAGCAAATAAAACACTGCTTTGTGATGCTTTCCTGAGAATTTTGTTTAAATTAGAAAATGATTGAGCCTGATTTTGGTTCAACTTGCATTCTTCTATTCTGTTTAAAGTCTACTGCTGCCATTAGATCACTTCTGATTTAATCTTATTGTCAAAGAAAAAAAATTAGACCCATTATTCCTCATCATTTATGTCAAAATCTGTAATGGCCATGCAGGACTGAGAGACTGCAGACAGCCTTGCTCTTCTCCTGTAGAATTTGTAGTTCCTGAACTGGCTTTGCTGCCTGTGGAAGAGTGGAGAGAACAGCAGGCTGAAATGAGATGTAGTGCCCATCCCAGAGAAACCCTGAAACAAATAAAACCCCATTCTGTCACATAGGAATTGTATTCTTCAGTCTTGTGAGACTTCTACTGTTCTCACTGGGGAGAGAGGACCCTTACAGTATTGTCATAATCACTCTACAGGCTTCCAGGTTTCCTTGCGTTGATTGATAATAGTGCTTGAGTGGGAAGTGGATGTATTGAAACCACAGATAGTAGATTGGCTGCCAATATTTTGCTGATGTCTTTAAGGTGTTTTCTTCAAAGATTGAGAATGTTTTCCTTTCTTAGAAGTGGATAAACATCCTAATGTCTAATGTTTCACTAGATGTAGATAAGTGGATAAAATCTGTGAAATAGATCCAGAAAAGTGAGACAATTTGCTCAGAATGCCCCAGCAAGTGAGTAAAATGACAGTTATCCATTAAAAATACTGGAATTAATTAAGCTATTCACCGTACCTGTTAAAAATGAGCTTACAAAGTAGGGAAGAAGTTAGCAAGCCTTGTAGTGTCAGCATTTCTTGTGTTCACTGTTAGTTCCAGTTTTTTCCTTTTTATTTCATTTTATTTTATTTTATTTTATTTTATTTTATTTTATTTTATTTCATTTCATTTTATTTTACTTTTAAATATCTGATATTTCAAATATTTTGTTCAAGTAGAGATAATGTTTATTTATTTTATTTTATTTTATTTCATTTCATTTTTTAAAAATTTTTTATTTTATTTGAAATACTTCATTGATCTCATGCATCTTTGGCTACTCTGCTACCTCCAGATATTTTTGTGTAACATCACCTTGTGGAATACATACAGTATAAGGAGTAGTATTTTAATAAACAGTAAAACTAGTGTGATTTCCACAAACATGATAAAGCTTTGTGCTTAAAGTTCAGGAATAATCACGTGTAGCAAGTATTGTGCTTACAATAATAAAAAGTAGGAGAGTTGAAGGAAATTGCAACTTGATATCTACACTTATGACATCATCATGTATATAGATATAGTGTTAGGTTTTTATTTGTAGCAGATAAAGGAATACAGGGCTTTCAGTGGTTCTTGTTCTCTGTTTTTCACAGCCAGTTAGCTAGCCTTCAAGAGCATGCTCACTATTTAAGTTACTTGAATCAGTTTTAATACAAATGCTTCTGAAATCTAAAAAACATTTGAAGAATAATTCTGATTTAAAGCTAAAAGAAAGCTACTTAGTTTATAAAGCATAAAGTAGAAATTATGCATGCATTAAAATTCTAAAGTGTCCTCTATGACTGTGTATATGATTTCAAAGAAAAATGTAAATTATTTTTGTAAAATAAGGGATAATAAGTTTGTATCTTTTGACATCTCATTAGAAAACCTTTCTGATTGAAAGTAGCAGAGTGTCTGTGTTACACCATAGAACACTTCAGCACTATTTTATCTGTAGTAGATTATATGTAAAAATAGGTATCTCATTGTCTTAAATTTTTTTTATTACAATATCTTTTTTTTTTAGCTCTTTTGGGTGCCAAAGGCCTATATAACTTTTGCTAGAGGAACACATCTTCATGGATGCTAACAAAATTAATGCCTGTCTGTAGTTAAATTTATACACAAGGGAGAATCAAAGTACAGAAATTTGAAAAGGGAGTATTTAATTAATGTTATTTCTAACAGTTGGTGTTTGATAGCTAAAGCTTTTTTTTTTTTTTTTTTTTTTTTCACTGTCAGCTGCAGCATTTCAAACTGTTTATAATTTTCTTGTAACAGACAACAGTGCCAGTCAAAATGTGAGAGCCTGGATGCTATCAGTTTCTGTTCATTTGCTTATTCAATTTCTTGCTTTGCCACAACCTACTTGTGCTCCCTCCATCTGTCAGACACACTTAAGAGAATCTGTAGTCTACCTTACTATACTAGTTTTGTGTTCCCACATTTCTTTATTTTAATAAGGTGCTTTATCTAGTTAGAGCAGATTGATCTATATTCTTCAGATGATGCATAGATTGAGTCAAAGTGCCAGTAAGAATGACACCAAAATGCTGAACACGCAGTGGAATTACCCAACCCTTTTTCTGACTGTGCTGTAGAGGGATACAAAGCTCTTTTCAGGGCCAGGAAGGAGGTCTGCTCCTCTCGTTCTCCAGCAGCTATGCGGCTGTTTCCCAGGCAGAGGTGGAGAGATGGTTGACCTTAACATTTGTTAGCAAGTTTCGGGATTGTCTGCACTCTCATAAAGGAGGAAGTGATTAGAAACAAGAACAAATCTGACTTTGATTATCCCTTTGTGCTCCCAAAATACATTTTCACAGCCTTGAACAAATGTTGCCCCTGAAGAAGCACAAGTAGATTTTGTTCCTTTCTCTGAGCTTTTAGTAAAAATAGAGCAAACACACATCATCCCCAAGACTCGTATCTTAGTGTGTTCATCTTTGTCTCTCTTTTGGCTTCTGTTATTTTCTGTCCTTGAGAAAGGATGCCATTATTGCAAAGAACTTTCAATGGGAAGGTGGGCCATTCATTTTATGGGGCAAATTAATGTGAGCTCAGACAAGTAGTTGAAAATAAATAGCTGAAAACTTGTGTTCCAGAATGAGAATGCAATTCTCAGTACTGAGAAGACAAGAATTTCTCAGAATATGTTTCCTCATATCTGCAGCTTGATACATGTCCCAGTTCTCTGGATTTGGATATGAAGCTCAACTTGGACATTTTCCTCTATAATAGGACAAAATTAAAGTGCATACCAGTCCTTTCCAGTTCTCCTGTGTCCTGGTTTCCGCAGAAAGGAAGCATCACTGTGTGCATCTGCTGAGAGCTATGGCATACTAGAAAAAATAGCTGGTTTGGATGATTCAAAGGTGAGGATATCTGGGTCCTGATGCTCAATGAAAGATTTTTTTTGTTCATTCTAGGTCCTCCCTTGAATTCTATTACCTGCAGTGTGCATTGCACTGTAGTATCTACCGTCTGTATAGTGTAGCAGCAAAATCTGAAGTCTGCCCTGCAGTGATGTTTTGATCCTTAAGAGTGTGTAATGTGGTGCGTTCTCCCAGGTTAGTCTTTTTGGACAGGGGGAGGTGACTGAATTTTATACGAGTTGTGTTTTCTCATCCTCATTAGAAAAAGTTGAAGTATTCTCATCAGGAAATGATTAAAGCATGAATCAGAGTGACAGTGTCCTCATTTGAAAAGAAAAGGTGCAGCCTCCCAGATACTTTAGGATTTAAAAATGCTCTTTGCCATCAGTACAACTGTGCCTCCAGGAGAAATGAAGAATCCAGTATGACCCCATGACTGTGCACTTGATAATAATTTCATTCTTAATAATCTAATCTGTCCACTGTAATGAAGCAATTAGCTTGCTGTGCCCCTAGCTGTAGCCTAATAGTGAATCATGGCATTTATACTTATTTTAACAGTTCTACTGTTGATCACTATGAAGTGGGGTTTATTTGACCTGTCCTTTCTGACCTCCTACAGAGTAGAAAAAAATCTTTTTATAAGTTAGGCTATCTGTTGTGAGGACATTTATGATGGATGAATTTAGCTCACTGCCATAAATTTATTTGGGTCAGAAATAAAGGTAATAAACACTGGAGGAAAAAAAAGGAAAAAATAAAGGAAAAAAGGGCAAGGAGGCAACCACAGAACTAAATCTGGCTGCTGTTAGTTCCTCTAGTTTCCTTTGAAGTGATCAAAGAAACAATCTGTGAGAAAGTATTACTCATTCCTGATCTTGTCAGGGAGCCTTGGAATCTTCCCTGTATTTTTCAGTTTCTTTTATGGTCTAACACTCCATTTCAATATAAGTTATCTTTATAGGGTTCTCAGCTTAAAATGGGAAGAAAAATTCCTTGTACATTTTTAAATGGGATAAGGAAAAGATCTTACTCGATGAGTAATATTTAAGGTTAAAGTACATCTATTCTGACTTTGTCAGAAATGGGTAGCACTTGTTTTCTTTCTTCATTCACTGTCTTTCACTCTCTCCCCCCCTTTTTTTTTCTGCTGCACTTACTACCTGTAAGAGGTTTCCATAGCACAGGCAGGTTTTATCCACTGTAACTGTTGCTCCACTGCGACAAATACTTTTTCCTTTGTGGGAGCAGCCTGCGGTACCAGACACGGCCTTTAGGAGGTGTGAGGAGAAGGAAGGCAGAAGGACGAGGGTCTGGTTGTTCAGTGCAATGCAGATCCAGGTGCAAAGTGACGTTACAAAGCTCTGGAGAGGAGAAAACACTTTTTTTTTTTTTTTTTTTTTTTTTTTACTTTTCAAGGTTTTTATTTATAGTTTCATTTATTTTCAAACTCTATCAATGGAATTTCCTGTTGCAGTATATTATGCTGAAGTAGTACATCTGGGTATGTTCCCCTGGGCTCCTTGACTTGTTTTCACATCTTCAGTAACTTCTGGGTGTACTCAGGGCTTCATTAGACCTTCTCAGCTTCTTCTTGGGATTTGCATATCCACTGAGGTAATGAAAAAAAAATATTCAATTTTTTAGGATTTTTTTTTTTTTTTTGACAGAACTTCCCATGTGCTGCTAGAAAGCAGACAAGTTTTGATATCTGGATTCTGCTGGGAGAAACCAGAATTTCTGCCAGGTCCTCTCCCCAGCTCCTTGGCAGTCTCTCTGGCAGGCTGGTGGGAAGCCATATTCTGCACTCTTTGAGCCATTCAGTCCCTGGTTCTTCAGCAAGAGAGACAGCTGGGGCTTTCAGGACCCTCCGTTCTGGGCAGCGTGTCAGGTGGCTTGCTGCAAAACCCAGACTCCAAATTAAACTGGGTCAAATAAAGTTTTGAATTTTTGAATTTTTTGGTGTTCATTCTTCTGTGAAATGGAATCACTGCTAGGCTTAAAACTTGTATCTTCCTTTCCTTATCTGGATTTTGAATGTTCTGCTGTCTGGATTTTTTTTTGATATTTCAAGTCAGTGTAGCTCCTCTCCCTCTTTTACCTTTCTCTTTTCAGTCAGTTACAGAAAATTGTTACAGAAAAATGTTTACGCCTTAACAAGGCTCTCACAAATGTGACTGAAACTATTGGATTGTTAAGAATGTGGCATTGGTAATGTTTTTTTTTGGGTAAAAACAACTCAACGCAGCTAATCTGTACAGTGAGAGATTATTATTAACTCTGACTACCCCTCTCTTTACTGGGGACTGCAATTTCCCAGCTAACTGCTGAAACTTCATAAACCAAGAAAATTTTCACCCAGACTGGGCATAAAATGTTAAATTGTTTTTGTTCTATTTATCTATTTGATTAAAACCACTTGCTGAACCAACACTTTGTTGTTATATGAATCTGACAGTACAGCGGACTAACCCTCTGCTAGAAAATTCTATAGTATTTAGATTTCATTTTCTGTGTATGCAGCACAGCCAACAAACAAAATGTCCTAATTATTGTTATCACTTGACAAACAGCCTTCTGTTGTCTCATTTAGAACAAGAAACTTGCTTAACTCCTGAGAAAACTAAATTAGTCCCATGCTTAGACAATATTGGAGAATAAATTGAATTGCCTACCTTTTCCTATTCCTCTTTATCTAGTTTATATTGTGAGCATTTAAGGGCAGCTCACAGGACTTTTTGTTGTTTTAGTAGTGCCTGTCTACTTTGGTTTGTGCTAACATTTGTAGTAACTATTTGCCTTTCTGCAAGTTTTGTTAAGATGTATCTCTGACATTCCCCAAAGCCTTTTTGCTGAAGAGAGCTCATGCTGAAAATATACAAAGGTGCAACAACAAACATTTCTAACTAAAACAGAATAGTAAATAGCACTTTGATCTAACACCAATTCCACCTGTGGGTTTTTGTGGTTTGTCTTTTTTTTTTTTTTTTTTTTTTTTTTTAATAACTGTAACTGCCAGAATTTGAAAACATTTGGAACAGTTTCCTAATAAAGGTTGGGTCTTGAGAGTAGCTCCCTTCTGTTTCCTGGTTTATAGCTTTCTCCACTATCTGAATTTCATGTTGGGCTCCTCTCCCAGAACTACCTTACTGGAACACTTCACAGGCTCTTCCACAGCTCTATCTGAGCTATTAACAGATAAACAACTTGGAGAAAAATGTAATTTCTCCTGCACTGTCTTTGGACTTTGCTCCTAATGATGAAGACTGCATGTCGTAGTTAGAAAAGTAGTTGAGGGTGCAGTCTTCCACCTTTGCTGTAAGACTAAATTACACTCTATTCCCACGTCCTGTGCTGGCATGGAGGAAATTATCATGATATCCTAAGAAAAACTGGAAGTTTTTATTTTCGTATTTTGTCCCATGATATTCCAAATTAAAAAAAGCTCAAAATTGAATTGTGGGTGAAGCAAATTGCTCATCTGCACTTGGGAGAATATAGCTACTTCCCTCTTTTTTCCATTGTTCTTACTTCAAGACTGAATCATTTTTATGGCACATTTTTCCAGAATTGTGTTTATTCTGTATTTCAAGTTAGATGTGCGAGTTGTGTTAGTATGTGAAGCACTATGGAGTGCTATGGTGCTGTTTATAAAATAGCAAATTAAAAAAAAAAAAATTGGACACAGTTGGACAATCAGTTGTTTTTTCTGAACATCCTTGAAACTGAGGAGGAATTTTTTATTTGCTTAGAGACCATTTGTGTTGTGGTGATCAGTTTTGATGTTCTGAAAGGTTTTGTTTTCAGTCCCTGTACATGATATCCATGGCAGACTGCAAACACAAAGACATTTGGGTCAAAGTGGGCTTTTCACTTTTTATCTTGGTACTTTATTCCCATCTTGAAGTCTGTGCTCATTCTAAACATGAATTGGAGCTTCTTGGGAGGGCTATGTGCCTGGATGGTGTCTATCCATCAAAAGGTAGTTGTCCTCAAAGATGAGAAGTGAGTCAAGAAAATTTTCAGGGCTTCCAGAGTAGAATAGAGTAATGGAATTGAAAGTGTGTTTTTTCTGGCCTTCAGAAATTTGGGCTAATTAAATTATCTTTATTTTTCTCTTAGAAAATGACAGGACATTGAAAGAGTCTGAAGGACTAGATCACAGAAGATTAAGTTGAATAAAGAGAAATTTTGAGAATTCTGGATAATGAGAAAATTTGAAATTTCCTCATGTGATCATCTTGATAAGCAGGCTCTTTTCATCAAGTATGAAGCAGAAAATCACAGAAGATCTCAGAATTCTTATATTCTAGTGACTGCCCATTTGTTCCAGACAGAGAATGAAGAAATTGTGGACATTAGATCTTTATCAAATGTTAGCATAATAAACTTTTAGAGGCTTATTTTTAGAGACTGTCCATTGAAATAAGGGTTTCTATTTAATTTTGTGTTCATCTGGTTCCTACTATTTGGTTTACAGAACTTTGAGGAGACAGGCCACCCAAATGGTGCATGACCATCTACCAGGAATATTTTTTTCCATATTTGTCACATATATTTTAAAGAACTTCTCAGAATTTTCTGAGAGAGTTTTAGGGAGGTTAGGGAGGTGGTTTTGTTTAGTTTTGTTTAGAAATTGGCACAGGTGGCCAATTTATTTATTTTTTTATTTATTTATTCAGTTTACTATAGCTATGCCTATATTTAGCTCTTGTTTCAATCTTTCTCTCTTCCTTGCATTATTGACCCAAGGCTCAACACTGCTCAAGCCCTAGCAGATCACTGCCAGTTGTGATTGAATGACTCTGAGGGTCTTCCCAAAATGCTGTTTTGCCACATCTGGGATCCCTAGGCATCTAGCTTCACTTGTATGTTCCAGCTTTTACAGATTGGGTGCGCTGTTGTACCTCTGTCAGAATATGGAACAGAAAAGCCTGTTCCGTCTCTATCGCAAATGCAACACGTGGGTGTTGGGATTGCTTTCATAGTCTTGCCATACCTGTGATAAACTAAGATACTATTTTTTCATCAAATTCTAAAATAATTTTGGATTAAATTTGCCCAGGGAGGTTGTTGATGTCCCATCCCTGGAGGTTTGGATGAGGTTTTGTGCAACCTGGTCTGGTGGTTGGGGTCCCTGCTCATGGCAGGGGGATTGGAACTTGGTCCCTTCTAACCTTAATAATTCTATGAATCTATGATTCTACAAAAATTGTCAATTCATGAGGATCCAGTGTTTCAGGTATAGCAGGAGTTCCCGTTTGTGTTAAACAGGGGGTCACATTACAGGAAATATTCTTATATTACAGAGATTTTTATAAACAATAAACTCCCAAGCTAAGAGTATAATGTGATACAGAAAGCAATCACATTTACTTGTATGCCTGCCTGAGACAACTGTCATAGGTAGGAATTTAGTTTAATTATGCTAGGACAGTGATTTCCTATGAAAAAGGATATAGCAGAGTCAGAGACTGGAGAATCTAAGAGGTAAGCTAGAGGGCTTTTTTTACAGAACATGACATTAATAAATGTTATGACATCTCTTAAACTTTGCAGGATGTCCTATTAAATGCCGTACAAGAAGCTAGTGTTGATTTGACACAGAATTACTTATTGAGGAAAAACAGTCACAGATGCTTTGTTTTAACACATCGGGGTCATTTGGATGTGGTGTTGGTCGATATGGTTTAGGGGAGAACTTTGTAGAGTAGGGATGATGGTTGGACTCGGTGATCCAACCTGAATGGTTCATGATTCTGTGTGTAAATGCATGCCTAGAATGATTTGTAGTAACCTGAATTAGTAAGAACTGGAAGTAATCTTTAAATACTAGAAGAGATATGTCTTCCCCCACTGCAAAACAGGAATACAAATGTTTGGGGTTTTTTTTCTGTGTTTTCTGTATTTTCCTAGGTTTTCTATAGGAGTTGGAACAAAGTCTCATTTGTTCTATCCTGATGGTCCGGGAAGATGAATTGCACTGGCTTTACAGTTCATGACAGAGCAAAGAATAATCTGGGCTATCTGTGTATTGTAAAACTCTTTGAATTTCCTTAATAACTAACTTGTTTTGTCTCAATAATACAAATGACAGACAGAATATTTTTTTGGTGAATGACGAAATGATTAAAATGTACAAACTACCAAACTGGTCCTTATGGACCCATATCTAGGCTGGTGTCTTTGACAGTGGCCAGGCATGAATGCTTAGGAAACAGCATCTCATCAGGTATTTTTATAGCTATCCTTGTTCAGGAAAGTTGCTGAGAACTTGCTGAGCTGGGTATTATTCCACTGGGCATTAGAGGCACTGATGATCTGTTGTGTGAACTTCCTTCATCTTTTTGAATCCGTTCATACCTCTGGTTTCAGTAACATACTGTATATCATGTTCCCAACTGAATGAAGGAAAGCAATGTGGAAGAAAATGTTTCAGTTTTGTCTATTTTGAAATTTGTTGCTTGATAACTCCAGTAGGCACCACTTAGCTCTACTACCCTGAGGAACGTAGTAAAGCCATATTCACCTTGACCACATTCATTGTGTTCAGATAGACTTCTTTTATATCCCACCTCAATTGCTCCTTTTTACAGTTTAGACAATCTCAGTTTAGTCCAGTTTGATCTTGGGTCCTGAAATGTATAATGTGTAGATTTTCCAATATGGAAATATTTTTGTACTTCTGAGCACCCTTATTGTCCTTATTGCTAGTTTTTTAGAAATAAACTTTATTATTTCTGGGAGGAGGTAACTAGAACTGAGAGGTTAAAGACATGAGCATACCATATTTTTATCAAGTGATATAGTAATACATATTCTCTTTCATAGAAAGCCTCCAAAGTTATTGCTTTTTGCCTTTTATGACCACTACCGTAAGTTCGTTTTCCCTGAAACATAATAGCTAAATTATTAGTGAGGTTTATATCCATAGCCAGGGTTATTTTTTATATGTATATGGTTGTAGTATGAGATGTATTTACTTAGTTGGAAATCTTGTTAAAACGGTATATGTGACTCTAATTTAGATAACAGAACAAATGGAGTGCCATTGTTGCTGGGTGTTCATGCAAAAAAAATATTTATTTAAATATTTAATAGCCATTTCCATTTCTGTTGTTGTTCTGGGTCTTTATGAAACATCTAGAAAATTTGGCACTGCGTGTTTCCTGATAGCTTTGGGCAACTTATAAAGCACTTGCTGTACTGCATTTGCACTGCGTTGTGTGAATGCAGTGCTTGAAAACTGTACAAGGCTTCTACAAGCCATTCCACATAACATGCAGAAATACCACTTGAAGATTATCCCAGTAAGCTTCAATATGCAAGGCAACTTTAAAACCAACTATTGAAAATGTGTGTAGTTTTATGTGAGGGACACATGCACATATAAAGATATGGAAACATTTGAGGCAAAGGGGAGAAACACCAAATTTCTACTGGTATACACATTTAATACCAAATGTTATAATTAAAAAATAATTTATTGTTTTCTTTTAAAAGGAAAAGTGATAAATATTCTTATTCCATGCTTTTTTATTGTGTAGCTGTTGGGAAGATGAACCTCTCGAAGGAATGAATGATTCTTAGGTCACCAAGACCTAACTGTATCTCTCAGACAATGATGTCTTCATAGACCATTTCATCACTATTTTATAGGTAGAGCTTGATTAGTTTAACCATATATTGCTGTCACTTTTCCTATTTGAAGGTGTGCTAGTTTACTACTCCCTTTAGCCTCAGAAACTATATTCTAATTTCCTGCTTAAATAAATTTTAGCCAATTTACTCTTGCTTGTTAACATTTTTCTTCTCTCTCTGGTACTTGCCTCTACTTTTACTCCATTAATTTATAATTTCTCATTTTACTGCAATTCAAAGCTTGCATCCTGTTTCTTTAATTAAGCTCTCTATTCCGTAATCATCCTCCTAACTCTTCAGGTGTAAGTTTATCTTCCTTGAAGAGGGATAAACTGGACTGTGGGTGGCGTTCAAGGTGAAGTTTTACAGGGATCAGTGTGTTGCCGTTTGTACTCCTCCCTTTACCAGAAGTGGCTGGACTGCTTTTTTCCCACTTGCTCTTCTCTTACATTCAGCAAATTATTTGCCATTACTAGTCATTCTGTGAACATGAATGCCTTTTGAATCTTGTCTTCTTAAATGCATCATCTTGTACTTAGCATAACTGGCTGTAGAAGTTTGAGAAAGAACTTGGAGTGTGGACATAAATTAACTTGTATAACAGCAACACTCTTAATCACAGATACATTTACCTTAAAAAGTGATGTGAGCTCCCTGCTCTGCAGGGCCTGGGAGCAAAGCTGGTGGTCAGCACTGCAGTTCCTCACACTGCTTCCTGTGGGGATAGATGGCGCAGCCCCTGAGGAGGCCAGGCTGTCCAGGGGAGCCTGGGTGCAGAGCTATGGGGTGCCCTCACCTTGCCCCAGGTGCAGAGCTGCGGGTTTCCTGGGGCTGCCTGGAGCCCCCAGGTGCTCCTGCTGCTGCTCCTGCCCCAACCCCTGCTTCTCTGCCGGGACTCTTAAGTGGACCCTGACCCTGTCACTTACAGGTGTGAGGTGCCATCGCAACTGGGGGTTGGCTGTCCCCGTGAGGACTCAACCTGCCCTCCTGGGAGCCTCTCCACAGGCTGTTGTGTCAGACTGTGGGTCCCACCCTGGCCCTGAGGGAATCACTGGGGATTAACAACTGCTTACACGGTCCTGGCCACAGGTGACACCGCCACACTGGCTCTCATCCCACTTCTGTTGTGGTTTTACTTCAGGTCAGCTAGTTATATTACACAAAGTGTTGATCTGCCTTAGTTCTAGTGGTGTACAGAACTTGGTGGTGTCAGCAAACCTGTGCATTGTGCAAATTAAAAAAAAATATTCCCAAGATAGATTCTAGAGGAACTTCACTGTTTGTTTGCTTAGTACTTCCTCTTTTGATAGGGCAGAACAACATCTTTTTGGGCCAGTTCCCAATGGGTTTAATTAATTTCCATGTGCAATAGCTTGAAAGTTTACTGAAATGTAGACAAATTACCTCAGTGGTTTTTTTTTGTTGTTTGTTTGTTTTGTTTTGTTTTGTTTTTTTTTCCCTGAGAAGAAACAGTTTTTGAAAGCAAAATTAATTATTAGTTTGACTTGCTTTTTAACTTAATTAGTCAGACTTTATCTTGCAACTGCTAAGCAGTCTTAGGATAGAGGCAGGCATGAGGTAAGCCTGTCTGCTGAATGCCCAGTAAACATGGGGTTGCTTTTACAGCCAGAAGGAGAGGTAACTTCACAAAAGTCCTCTGAGCATTTTCAAGTGCAAGCATCATTGGGATATTTAAGTCAGATTTGTACTAGCAGAAACAGAGGTGTAAAATTGTAATTAACAACTTGTGGTGCTGGCAAAACTCCAAGTGGAGACACACTTTTTAAACAGAATGCCTTGTTCAGTAAAAAGGACTATTTTATTTAAATATAGTCTTTCTCTTAGACTATATATATATATTTTTTTTTTTAATTAGTAAGTTTTTTTCAGTTGTATACCAGAACTCATATCCATGAAAGGCATTCCTTATGTAGGTGTAGTGAGTGAATTACTTTTCATTCTTTCTGAGATTTTTACAATTCCTCTCCTGTTATCTTCTTTTGTGACCTTTGCTAGAATATTGCATTCACTTTTAAGGCTCCCTGGTCAAAAGTAAATTGATGAATTAAACTATGAGGGAACTACAAAGCAATTTACAAGAACCTGGGAAAGGACCAAGAATTTGAATTCTTTTGTTTTTTCATGTTGTTACAAGCTTTAGTGATAGTAAAAGGGGAAGAATAGATAAAGTATGAATTCTTAATAAAAATATTCTGGCAACGAGTACTTATTAGTCTATAAGGTAGTTATTACAGGAATTGCCAGAACTCTTGTCACTTGATTCTTTCAAAACAATGTACGCAGTAAAGAACAAAACTGATGATTGGCGGAAGAGTTATTTCCTTTTAGTTCATGATTCTATAGTTCCTAATACTGAATGAGTGAATTTTATAATGATCTTAAGACCTTTGCTATCCTTAGTGATTTCTGTGCAGCATATTCCTATTCAGTCCCATATACTTTCCTCAAAAATGCAAATTAATGGAATGAGGCGCATCCTGGATACCATATGTTTAAGTTGGAACAACCTCTCTGTATTTCCTTGTTTTGAACCTCTTGGATTTTTCTGTTTTGCTTTCTTTATTTCTGTATTTGCTTTATTTACTCATATTTTGTTTACTTTTTTTTTCTTCTTTTTCTTTTTTTTTTTTTTTTCTGGTTCATAGTCAGTGGTGAAGTTGAGTTCTTATAAATTTTCCCTGGCCTTTAGATAATCTTCACAAAGCTGCTTCTTAAAAGATTCCTCTGGCTTCAGGCCTTTCTTGGCTTGCAGTATAGCATCCTTCTGTCAGACAGCCATTCTTACCTTCTTGAATGTCTATCTGGGTACAGACATGTTTGGAAGAAATGTTGTGATTGCCAGACGTTTGAGCTCAGAAATAGGAAGGAACTGCAAAAAAAGTCTTAAAACTACTTGCCTGAGAGTTTCACTAGATAATTTCTAGTCTGGCAGTTTAGGTCAATCTAATTAGAATGTCAGATGGGCTTCTTTCTGGACTTGTGCTTCAACAAGAAAGGAATTTTCAAAATTAGTCTAATAGCTAGTGTGTTTCATCTGAGAACTGGTCTTTAGAACATAATTTTACCTTATTATCACACACTTTCCCATTGCACACAGGCACTATGGGAAGCTCTTCCTCTTCTGCTTCCGTGGGTTGAGCCTGGCTAAGCACAGCTGCTCACTCCCCTCCTATCCTGTGGGAGGAGAGAAAAATAAAAGGAAGGTGAAATTTATGGATCAAAGTGAAGAGAGTTTAATAGGTGAAGTAAAAGCTACACATACAAGCAAAGCAAAGGAATTTAACTGCTTTCCACTGGCAGGCTGATGTTTAACTGTTTTCTGGTAAGCTTGGTCTCATCACACAGAACAGTTTAAATGTCATAACCATTACTATCCCTGCTTCCTTGTCCTTTCCTTGAGCTTTTATTGCTCAACAAAGTGCCACATGCTACAGAGTATCTTTTGACCAGTTTGGATGAGCTATCCCAGCTGTGTGTCCTCCCAGTTTCTTGCCAACCCCAGCCTACATGTGGAGGGACAGACCAGGAAAAAGCCTCAGCACTCTGCAAACACTGTTGAGCAATAGCCAGAACAGTGGTGTTTTATCAACATTGTTAGTCACAAATTTTAAAAAAACCCAAGCACCATACGGGTTGCTATGAAGAAAATCAACTCCCCAGACAGCCAGACCCAGCACACCTGAAGAGGTCCTGTCCAAAAAGCTCAAATACAGAGATACAAGAATAGGAGATAATTCAGAATCACAGAATCATTTGGCTGGAAAAGACTTCTGACATTGAATCTAACCATTAATGTAATTATGCTGAGTCCAGTGCTAAACCATGTTCCTAGGCACCACAGCTACGTATCTCTTAAAACACCTCCAGGGATGGTCCATCCTGGGCAGCCTATTGCAGTATTTAATAACCCCTTCAGTAAATAGGTTTATTCTCATACCTAATCTAAACCTTCCCTAGCACAACCTGAGACCATTCACTCTTGTCCTATTGCTTTTTACTAGGGAGAAGACATCAACACCCACTTCACTACAATCTCCTTTCAGGCAGTTGTCTCCTCTCAAGTTCCTTTTCTCAGGCTAAAAAATCCCAAGTTCCCTCAGTTGCTCCTCATAAGTGCTGTACCTGATACTTGGCCTGACACTTGGCCTAACCATTGCATGCAATTGGCCTTGGCCCATCAATCCAGCCAGGCAGATGAATGGGCCAGAATCCAGTGGTGTCACACGGAACAAGGAAACCTCTTTAATTTGTGACACACGGCTGCTCAGGTGGTTGAGAGAATGTTCCTTTGTCCTACTCCTAGTTCCTCAACTGTTCTCATTATGTTGTACCCTGAAGTGATCTTTCTCTTCAGTTCAGACACTGATATCACTGAGGGTGATGGTAGATTCCTTTGGTATCCAAGTGCTTCACTGTGTTTTATTCTTTGGCAGTAAAGTCACTCCATCTCTGAACAAGCAACATCTTTTCTATTGGTTGCCATTTTTGTCTGAAAAGTAGAAAGACTCCTAGGGATTATTCTCCCTGTATGATGTTTTTCTGAGTTTCACTTAGGAAGGGAGCCAGTATAGTTCTAATGTGTTCTTTAAGTTAAGAACTTAAGTTAAATTAGAGAAAATTCTCCTCTTTTTAATGTGTAGTGTTCCAGAACTGAGATGTTGCTTCACACCCTGGACTTCACTTTCCATCCTGGGTCTCTAGAATAATTTACATTTTATGTATGTTAAACAAAATTCTGTTGTCTTTCTGTCTCTGAGTCATAGTTTCCTGGTTTGAGCCAGGGTGAAGCCAGTTTTCCTTTTTCTGATTTTTTTTTTCCTTCAGTGAGCTTTCTTTTAACTAGCAACTGTATGTTCTGTTAGGCTGATAAGACACTGGAATGTTTTTGTAACTGCTGGGTCTTCAAGGACGCACCTTCACTCTGCCGGTTCAGACACTATGGGGAGATCTGTGGCCCCAATCGTGCGAGGCTGGGTTAGACGGACAGCAAAATGGGCCAGAGATATTCCATTTCATATATCTATGTAGGCTTGGGGGAGGGTCAGAGATCACAGAGGACAACATCCTTCCTTCTTCTTCTCCTCTTCTCTTCCGTCCCTGGCTGGCGTCCGGGGAGGACTCGGTCCATCCATCACCGTCGACCCTTACTCGAGCTCTCCTGACCCTCATCTCTCTCTGCTTTCTCCAGCAGCATCTCCAGGATTCCTCGAGGAATCTCAGGGGATGCTGTGGGAGTTGCTGGGCGTGGGGGGAGGCAAGAGGCTTTTGCCCATACCTGAACATATTTGCATATAATTGTATATATTTTTTTATATCATTCATTAGTGTTTAATTAAAGCTGTGTAGTTTAGTTTTCAATCCAGCCAAGTCTCTCTCTTTTTCTCTCTCTCCTTCCCTACCTGGGTGGGAGGGGGAAGGGATTAAGAGCATTGTTGTCGGACCCAAGTCAAACGGTGACACATAGCTAGCTCGCTCTGACTGTAGTGAAATAGCTAGCTACTCTGGGGGTGAGGGTCAACTGCCTGATGCAGTGATGATAGTATCAACTGCAAAGTTTACCTGCATCCTTGAGATCTGCAGATCAACCAGTCAATCTCCACATGTGACGTAGCATCTGAATGAGAGGGTCCACCATAAAGCTGTGGGTGAGCAGCACAGGAAA
>NW_009970723.1:11291171-11336965 GCF_000747805.2 Chaetura pelagica
TGTTAAAAAATTGATTCTCACACTTGGTAGGAACTTGTCTATGGATAACATATATTGAAGATTTTCCTACTAGTGATAGATAACTTTCCTTTTTAAAAGGTTCAGATTATAGCAGCAAGAATAACTGAAAACTTCATTGCAAATAGTGAATTATATGGTGAGAGCAGGATTTTAATAGTATACATTAGATTCAGTATGGGGCACATAAGGAGATCTGAAAGGAGAAGAACACAAAATACTGAATGTATTGAATTACTGCTGCTTAGCTGAACTATGATGTGTCAGACATAGGATCTTTGGAAAAATTATGCGGGATCATGAAGTTGTTGTGAATCATGCATAGAGTCCAAGTGGACATCACAGGAATATCACTAATTTTCTGATATATTTTCTAACTCTTCTGTTCTTTATTTTATAAACAGAAGTGATAATGTGTAAACAGAGCACATCAGGTTACCATACTCTGATCCTCATAAGGATGGAACCTTTAGAATGACAACTCATCTCTGCTACAGGAGCTAATAAAGTATTAGCAGTGACTGTTCATTGGTTTCTGTCTGAATTCATGGAAGGAACATGATGGGATGGGCTTCCAGTGACTGTCAGCAGTATTAGCAGAGGACTGCTTGATAGCTGTGGGTTCTGTTTTTAGCTGAGGTAGGAAATAAGTGTAATACATATTAGGATCCTGTAAGATGACTGATGCCAGCAGGAAGATCAGGAGAAAGAGACTTTCTATTCTCATTTGAAGTGTCTGGATCAAAACCTGATATGACTCATAGAAGCTCAGAGCTATCATTTAGGATATGGTTTATTCAGCTCAGGTTAGAAAATTCTCTTTGCAGATCAAATGTTTGGAGGATTTGGCTTCTAAAACCTAAGCCAATCAGTCCATCAAGATCTATGATCTGAAGTTATTCTCTGTCCTGGTTTGAGCCAGGATAAAGCCAATTTTTCTTTTTACTGATTTTTTTTTCCTTCAGTAAGCTTTCTTGTAGCTAGCAACAGTGTGTTCTGCTAGGCTGATAAGACAGTGGAATGTTTTTCTAACTACTGAGGCTTCAAGGCTGCACCTGCACTCTGCCAGCTCAGACACTATGGGGAGATCTGTGACCCCCCCCCGTAGGAGGCTGAGTTAGATGGACAGCAAAATTGGCCAAAGATATTCCATTCCATATATCTACGTAAGCTCAGAGGAAGGTCAGAGATCACAGGAGACAACTTCCTTCCTTTTTCTTCTTCCCTTCTCTTCCGTCCATGGCCAGCGTCCAGGGAGGACTCTGTTCATCCATCACCGTCGATCCTCAGCCTTGATCTCTCGTGACCCCCATAACTCTCTGCTCTGTTCCAGCAGCAGCTCCGGGATTCCTCGGGACTCTTCCCAGTTCAGGGAAGTTCTGTGGGAGTTGCTGGGGTGGGGGGAGGTGAGAGGCTTTTTGCCTACACCTGAATATATTTGTATATAATTGTATATATTTTCTTGTATCATTCATTAGTGTTTTAATTAAAGCTGTGTAGTTTAGTTTTCAATCCGGCCAAGTCTCTCTCTTTTTCTCTCTTTCCTTCCCTACCTGGGTTGGGGGGAGGGGGGATCGAGAGCATTGTTGTCGGACCTGAGTCAAACTGTGACATTCTCAAAGGTGTTTTTTTTTTTTTTAAGTTTGTTTTCCATATAATGACCAAATTATATAAAATGTCAAATGTCAAATTATAGTCAAATGTTCCTCCAAAGCATGTTGCTTAGTATGATATAATATTATTTAAATCTATCACCTTTTAAAAAGCAGAAAAAAAGACAAAACAACCCTCCTGAAATAAAACCTTTGAACTTCATAGTTGCTAAACTTTAAATTCAGGGAATTTTAGATTAAACTGGATTTTCCCCCCTTATGTTCTTCATCATAAAACATTCAGTTACCAGGAAAAGGAATTTTGGTAAAGAATTCTGCTAAAAATGAATAGTCGTTAAAGGTAACAAAATATGGCACAGTGAAAAATCAACCAGTAAATTGAAATAAAATTTATGTAATTTTCAGAGCAATGCTATCTTGGAGGTATTAGTGAAGGTGAAAATTGATGAAAATGTATTTACTAAAGTAGGAATGTGACTTAAAAGTACAAATAGAACATACTAAGATTTTTTTTTTTTTAATTTTGTACACTTTAAACTTTGTGGGCTATGGTAGCACTGGATGAACTCTAAAATGCCTCAAGCGTAGAAGATTTTTTTTTTCATTGTAAATATATGTGTGGGTGAATCAGAAGATTGTTGCCTGTGAATGTGTACACATACTATAAAAGTGTCATGCCTCACATATTACAGAGAATTGATACTTACATTCATAAAAAGAGAATTTCAGTTTGGTTTTGACTATGCATTGATGCCATGTTTTTATGTGCTGAAATCAGTTTCTCTTGAGAATAGGTATGATAATTTGCTTAACTCTATGTGAAACACAAATAGTTTATGCTTTAGGTAACATTTTCCTTCATGTTATTAAGGAGTGCAAAGCAGATAAAAATAATGAGCTATTTTTTTAAAGCATGCTAAGTGAAGCAGATATAGTCTGATTTGAACTTAAGAAAGCATCTAGCTTGATTAGTAAAATCCTGGAATAAAATAATTGACTTGTTGACTAAGTGTTTTTATAAAACGTATCAGTTCCATTCTCTATGCTGGCCTGTGATTGTAGGAGCTCTGTAGTACTTGGAGTGGGATTATGTGCATGATGTGGTGAGGACCAGGAATAGGCATTTCCTGTTGATGGTTCCTCGGTAGGAGGGCAGTGCTGTGATGCGCCCAGCTTGCTAAAGCACAGGAAGAACCAGCATTTTCTGCTGTATGATTTGTAGATTTTCTTTCTAAGATTCTAAATTATCTATTAAATTGTATTGAAAAGGTTTTGCAGTAAATCAAAGGATGACTTACTATTTTTTTCTGAGATGGAATTTGGTTTTTAACTTTAGAAAGTATAATTAATATTTATATAAAAAATAATGTTATGTATTCGCCACTTACTCTGTACTGTATCAGTGTGAAAATAGATTATTTGAATACAATGTGAACATTGTAGCAGTTGTTAAAGTGAGAGGCTAACTGGCTGTAGTTCATGAGTCTTTCTGTCTTTGCAACAAACAAATAACTTTGCCAGATCACAATGTAAATAAAATTTAGGAAAAATAATTTCCATTCAACTTCTTTGTTCATTAAGTTGTGTTGATTTTTTTCTCAAATAGATTTGTGAAACAAATAATTTCGCTGCTTGATCTTACAAAACACATTCTGTGTTATACTTCATACAGCATTTAACACTCAGGAGACTCCTGGAATGCAGATTAATAATCGTAGACTAGCTGAGCTGCAGTAGAGCAGTAATATTGTCAGTTTGGAGGGGACGAATGGGTTTAGCAAAGAGTGTAAAAGCATAGCTTTATAATGCTGAATAGCTAAAAGAAATTTGGAGTTTTGAGAAGAGACACCTTAATCCTGTGGAAAGGGTGACCATAAAATTCTCCTAAAAGCCCTTGATTGTCAGGGAAAGAAGGAGAACAATTAAAACACTATAAAGTGTAAAATACTAAATAACATTTTTCTCTTAAGAGTATCTCTTAATGTTTTCATGCTAGCTAGGGAGTTTTTAAGCACAAAACTCTTCTTCACAACATCTGACAATACTTCTATGTCCTGTTATGAAGAAGAAAACTTGACAGGATGGTCTTTTGCTACCATTGCTAGTTTAATTCTTACTTTTGCTGACAAACACACATAAAGGGAAGGTAAAAGAAGTCAAAAGAGAAGATGTCTCTTTTTAACTTTTATTTGCAACTCGCTTGTGAGGGAACAGAGGCAGAGCACTAAGTCCTGTTACCTTGCAGTTTTGCTCACCGTTGGCTCATGGGGGTGCTACAGCCATGGAGCTGAGGCTGGGAAGGAAGTTTCCAAGCTGGTGGTGGCAACAGGAGGGAAGTGAAAGAGGAAGTAAAATACAAAGAAGAGAAAGAACCGCTGAGACAGGTGTTGAATCTTGCCTTCTAATTTTTTTCTATGATTTATGAGTAACTGCCTGAGATGTCTTATTAAAAAAAATGTATCTGATTGGGATATTTCTTCAGGTCAGGCCAGTGAATGCTTGTTACTATTGTTTAGGTTATTGGGGCGAAGGAGATGAGGGGATGGAAAACTGTCTTTCTGGCAAATGATGACTAAATAAATAACCCAACAGAGCCATTTCTTTAATTGGTATTTTTCCATCATATAATTTTTCTCATTCTGATAAGTTTACCATTTATCATTATTATACTGTCCTTTGGTGAAAGAAGTATTTTTTTAAATGAAAGTTTCTTTAAGTTGCTAATTCACTTTATCTGCTTCTTGTATTTTTTCATGTCAAGATTCATTTTTCTAAGATATTTGACATTTTAAGAGTCCTTATAGTAATTCAATGTGCAAGATCGGTGATTTATTGCAAAAATAAGATTCCTTCAAAATCTTCATATCCTGAGTTTATCAGGAATGAAGTACAGTGACAGACCAACAGAGACTTCAAGAAGCACAATTACAGTACAATAACCCAGTTGGTATCTTAAGTTGAAGTTTAGGTTTTCAAGTTTTTACGGTCTGTTGTAAGCTACAGAATCTCAATATTCTACTTACCAGAGTCAATATTTCTAAGTAATCTTCTAGATTAGGTTCATATTGAAAGGTCTGTATATTTGTATGTGATCACTAAATCATCATGAAAATGAAGAATGACTTGTTATTGTAGGAGATAATAGAAATGTATTAACCTTATATAAAAAAAATAATGCTAAGGAGACAACAGCCCCTATTTGACAAAGGATTTTGTTTTATGTACCATTTTAGACTTTCTCTTAAGAAATAGATAAAAAATTACTGGTTAGTTGTACTCAAAATTTTTAAAGCTGCTATGAACTTGATTCAGCCTGCATGCTAATATTTCATAGTTAAAATGTTCAGTCATAGATTTTAAAGCTATGAGGAGCTCTTCCTGAAGAGGAGTCATTATGACCATATGGTCTAACTTCTGTATAACAGATTGTAGAATTTTTGTAAGGGTCGGTGTTAAAAACTGTGGCTATGATGGCTTCCTAGAAATACCTACTCTGCTATATGTTCCCCTTATTTTTGGATGTTAAACTTTGTGGTTTGAGGATGAGCAGAATTTGTCTGCTTTTGCTGTAATTAATACAGACCACATGATTTCTTGTTTTCCAAAGGTGTATTCATGTATGCATATAGTTTTTCAAATTTTTGGCCCATGGGGAAGGTCATGAAACATACTTTGTAATAGATTTTTGTCCAGATGCACATTTTCTGCACAAATTTCATTTGCAGGGACTTAGGTAAAGTTAAACACATTCACGTTGTGGTCTTGGAGTGTGACCTTCCACTTATCTGAAAACAGAGCTCTTCAGCTCTGTCTTGCGGTATGTATGAACTTTAGTATTAAAATTGTGGGTTAGGGTTGTCTGGGGCTTCTGTGTGCTCTCATAATGCAGATAAATAATTATTTTTAAAGGCTGACTGGGCAGTTACTCACTTTCTTGAAGGCTGATTTAAACTTAAGACCTGTGTATTTTCTTGCCTGACAGCAGTGTCTGTACTATGGCCACAGCATATGAATGTGACCCTGATTTAGTAAGAAATATCGAACAGACATGGATAGAAAGGTGATGTTATTTTTAAAGGAGAAACCTGGAAATTCTAAGGCTATTGCAATAAGATTTTTATCTCTGAGTGCTAAAAAGCTCTAAGTTAACAATTGTATACAAGCTAGGAATCCTGGGATATAGTTCCTTACAAGAACTGTTTAGGAAATTAGCCCTTCTTTTGTGGAGGATGGATGCAAATGAATTTGTGTTTTGTGTTTCTTTTAAAAATTACTTACAGTATCCACAGTAGATCAATTTATAACTAAAGAGCTATATAACTTTTTAGTGATCATTGACATTCCGGAAAGAATACATTTTTATATGGTTATCAAGGAGATGATGGTTTAAGCTAAAATGTGTTAGTGATAACAGTGTCATCACGGATGCTGCTGTTCTGCTTCGTTTTATAGAAAAGAGCTTACATTCCTGTCTACTTGAAATTCTGTAACAGAAGAGACTACTCTGGCTATTCCACAGATATGTTTGTATGTCATACTTTTGCAAAAAATTAAATTATTAGTTGACCACCTTCTTTAGTAATTCTCTTAACCTCAGCTAGTATTTAGGGAAGTGGTAAACATTTCCAAATACTCATAATGGAATTTAAAATTTATGTGCTCCTTTCATGGGAGTTTGGATTGAACTCTGTGGTTTTCAAGTAATTGCCAGTAAATACAATGATTTTACAATTTTTTAGATGTAACTTCTAATATTTTTTTAATTTTAGGTTTTTCCAATGCTACTGTTAGTGATGCATAGAACAAATATCTTGTTTTTCTTTAAACAAAGTCTGAGTCCACAATATTTTTTTTCTGCAATGATAATTCCTGTAATTAGTAATACAATGATGGTAGGAATTTTGACATTTATTTGTGGTTTCAGTAATTAGTTTGTGTAGTGCTTCTACTGAGGTCTTGCCATTTACATCCTGAAATCAAAACCAGGAACAACACAAGACATCCCAAATAGAGTATTATTAGTATTGATCTGTTTGACCACAGTGCTGTGTCATCTGTGGCTGATTTATTGTTAATTTTGAATCATAGTCTTCTGTTTTTTTGGCTGGTTTTATAGCAAATTAGAAGTTCTGAAGCATCGTTGTTGGATATTCTCTAGTTTTTGATATAATTAAATGTGAAAACTAGAATTGTCTTTGGTTTTTTTTTATACTGTTTCCTCATTTTTATCAATAGATACTGAATTGCTAATCCCATTCTGTTCTGCAGAGATTCTTATGTTGTCCTCATCAAGGTAGTATCTTTAGTCATTCAGTCGTGCATTAAACGACATGACAAACAGCTGTTACATTTGGTTGGTTCTCTCACATTCTCTCCTGAGGGGAGGAATTTCACGTGTGGTTAATGAGGTTTATTTTAACATGGTGTTTTTTTAAAAAAATATGTACATTTCTCTGTTTTCATATTAGAAGAGTTGGGATTGGAGCAACTTTCAGCTAGGACAAAAGACAGTGTGACTTAGGAGTCAAGGCTTATTGTAGAAAAGCTCTGTCTCCTTTCAGGTAAATGTGGTCGTGTGGTCTAGATGATTGGGTAGTGAAGTGGATCATGAACTGGTTGAATGGAGGAAGACAGAGAGTTGTGGTCAATGGGACAGAATCTAGTTAGAGATCTGTGACTAGAGAAGTCCCTCAGGGGCTGGTACTGGGACCAGTACTATTTTCATCAATGACCTGGATGAGGAAACAAGGTGTACCCTCAGCAAGTTTGCTGGTGACACTAAACTGGGAGGAGTGGCTGACACACCAGAAGGCTGAGCTGCCATTCAGCGAGACTTGGACAGGCTGGAGAGCTGGGTGGGGAGAAACTTGATGAAATTCCACAAGGGCAAGTGTAGAATTTTGCATCTGGGGAAGAACAATCCCATGTACCAGTAGAGGTTGGGGACTGACCTGCTGGAGAGCAGTGCAGGAGAAAGGGACCTGGGGGTCCTGGTGGACAAGAGGATGACCATGAGCCAGCAATGTGCCCTTGTGGCCAAGAAGGCCAATGGCATCCTGGGGTGTGTTAGAAAGGGTGTGTCCTTTTCTGTGCCCCTCAGTTCAACAGGGAACTCCTTGAAAGAGTCCAGTGCAGAGCCACAAAGATGACGAAGGGAGCGGAACATCTCCCTTATGAGGAAAGGCTGAGGGAGCTGGGTCTCTTTAGCTTGGAGAAGCGGAGACGGAGGGGCGACCTCATCAATGTTTATAAATACATTAAGGGCGAGTGTTGGTAGGATGAAGCCAGGCTTTTTTCAGTGATGTCCAGTGATAGGACAAGGGGCAATGGGACTGGAACATTGGGGGTTCCACGTAAATATCAGAAAAAAACTTTACTGTGAGAGTGACAGAGCACTGGAACAGGCTGCCCAGAGAGGTTGTGGAGGCTCGCATTACTGTAGTTGAGATAGGTAGTGATAATGGCAGCTGATAAATATGGCTATCTATAAAAGTGAAGTAGAATCTCCTGACAAGCTAGGAAAGGAGAACCCAGCTGTGGGTACATGTATGTGGTAGGCCATTACCAGGAGAAATTCCAAGACTATTCTTAAATATTTGACTGAGTTGACAGTTCTAGGTTATATATGTTCAACAAAATAGGGATACAAACATTTCAAAGTTGTCCCTTCTCCTTGTTCACTTAATCTTCTTCAGATTCCACCATCCTGGAGAGATCTTGTTCAAGTAGCAAAACTCTGTTATCATTATAAGTGATAAAAATCAGCACATACAGATGCTAAGCTGGGCTTTGAAGCATCATAGAAAAATTTGACAAGATTTCTAAAGCCATGATCAGTGTAACTCTTGTGCTTATTTGCAAAGATATAAATATATTTTATTTATAGAATGTCATTTTACTGAAATCAAAAGAGCTTGCTATTTCCTTGTGAGGACCGTGGAAGAATGCAGAGTACTTCCATCACTGCTTTCTGTTCTAAGAACATTTTGGAAATCAGTGTTATTCTGCAGCATTATATTAGCAGTTAAAAAAAAAAAAAAAAAGTAATTAATTAGGTAGTGATTTTATGTGCTTTTTATAGGTCAGTCTAGAGTGCTTTTATTTTGTATAGAAATGAGGCTTCTGTCACACTTCCATTTTTGAAGAGTTTATTTTCCAGATATGATTTCCTCTTTGAGCTGCATTATAAGCCACTGTATACAAGTTCTTCAGAAACCAGAAAGATCCTTTTTTGCATAAGTTGGAAGAATTTGCTATTTTGTCCTTTTGAAGCTCAGTAACTTTATGTTTTTATAGTTTAATCTAGTCTTCTTGAATGTTTGCCCTTTTTTTTTGCTACTTTTTTTAGTCACTGCAGTCAATGAGATAATATTGCAATATTTTTAGCATTGCTTGTATTACAGCTCTTCCAGAGATGTTGAAATTTTAGGCAAACTAAACCCCTGACTTCATAGTTTTATCTATGCTAACTACAGAGACTTGTTTGACAATGCATGAACAAAATGGATAAGTAAAAACCCCATATATTTTTAGATATTATTGATTGGTATAGAAATACCAAGTGTATAGTATGCATTTGAAATTACTAAGTTTGTGTGGTGGTATTTTATCAACCTGAAATAGATCCTGCACAGAGAATGCAACCTTTATTTTTTAAGTGCATGTTATTATTAATCACTTAAAAAAATGTTTCAGTAACTTAAAAAAATACTCATATAATTTTAATTTCTAATATATATCACTTTTCAGTTAGATGGTTGTTAATAATGTATGATTAGGACATAACAATGGCTTTTCTTGGTGGGGGGCTATCAGCTGAAAAAGGCTGCATTTTTGGATTCACACACACAGGAAAACTTTTGAGTCAGAGGAGAGACCTTTTTGATCTGACTTAATCCCTTATATATGTAATACAATCTCCTTGAGCAATTACTACATCAGGAAAGTGAGATTGAAATAGAACATATTTAGAAATGCAGCAAATATTGACTCAAAATTGTGAAGTTTCACTACTATTGTGAGTAAAATATTTAAATATTTAAAACTCCTCACCTTTTAAAACTTCCTTTTTTTAACTAATCTTTTACCCCTTCCCCCCCAGCTTCTATTCCTTAAAAATATATTTTTCACTCTGTATCAATACTGTCCTTTAACACATCTTAGGACACAAGCCCAGGCTTCCAAGCTAGATGGTACTTGTATTCGCTGTGCAGAGCAATCTTTACTATCTTCTCATTCATAGCTGATTTTTCTCCATTAAGATGGTTCAGCCATAATAGGCACAGCTACAAACTAGTATGTGTACACATTGGATGAACAAGATGCTACAGAGCCAGAGCAGAAGAGAAAATGAACCAAGTTCATAGTCAAAAAACTCTAAGAGTGTCTGCATCTCCTGTGTATATAGAAAAGATAAGATTGAAATCAAATTACCGATTTTATAATTTTCTCACTAAGGTTAAAAGAATACGGAGGGGGGAAAGGGTGAAGAAAGTAGCATTACTTTTTTCATTAAAAGTTGAGACTATAAGATTCAGTTTCAATATGTGTTGTTTCTTCAGCTGTGACAAGCACATCCTTCTCTGTGCATTTTCTGTTCTCCACGAGGGTCAATTCTTAAAGTAAAAATTCAGCTGTGATGAAGAATCTTGAGATCTTGCAGGAATAGGCCAGAGAAGTAAAATAAAATCTGCAATGTCTGGTACAGGCTAGCAGTGCCACAGTGAGGCCTGGCAGGACTATGATAGAACCTTCTCTGTCTTTGGGAAATAAGGATCACCTGTATAAGGAATAAAAAGATTGTGCTTTCCAAAAGCACGAATTATTGCCTAAAAGTATGAAACAGTTTTCAGTTTTGTTTCTCTGTTAACAACAAGTGTTTTAACTACAGGAGAGAGGGTTCAATACCCACACAGGACTATAGCATTTTTTTTTTTTTTCAGGAATGGGAATGAGAAAAATTTTTAAACATGGTCACAGATACTCTAAACCTTGTTTTAATCCTGGAAGGTGAAGATTAGACTTTCTAGTGATATTTCTATTCAGACCAAAAGGTTTGAATAGATAGGGCTTTAGAAAGTAGTTTTCTGTTTCTGTTGGATAAAGTAGTATATTAATTAACTAATGTGCTAGGATTGTCTCTAAAGTGATGAATTTAAATATACTTGTGAGTCACGAAGTAATAATAAAATTACTAATTGGTTGGGTCTCTAGCTGGTATGCTTAAGAGTTAAGGAAACCTGGTGGAATCTCTTCTGGATATGCTTGTAGAGATTTCAAATTTTTAAACATGGTCACAGATACTCTAAACCTTGTTTTAATCCTGGAAGGTGAAGATTAGACTTTCTAGTGATATTTCTATTCAGACCAAAAGGTTTGAATAGATAGGGCTTTAGAAAGTAGTTTTCTGTTTCTGTTGGATAAAGTAGTATATTAATTAACTAATGTGCTAGGATTGTCTCTAAAGTGATGAATTTAAATATACTTGTGAGTCACGAAGTAATAATAAAATTACTAATTGGTTGGGTCTCTAGCTGGTATGCTTAAGAGTTAAGGAAACCTGGTGGAATCTCTTCTGGATATGCTTGTAGAGATTTCGAAAAAGCAATCACAGAATCCCCTTTAAAAAGTGGGGGTGGCTTGTGTGGAAGAAGATCTGGAGTATTAGAAGTTAATCAACCCCCTTGAATTCCCAGAAAATCAGTTGAAGAAATAAGCAACTTGTAAAAATCTAGAAGATAAAAATAATTTAGTTACAGACAATGTGGATTTTTCAAGAACAAATTGTGCCAAAATACCTAATTTAATTCTGCTACAGGTATCAGGTTCTGTAGACAGAGAATTGGCAATAGATAACGTCTTGACTTGAGGAAGACTTTAATACGAGATTGCAGAACATATTCCTAAGCAAACCAGGACATATGATATAGAGAATTGCTGTAGAATAGTAATACATACCAATAGGTAATAGTCAGAAAGTTTTACTTAGTATCTATGGATAGTTTTCTGTGTAAACAGAAAAATGTAACAAATGAAGCTTTGCTGAAGTTGTTGAGTACATCAGCGAATGTCCAGAATAATGGTATCTGGTGCACCTACAGGCATGTTAGAAAAGTTTTGAAATTATTTTTAAAAACTAGAGATATGGTCTAAAATTATTGAATGATATTCAACAAGGTCATTACTCAGCAAGTGTTATGCTTAGATGTAATAATATATTTAAATTTCAGTTAGCCACTGATTAGGTAGCAACTCCCAAGTGCAATATCTAGCCTCTAAACTGCCTCTTATGCTGAACATGAACTTTTATTCTTCATGTTGTTATAGAAGGGGTATTTGCATAAACATTACTATGTCCTACAAAACTGTGAGGCAATCCTTCAGTTCTAATTAGCACCAGTAAATGCCCAGCTGGAATGTGTCCAGTTTTGAACTGCAGCTCAAAACAGTGGTGGATTAGCTAACAGCAGTCCAGGTGAGATCACTAGAAAACACGCCATGAGGTGAATGTTGAATAAATTTGATATACTTTAGGACAGAAGTCTGAGGGAGACTAAGATTTTCAAATAAATGAAAGGTTGCTATTCTTTGTGCTCATAGTAGGTGATGGGATGAGAAGTACTGAGCTTAAATTGCTGTTTGAGAGATTTAGACAAAATAGAAGGGAGTAGGTCTAATTTCTATTACACTTTAAGAGATGTAATGCACTATTTTCTCATTTGCCCCTCACACAACTGTATGGTTGGGACAGACAATGACTAACGAGAATAACCATCACTAAAATGTAGTAAACTCATCCTTCCATCAGTAATTTCTGCTGTTTTGAAAACTCTCCTCCTTGTGCTGATTTTGGGTAGGTTTTTCATGTATGAAGTGCATTTTTTTTCTCTTTCACTGTCTCTTTAAGCAAAAAATACCTGTACTTCCTTCCTCAGAAGAAGGGGTTAGTGTTTTCCTTACAAAAAAGCAGCATAAAAATCCTCTAATTTATGAACATGAGAATAAATTTTAGACTTGTTTTCTGTAGATTGCCTTTGCTTCTTATTTGTACTACTAGTGTGTACTTAAGATACTGATTTTACAAAATTTAGTTTCATACTCACAATTAGAAATGGATACTAGTGCTGCAGCTCTGCAAAATGTGTTAAGTAGTGAGTTTTTCAGGGATGATCAGTGTGTGCTACATTTCAAATCATAGGACCATTGACTGGACTGTTTTTGATGTCACTTTGTGTTTGGTAATTTTCATTTATATATAGTGTCTTAATGAATGGCAGTTATATTCATTTTAAATGCACTCTAATTGCAAACAGACATGAATGAATGCTTGTAATTAGCTGGGAATGAGGACAATGCCTGTCTGCATAACAATAAAGATTTAGGAGTTAAATGATCATCTAAAGCTGCATTTCAGAATTGCATTATTAAACATTTAGAACTTCTCTTCACTGAAGAGTTTAAATAAGACATGTTTATGAAGAATGGTGCTCACAAAGATATTCCTATAGGTAGCATTCTGTTTATGCCTCTAGTATAGGTGTGCTTTTGCTGGAGGAGGAATGAGAGATCTGAGGGAACTGCAGTTTGTTTTTTTCTACTCCTGTCTTCCCCCTACAAGTGTCTTTAACCTATAATGGCCAATCCTAAATTTCTGGAATCCAGATCACTCTGACAAAGTAGTGAGTAGTGTAGATAACATGTATATCAGGGGAGAGGGTTCTTAATGGGTTCCTAAATTTATTCCAAGGAAACAGAGTGAACACTGAAATGTTATTTATTGAGAGACTACTGTAGATTTATTTAATTAGAGTGTGATGTTTAATTGTGCACTGAACATTTTCTGTAATATTTGGTGAAAAGATTTAAAGGCTGTCAAGCCAGATGCTTGATTTTCCTTCTGACTGTTGAAAGATTTTTTGCAGCCTGACTAGAAAAGTTTATCTTAGGAAAAAAATAGAAGAAAGTGGAGTCAGACAGAACATTGTAAGACTGTTCCAGTTTCAGTTATGCTTTATATTAAAAAAAAGTAAAAATCTGTGTTAAAAGTAATCACACAATTGGAAGTTTTTTACCTCTTCTGGGAGATAATTTTGAATTTTACAGAAATTTCTGTATTACATTCTTGAACCACTGTTATGTATTTTTGAACCAGAAGAAGAATGAAATTCATGTCTGAAAAGCTTCTATTGATTTAGAATATAATTTTGGTGAGATTTCCGAGCTTAGTTTTCTTAGAGGAATATTTATAATTGTGTACAAGTAGTTGTCCTATGAAAATGTAATGAAAGAAGTGTAAATAAACACAGAATTTACTAAAGAGTAATACACTCTTTTTGTTCAGTTATGGCCTCTCATTTTTGGATTCTAGAGTTCTTTTCTGAAGTGTGTCTAGGAAGTACATATTTTGCTCTCATTGAGTGATGGGAATAATTACACAGGTCAGAGTCTTATTTCATCCTTCATTCTAAAATGCAGAGGGAGATTAAATGTAAGAATTTTTTTCACTGGCTATGAAACAGATTTGCTGACTAACCTGTAAAAAGACACTGAAGGAAACTAACATACAAAGAGAAAATCATTGTATGATGTCACTACAGCCTTGAAATTTAGTACGGACTGACTCATCACCTGCATTGTACTCTGGAACATCAAATCTAGTGGACCCAAAACATCACATTTCACAAGTTTCATTGTAGCAAGATGTTAGTATGCTGAATAAAACCATGATTCACTCAGTCAGGAAATGTCTTGGTTAGATTCAGCCACTGGCCACTACAGAGGTTCATATGTGGCATAAATTAATGAAAATTAATCAAAATGAAATAGTTTTAGCTTTTAAAACTATTTATATTCTCAGTCAAATCAAGATATTTTGGAGAGGCTAAGGAATTCTGATCAGAGGCCTTTACATCTTGGTTTGAAATAAATAGTTTTAATTAATTTTTATAAAAATAATTTAAATGCTTCTAAGCTTCTGCTTAAATTGTTGCAATTTGTGACATGGAAGCTATTTGAAAGAATTTTAGTTCTAGGCCAAAAAAATAAAGATCATTAAAGATTAATCTCATTAATGTGTTTTGCAAAAGTTTTGCTTTCTTTTTTTAAAGTGGTATTTCCTTCATGAATTAGACAAGATGAGTGGTTTATGTGTAGAATACTTTTGTTATTATTATTTTATTATGCTTTACACAAAGATCCTCTTTTAAGACAGGTAGTATTCTTTGTACATCAGTTTTAAAACTTTAAGAGTTGAAACTCAGTGTAGAGAGACTGAAATGTATCCAACTTTGTCAGTAATTTAAAATCTGGCTGTGTTCATAGTATTGGATTATGTTCATCTCCTGAGCCTAATGCCCAGTCAGTAGATAAAAATAACTGTGAACAATTACAACACTCCAGTTTAATTGGCATTTGTGCTAAAGCATTAGAGTCGCTTTGCTTGCTAATTGTAAATACATCTGGACAGTGTATGAAATAAAAATTTCCACAACAATTATCAGTTCAAATAAACTTTTTAGACTAGGAGAGCCTTATTCATACAAGAAGTGTGTACACAAGTATTCATACAAGACAAGAGGATTCAGAAAAAGAATCAGAAAAAGTCTAGGAAAATATGGTGAGTTCCAGGTATTATTTAACTTTGATTCGCTTTAAAATAAAGATGCAAATAGCAATCAAACCCCAACAGAGTGCTGATCAAAGGAGACAGGAAGACAGAAACGGTGAACCATTCTGTAAAAACATTGACTGATATATTTTCTTTCTTGGTAAAACATTGATTCAGGCTCATAAAATCAATGGAAAAGAACATTTTCGCTACTGTAAACTGTGTTAATATAACTAGTTATGCAGACAGTTTATAGTAATATTCTATTTATTATTTTCACTCTTCCATGCCTCAAATGTATCACCGGGCTACACCTGTTTTTAAATAATACCTCTTGTGCTTTCTTTCAGTAGCATGTAAACCTCAAACATCTCATGTAGATAGAGAGATTATAAAAGAGATAGATGAGATCATATCACAGTAATTTCCAGTGATTTCTGAGATATAAACTAATAAATTCTATAGAATACATGAACAGAAGATTATCAGAAAAACCAAAATACTTTACGTTTTATTCTCATAACAGAAAGTCCTAAGAATATTGGAATTATTCCTTCAGAGACTATTTTTTTTTTTTTCTGTAATAATAATATAATTTCCACCTCTCAAGATTTATATTAACAGAAACAGCAAATCAGCAAAAATGAGTGATTCACTGATATATGTAGTATTTTCTGTTCCTTACCAAGGAGGTGGCATGGTAAAGTGTGTCAGTAAGACTAATGCTTTCTAGATTATAAAAATCTGTCTGAATGTATTGTCACAAAATCTGTATGGAATTATAGACTGCATTACTCTTGTCTTTCTCATTTATTTTTCTTCTCCTGTTTTTTAATTTCCTGTTTAAATCTTAGATTCTAATCTTGTTTTCATAGCAGAAGCTGTGTTGCATTTCTCTTTTTTTTTTTTGTTAGGGAATTTGTATTTTTCATGCCATTTAGTCAGCCAGCCTTACTGATGAAGTACTTATACTGCCAGTACCACTGTTTATTATATGATAGTCATTCAGAGCTTCTTCTATGAGTGGATGCAAGTCATAAATCTGCCCTAAAAAGAGGCTCTCTATAAGGCTGATTTGGAAGAGGCTGAAAACAAGAACCAATTAATGATATTTGTTATTTCTGTTCCTCCTATTTCCTCTCCAAGCAATTCTTCTCTGTGATTGCCTGCACTCTGGAAGAAATCTGAATCCATTTCATGCAATTAAATATCACAGCCTTAGAAATATTAACGTGCTCTCTGTTTTATATGTAGTTGTTAAGCTCTTTAGTGTATATGATTTTCACCTGGTGCATATACTATAGCTAATAATGTTATAAAATCCTTGTGTAACAGGCAAAATAATAAAGACTTAAGTAATTACTAATGCATTTCCAATTAATTACAGAGTTAAAATGAATTTTTATTTAGTTCACCTGCTAGCAGCTGAGCCCCAGGTTGCCTGTTTCAGTGTAGCAGCTGGTGACAGTGCAAGCATCTAGAAAATCACTTTCTGCAGGAGGTGCTTGGAATGCCATCTACTGTTGAAGGAAAAAAAATCCATCAACCCAAAACCCCTAGCAAAAACTTTTTTGGAGTAGTTTATTCTAAATTGAAACTCTACATGCATTGTTATGTCCATACATTTCTTACTTGTGAGGTCTTTTCTTTTTCAGAATATCTAAAATATATTATGTAGAATTCAACTAATAATCTGAAATGGGATTTTCAGTATTGTAGCTTTTGTGTCAGTTTTAAAAATAGGCTTTCTGCTTTGTTTTATTTCTCTGCAAATTTAGTTTAGTTGCAAAACAAACTGAAATATAAGTAAAAAATAATGTATCATCTTTCCAAGATAGAATTAATAGAAATCATATGCAATAAGGAAAGCTGCAATCCAGACACTGTAATAAATATCCCTTAACAATCTTTATGTTTAACATTTTCTTTTAAATTGAATGAAATACTCAGCAAAAGACCCTTCTCTAGAAAAAAGAAGCCAAACATTTTTTTGTCTTTTATGAAAAAACAGGTGTAGCACAACAAATTGAATGGTATTTGATTATCTGCTACTGAAGTAATTTTTCTCTGGTAAATTGGTGCATGGGAATTATGGGTTTACTCAAGCCTGAGCCATCTTGTAAACTTGTACATTACATTTATGCATCTGTTATTACTATCGATGATAGTGGTAAATATTTGCATTTTGGTTGCTAAAAAGACTATATAATTCACATGTTATAGTCATCTTCACTTCCTAAAGGATGGCTAACTGTATTGAAGCCATTGTGTACACATCCTGTAAAAAAAGACTATGAAACTTTTTTCTGTTACGCAAAATATTAAAATATTAAGGCAGTAGACCTAAGACCTAAGTGCTTTTCCAGCACTGCTATAGTGAAACCTGATTTTTTAAAATGTAACATGAGATTTAAAATTAGAGTATTTGTCTTAAGATTGTATTGGAGGAAAACTTTCTAATTGACTGTTTGTTACTGTTCCTAAAAGCCAGCAATGTGCCCTTGTGGCCAAGAAGGAAGGCCAATGGCATCCTGGGCTGTATTAGAGTGTGGTTAGTAGGTCAAGAGAGGTTCTCCTCTCCCTCTATTCTGCCTTGGAGAGGCCGCATCTGAAGTATTGTGTCAAGTTCTGGGCCTCTCAGTTCAACAGGGAACTGCTTGAAAGAGTTCAATGCAGAGGCACAAAGATGATGAAGGGAGTGGAACATCTCCCTTATGAGGAAAGGCTGAGGGAACTGGGTCTCTTTAGCCTGGAAAAGAGGATACTGAGGAGCGACCTCATCAATGTTTATAACTATGTTAAGGGTGAGTGTCTGGAGAATGGAGCCAGGCTTTTTTCAGTGACATCCAGTGATAGGACAAGGGGCAATGGGTGCAAACTGGAACATAGGATGAACATAAACATCAGAAAAAACTGCTTTCCTGTGAGAACGACAGGCTGCTCAAATATGTGATCTTTCGAGGTCCTTTCCAACCCCTAAGATTCTGTTCTGTGAGATTCTGTGAAATATCCATGTATCTGCAGGATTTATAAAGGTAAAATTTCTGAAATTAGAGGAGGAAGATCAATGCAAATAAAACTAGTTGGTTTTGGATTTTTACCTTTGTTTTTTCCAACTAACTTGAATATACATGTTTTTAAGCTCAGCAACCTAAAATTTCCTGAACAAGCTAACATTTTGATAACACTCTGCACATCCAGAGTGAAGGCATTAACTGCTGATGGGAAGGCTTTGTAGAAGTGTCAGGCTGCCATGTGAGTCTTTCCAGCCTGTATATTGTATGAGCACTAAGATTATAAAGAAGTCAGGTCGAGTGACCAAGTACTGTGTTGGACAAATGATAGATGATTAAACTGTTGTCTCACAATGTAGCTGCTCTTTAAATCAGCTGATAGAAAAGAATAGGTAATCTGCTATTAAAGAAATATTTACTAAAGCTCAAGGACTCCTGAAAACTTGCTTGCTTTTTTCAACTGCTGACCTTGACAGCCTGCTTGTCATGGATTGGAACTTTGTTGTGCTCTTACTGTGTTTCTAACACGTTACAAGTTAGGTGGGCTGATTTTGCAGCTATTATATATGGTGTCAGAGATGAACATCATTTACCCAGAGAAGGTCAGTCTGGTGAAGCTCCTAGTTTAAGAAAGTTGGTAGTGTGACAATCTGAAAAAAACTTCTGGAACTTCTAAGATTGGAAAACACTTCTTCACTGATTATATTTTCTTATGTGAATATTGTTTATATAGGGTAAATGATGCCACAGTCTTCTAGCTATTTTCATTGTCACTCTTTGACATATTTCCTTGATCTTTCTATTAATTATTGCTTTATAGTTTTTGTTTTTCCTGGTTTTTATACATGCCTCATTCGCTCCACAGACACAAGATACCCAAGTGGGAAGCAGCTGGCATATTCCACATGGCAACTAATTATAATGCTGACTGCTACAAATTTCCTCTTACTCTATGATAACAGAAATACTCTTTTGTTTGCTAAAAATAGGAAAAAACTGCAGTAGCCCATTTTCAACCATGTGGTAGGTTTGGACAAATACTAGATTTTTAACATTGACCTTTTAATATAATCTGCCTGGTCAAGGCCTCCTGCTTGCAATTTTGGATAACCTTCAAAAGAGAGCATTGATCCATGAAATAATTATTGGAATTGCACATACCATAACGTCCACTATTCAGTGTACTACTTCTTTATTATTGCAGTCGTACTACAGTCATTTTCTCATGTGTTGATTTGTGATTTTCACACACATTTTATGGTTTTACTATCAACACCATAACAGAAAGGAAAAAGGCTGACCAACCTAGGAAACGAGAAGTGTGGAAGCCTTCCTTTCTAGAACAAAATATATCTATCTCTTGCTCCAGAGACAAATAATAGAAAACATTTTTACCCCGGAGAATTAATATCCTAAGATAAAGAGAGTCTGATTTGTTGTGCTGATTTGGAAATTATCAAAGTATACTGTTAGTCTCTTCAATTTTAGAGTTGAAAGTATGGAACCATGTTTTCAGTTGCAGTGAACCACATTTTAGTATACATTTTCTAAAAATACTAGCTTTGAAAATTCAACTTGAGTCTTGTTTTTTCTGGAACCTTTGATAAAACCGTCTCATTTCTTATGATAATCTAAGTGTCAGAGTGGTATTATTCTTACAGTATTTATCTTTGTTGATGATGTTCATCTGAGGTTCATGCAGGGAGCTCATTCAGCAAGGACTGTGAAACAGGAGCATGGATATGATACATCTGTGCTTATGTGTAAAGTGTGTATGGTGCTTTCTTGGTTTTCCTCTGGCTTTAACATCAATTTCAATTGGACTTAAGGATGTTTAACCTCTTCAGCTTGGATTTAGGTAGTTTAAGCATTTATTCTGTGTTACAGATATTGTTTCTAGTCCAAGTACCTAACTCCTCCACCTGCTTGTTCACTTATATGTAAGAGCCAGTTATCTTTCAGCTAGTGATCTAGGAAGTTTTTGTGAAAACTGCTGATACTTCTGTTACAAAAAGGTCAAATTTAGGCAGGAAAATCCCCTACACGCTTCAGGAAAATATTTCATTTGAAAAGACATTATTTTATTGTCCAAAATACGATCTTTAATTAAATCCCTGTACTCTCTAAATTAATAAAAAACTTGGAGCAGTCATGTAAAATAAATACTTTAATTTTGATCAAAATAATTAAGTTGAATGTTCTAGGTGAATGTTCTTACAGAATCAATAGGATAATCAATGCAAAGAATCAATTATGTTGATACGTAAATATTTTAGTTACCCAGTTGACATGGAATTTCTATGTATCATCCTTAACTCTTTTATTTGAGTTAAACATACTTACACAGTTTTAACTTAATCTGTAGAGGTGCCCTCTTTCAAAGTAATAGCTGATTTTGCACATACTATACTGTGTGACTGTGTTCATTCCACTGTTTTGTCAAGAGGGGGTGCAGGCAAAATTATATATTGTATCTGTGCCATGGCTTTTGACTTGCTCTGTGTGAGCAGATGGTCACTACATACGAACACGTTTTTTTAAAGTTTGCCACTTGGTGCGGGGGATATAAAAAGATTTAGAAAAAGAAATGAAAGATTCCACAACAGGCAATCTAGGAAAATGGATTAATGGACCTTGTACTCTAAGACAGGATGGTGGACACCTCTGAGGGTGGCAGGAGCTGAAAATCTCCCTCCTTTATCAGCACACTCCCTAGTTAAAGCAAGGCAAAAGGCATCCCCACAGTGTTTTAGATATGGTTATGTAATGAATACCACTTTTGTTGAGAGGAAGTGTGAGATGGGAAAAGGATAGTGGGTTGGAATTTTATAATTAAAAAAAATCCTATTTTATTTTCAGTGTAATTTCCAGAGTATATTGGGGAGGAAGTTTTGCTACATTAAGAAATATTTGTGATGGCAAATACTTCTAAAAAGTTATGATCATATACTATGAGAAAAGGAATATATCAATTTCTGAGAAATACAGTTACACACCTTAATCAAAGCCTTTTAAAAGTGCTGAAGACTGAAATCACTTGCTTTTGCTTTCCTTACCAGCTTCTCATGCAGTCTTCAGCCTGATTCATGTTTGGTTGTTTGTTTTTTTTTTTTTAAATTGAATTTTTAAACTGCAAAATGCTTCATGGAGGGATTCAATAGTGATCTCCTTTTAACTTTTCCTTTAATGCATGATCAGAGTTCTGGAAGTGAAAAGCCACAAAATGCAGGAATCTGAGCTTGTTGATGTTTAGTTAAACATTTCCAATGGCAGGGGTAACTTCTCCTTAGATAAAGCAATGATTGACCTGTAACCTGAAGTTTTTACAGACTTTCACAAACGTTTGGTAAGCAGCATGTATTACCACAAAACATGATCAAATTTGTTAATCTAATGTTTGTTGGATACCTACAGAATTTAGTGTACTAAGGTAGTTCAAGGCTTTTAAAAATCTGCTTATGAAATTTGCTGAAGTGTCTTTCATTTAAAACTGTGTGTCCTAAAGGGTATAGGTCTTTTTGTCTTTCAGATGGGTTAGAACTTCTTTGGTTAGTTGATGGAAGCATTTACTTGTAATGAATGGCTTAAAAAAACTCTTTCCTTGCTTGGAATTTGTTAGTAATAGACTTGTCATAAGATTTTTCACTTCTATAACAACTATCACAAGCATCACAAACACAGAGGAACTCTCTTTTTACTGTTTACAGGACATGGATTCTGCATAATTCTTTTTAATTTTCAGAATACTCTGTAGTGTGGTGGAGTCACAGTAGTCCTTGGATTAGTAATATCTCCATTTTTAGACTGCTGTGCAAGAAATAGTAGTATCTAACCTCAAATCCCTATACTGAATTCATACCCTTGTATTCACTCTTTGTTTTTCACTAGGTTTGTGTTGAAAAGATAGTTGGTAATTACAAAATGATACTGGAACAGTTAAAATCTGCTAGTTGCTGGAGACAATTACTGAAGAGAGAGAGAGAGAAAATACCATTTTCCCTTCAAAGTTTGAGTGTTGGCATCTTGACTCTTGAGTTTGCTGCTGGCTCTGTACTGTCATCTGGGCTAGTAACGTTTGCAATGCAAAGAAGAACAAATGCAAATCCTGAGGATAGTATTCCGTTTAATTCACTTTGTTATATATGTTGAAGTAAAATATTTCTCATTCATGCTGTTTTTATTTGAAAGATAACAGCTTTATTGATTTTATTTTTAGGTACATAGCTAGAAATCTACACTTGAGACAAAATTTTTTGCTGCAGTCTTCTCTCAATTATTCTCTACTTCTTTCTTGTGAGCACAGCTGGAAGTTGATGTCAGTATTTTATCTGTGGAGGAAGAAAAATGTGAAGGTTTTTTTTAAATAGATCTGAGACTACCCCTCCTTGTTCCCATATGATTTGCTTTAGGAAAACCAGATAACTCTGTGTATTATTTCACTTCAATTCTTAATTGTGTTTAGTGTAGCATGCATTGCTCATTGAGACTGCTGCTTTGAGTTTTGGGCCATTTTCTGGATTTCATAGGCAATATAAAGAATAAAAATAGCTACTGTAAAAGCATCAACATCTTCCTTAAATTTATACCAACAACACCAAATACAACATTAATTGCAATAATGAATAATAATTTAGATATTTTTCTTCACAGATGAGGAAAATCAGAATCCCAAAAGATTTATTTTTATTTCCAGTCCTCTTAGCTTCAATAAAAGGGCTAGGAAAAACTTCCGTCCCAGTCTAGCCTCTTCTAACCCTATCCCTGAGGTGGTCAGGAGTTAAGAGGTATGCCTTTGATCCCCTCAGGCTAAGGAAAATGTAGAAAGCTCCTGGGTAAAGGACTGTGACTACTGGCCTGTAACATTTTAAAATGAAAGTGATATAGTGTGTTATGTGATTTATGCTCAACTCAGTGTTTCTAGGAGACACTGGGTACACCAAGACTATTCCTACAGGTCAGATCTTGTGCTTGTAGGTCTGTAGATGGCAAATCTGTGAATCTTGAGACTGCAGTTGGATTTGAGATAGGTATTAGGATGTTTACTTCTACCATGAATGGCTGATTCTGAAATCTGGATTTCCCTAAATTTCACTGGAGAAGAACTAAATACTGGCTTCATATTAGATATCTTGGAGCTGTAAAGTGTGCTTTATGGATAATTTTCATGGATTTAACCACTTAAATTATACCCACGTTTTTGTGGCTATGCACCCAAGTATGTAAAAATAGAGAAGACGTCTGGTAACAGAGGTTTACCTGTGACTAATGCATCTTTTGGGAAGAATAGCTTATGGCTTTGGCATAGTAGGTTTTAAGAGAAGAGCTTTTACTTATTGCAGTATATTGAAAAACAGAAAACTAATGAGAGTTTAAAGGGCTAAGAAAATTTTGTGTTAATGTTTTTACTATCTTCTCTCCTGCTTCCGTTTTCTTATTCTCTTTTCTCTTCTTTCTCTTCTGTCCTATTTATTCTTTGTGTCAATTGGACTAGCCATAATCTTTGAAGAAATTTTTGTACTCAGAGCGGATCTGACATAAAAAAATGTTTATGGAGACTTGAGATCTAACCTAATGATGTTAGCTCCTGGAAAAGATCAAAGGGATCTGGCACTTGCACTGTGGAGGCTTGCAGAGGATCACAAGAGGAATGGTACTATGAATATTTTAAAGCTCAAAGTGTGTGAGTGTTTCCCGATGACAAAGTGCAAGGTGCAAAAATTCTTTATTGTTGACAAGTAGAAAAATCCTGGCTTGTTTTCAAATGAAGCGGTATCCAGAATTATAGTCTGTACGGAAGAGTTGTGAAAAAGGCTTCAGACTCTTAACATTTTGGAATTAATTTGGTCCTTGTGCAAAGTGTTGAGCGAATTCCTACAATGACAGAAATATTAAAAATTGAAAGTAGGTGGTAAAGTATTAAATATTCTGGACTGTTAGAGAGCATTGTCATTGTTGATCAGACATGTTATCTGCAGCCTATTGGTCATTTAAGTAAACAAGTATTGATTGGAAATTGTTTCTAGTGAATAACTAGAACTAATGTTGTTTTAGAATTTTTAGAGGACAAGATTGAAAAGATGTGGGAAGGTAGTTGGGAAGAAGCAGAATACAGTCATACTGCTCTGTGTTTTTCAGTTAGTCTATTTAGTAAACCAAGGTTTGTGGGGTTTTTAACCTGTCAATCCATTCTTCTTAAGCAATTATTAGTTGCTGATTTTTGAAAGGAAGGGTTAAAGCAATGCATGTATGTGGGAGTACATGATCTATTAAAACATATAGCAGTTCTTGTAATCAAAGGAAATACAAACATATGTGTCTATGTAGACAGTATTTAAGAATCTGGAGTCTCTTCAGTCCTCTTCTGTCTAGAAATAGCTATTTAAACCACACTTGTGTTAAAAATGCGTTCTGTGTATTACATCTAACATGCTATTATTTCTATCAGTTACTACAACTTCTACTCCTAATTTAATCTGATTGAAGAGTCTTTTGGGAAAGAGCGTATCATTAACATGTTGTTGGCTGCTTTCAATCCAGAATCTCTACCTGTTCCCTAACTTTAAAACATAAATATCTGTGCTGTGCACCTGAAGGGTCTAGGCTTGTTGATCCACTATGCTTCCGTTAGTTTAATTTTGTATGGCAGAATCTATTTTTTTCTTTATTTCTTTTCAAAGCAGCTTCCCCTCTGTGGTTGTTAAGAAGTCAAGGAAGTTCATTGCCTAATCCGGGGACTCAAGAATGTATGGAGAGTGCTCAAGGAATGCGTCACAGTTATATAATGGAAGCTGTTGTCCTCACATAACTGCAGTGTTGGAAATTGTACAGTAGAAGAGACACAGAATTGTAGGAGGAGAAAAGATTGTTTCATAGGAGATATACTTTGAATTGTGGGGTCAAATTATATCCTAGCTTAGAACACAGCATTCCTATAAAATGCTGGGAAAATAATTTTAAATTCAGGTTTTCAAAATGTCTACTAACAGATGGTGATTTTTATTTAGTGGTGCTAAACTAAAAATCTAATTGTATGATTTCAAAAAATACCAAGGGTTTGCAGCTGCAATTGAAGCCACCAAACATATACTGTTATGTAAAGATGCTAGATCCTCTTGAAAAAACATACCAAAGATTTCAAACTGCACACGCAGAATTAGTGTGCACTACTGTAATTTTGATTTTATGCTATTTTCATCTTAGTTCCACATGTAAAAAATTTGTCCATGGTCACTATCCAAAGGAAAGATGTTGCTTGTAATCTGATTATGTGCAGTGCTCAGATCTTCCTTGTATAGTTCAATAGAAAAATTCACAATGAAGCTAGTGACAGAACAAGAGGGAATGGCTTCAAGCTGCAACAGGGGAGGTTTAGACTGGACATTAGGAAATTTCTTTTACAAGAAGTGTGGCTAGGCACTGGAATAGGCTGCCCAGGGAGGTGGTTGGGTCACCATTCCTGGGTGTGTTTAAGGGTCGTTTGGATGTGGTGTTGCTGGATCTGGTTTAGGGGAGAACTTTGTAGAGTAGGGATGATGGTTGGACTTGGTGATCCCAAGGGTCTTTTCCAACCTGAATGGTTCTATGATTCTATCTTTAAGGTCCAACCTTTACCAATCTATGATTCTATTATTCTAAGTAATGACTTCTAAGTGTCCAATAAATATGTTTGGGAGTAATCTATGGAGAAGAAAATAGGAAATCATATAAGGTTATTAATATTAGGGGATCTAAATGAGATGTCTAGCTGCCTAGTGAAGAAAGTCTGGATAGACTTTGATTCCCTGCCCCTCCTGCTTTGAATTTCAAAAACCTGGTATGGAATCTCTTGGTTTAATTACCATAGTTAAGAAGCATGGTGGAGTGGAATTGTGACTGCATGACAAATTTTAATTTTTGTATTTCTTAATTTGAAGTATATATGTTTTGTGGTTTTGTTTTGTTTTGTTTTGTTTTTGTTTGTTTGTTTCTGGAACATTTATTTGTGTATACATTTTTATTTAGTGCTGAAGAGGCAAAACCAAGCTAGGAAACTTTTTACTGTGTGCTGCATGTTGAATTTCCCCTGTCTGTAATAAGTTTTGTAAAGTTTTTAGTGTGTCTTGGTGAAAGGGGGGAAGAAGGGGATGTGGAGCTTTAGTTTTCTATCTAGTGTTAATAACCTCCTTAAACTGGGAGCTTTCACTCCCTGTTTAGTTAGGTAAGACAGTATTCAGAATATCTACTTAGGAACCCTTTGGAGTTTTTTGAACATAAAGGGAAGCTAGATCCTAACTTGATATTTAAGACACTTACCTGCAGTAAGAGCATGCAAATATTCCTGTGAGTGTATGTCTCCATTCTTGGGTTAGGTGGAGAGGAATTGCATGGAACATCTGCTTTCTCACTCAAATTCAAGCATGTATGACAGATAGATACAATATTTTCCTAAAGTCAATGGACAACTATTAATCAGTACTATATATTATCTAATTATTTCTTTTAGTAAATTCTAGTAACTTAGCTTTCCTTCCTTAATTTTTAGAGTTATGTTTTTTGCAGACCTTGACATCATTGTAGTTTAAGGAATGTAGTGCAGGTTTTCCTGTAATCTATTGCTTCAGAATATTGCATGTTAGACAGCATGTTACATGTTACAAAATCACCTTAGATTATGATAGCCAATTTGGTTGTAAATAAAAAAACAGATTGTAGTTAACATAATCAAGGCACCTTCCTTTGCATTTATAGCTGAATGAATTGCTGGAAATCTTAGAACATGGTATTATTCCCAAAGAACTGGAAATTCTTTGGAAGCCAGTTATAGAACATTACCTATCTAATTTTGTAACTAAATATTTAAGATACTTGGCATTCCCCATGTTTAGTCCTAAATGGAAATAAGCCCAGAATACAACTTAATATAAAATATATGGCAAATATTACATTAATGCCTTTTAACTCATAGTAAGAACTTTCTTCTGCCCACTTGATACAGATTATAGAAAGTCAGGATAGTTGTTTTAAAACATGTTGCACTCAGTTGTGCAAACTTATCTTTTTAGGGTCAAAGAGGAGCAAAAACCACAGCCGACACAGTAAGTAAAATATCTTAAAAATGCAGTAGGCTTGACTTTTCTACCTTTGCCATGTTCTGCTTTCTGCACCTTTGATGGTATTAGCTTTCACTAATACCTGATAGGCTGCAGGTAGTTTGTCATTTGCTTCCTGACTGGCTTGTAAGAGAGCTGCCTGCAGCTTCTTACTTCATCCACATGTTAGCTGGATGTAGGTTCTTGCTGCCTGCTTGTGAACTGGTGAACTGTAAACTTTATTTCCCTTATGTCCGTAGTGGCTGACTTAGTATTGCAGCTGACATTCCCATTGGCTCTAGCTTTTTCTGCCTATATATCTCTTTTAATACTGGATAAGAAAACATTTAAACTAGTCTGGTTTTATTGGTTATTCAGTCACATTATTTGCTTATTTAAACAGGTGGTTTCCCTTTAGTGGGATCACTGAGCTGGTAACTAACGTTCTTCAACCACAGCAAAAGCAGCAAAATGAAAAGGAGCCCCAGACGTAAGTAAGCTGCTCTCTGTAGACTAAGTAATGTCTGTGTAGCATTAAAACATACTGCAGAGTATGTTTAAAACAACTGCCCATTTAGAACATCCTTCTGAGGGCATTTGACAAAATGACACTATGCTTTCTGACCCTCATTTGTAAAGGGAAAACTGAAAATCAGGTTGTACTCTTCTAATCAGTAACTTAAGTGATTACATCAGAATACAAGCTAAGGAGTTAGTACTGCTCCATTTGCCTTGCAAATGCTCCATACCTGAAACTCGCAGTGAAGCAGTGTGTTTTCTGTGCATGAGAAGGTGGAACTAGAAGACATGTAGTATTATATACCGCATGTCTATGCACATGCATGGTATTTGTGACATTGGTCATGCATAGAATGTTATACAAATCTACATAATATGTATGAAGAGCGTTTTAAGGACCAGGAAAATGTAATTTCATTTTTTTCATGCTTCTAAAATATCTGTAAAGTTTCAAAACTTTAACAGATATAAGGTGAAATCTTGGGTCTGTCAAAGCTGAGAGAACTTTGACTTTGATGGGGCCAATATTTCATCCATACAGTGTTAAGCTGGTATTAGAGCCTTATGAAAAATTTTACTTTTCTTTAAGATTTAACAGAAACTGGCAAAGCTAGGACATTCAGTCTTAGAGTAGAACTTGAAGCATAGAGTTGAAAATATTCTATCAATAAAGAGAAACAAAACCAATATTTATTAATTCAAATTTTCAAATTCTTGAAATGTGAGTTTTGATGTTGTTTAAGCTGTTAAGTCACTGTCTATTCTGTCTTCTAAAGGGAAATGCCTTTTAAGTTCACATGATAAAACTTTGCTTTTGAACCTATGCATAACTGGTTTAAAACATGCTTATAGCTTATTTTTAATTATTTTCCAGGGATAATAGTTTTTAGTTTATTTTGAAATATGCATATTTAAATGGAGTTTTTTACTTGCAGGCCATGAAAGCTGTGGATTATATTTTGAGAATACACCATCAGAAATTTTCACAAAATTAAATGGAGAACTAGGCCATAAAATTGATATTCTGTAAAGCAATGTATTATTCTGAGAACTGTTTCTGGTACCCTCTCTTAATTTATTATGGAGTTGTATATAGTACTAATAGTGAAGTTTTTCTTTATTGGTTATTGTTAGATACTGGCAAGATTACATTTTGTTCACAACACCTCAGTAGCTCCTTTTTTCCCCAGTTTCCTTAATGCAGCAAAGTTTTTTCTGCTTACCAGTGTTGTACTTATGAAGCATATGGCTTTGAAGAAACTGAAAATAATATATATTCAGTGTAAACAAAAAGTTGTCAAAGAATATTTATAAATGGTTACAGTTGTTATGAAAGGATTTTTTTGAACAGTGGTCTCTTTGGGAACTGGATTTGTTTAGTGTTTTTATTAAATAATTAAGAAATGAATTAAGTTGTATACTTATTGTATTTACAGATGGCACTAGGCTGGGAGAAGTGTAACATCTAATAGCAGGATTATATTCCAAAGTTATTCTGAAAAATCCAAGCTATGGTTATGATGTTATTCAAAAGGATAAATGTAAGGTGGTATAGTTATGTAGGGGTAGTTTATGTGGTTGACATATGAGAGAGAAAAATAGAGTAGGTAGAAGTCATAATAGTATTTAGGTTGAGCAGGAGCCAGTACCATGAAAGAGAAAAGTATCATACTGGAATGTATAGACACTAGACTGGAAGGGCTGTGAAGAAGCATTCACACTGCTAAGCTTTGTTAAAAGGTCTCACCTAGAATGGTTTGCTGTTTTTTGAACACCATCCTTCAAAAATTATGTGGAGCATCTGGAATTCAGTGGAGAGTAGTAAGAATGAATAATTACATGTCTAAGAATCATTGCATGTATCTGGAAAGATTGAAACTTATGAGGTAATTTAGCCTCCTGAAGAGAAAGTCCCAGGGGATGAAAGGAGATGGACAAATCTTTAATTATGCAGAAAACTGCTGAAAGAAATGATCTCTATGCTTCTGATGGTGAAGAAGAAAGAAGTAAACTTAAGTTGTATTATGGAGCATTCACTTGGAAAGGAAAACTTTTTAATAGTAAGAAAACTTAAAATGCTTGCATTGTTTGCCTAGGACTTGTGTGGAAGCTGTGTCACTGAAAATCTTAAGGAGCGGGTTTGGCAGACACAAGCATAGCTGGTCCTGTGGTGGGACAAGAGAATAGACTAAGTTTCTTCCAATACTGTTTATTTGTTATAATTTCATTAATTTCTTGATTTATTTTTGTGATTGTTGTATACTTTCAGGGAGAAAATGGAATGGAAAGAGTAATGGTGCAACTTTTTAGATTTCTTTTTCTGACATTAAGAGTTTGTAACAGACTGTTGAACATGAGAATATTGTGGGACACTGGGGAGCAACATGGAACTCTATGTCTGAAGAAGTTTTCTCCACAATCTATACACGTTGGGGTGTTTTGCACTTGAAATCCTTGTCGGTATCTGTGTCTGTAATGGATTTAAAGCTACATCTGGCTGTCCAACTTTGCTGATGAGAAAGCTTATTTACAGTTAACCTGGGGAGAACAGAATGGGCTGGGATAAGGCAGTAGAGGAATCATAATGTATCATGTTACAAATTTCAGTTTTTGTCTTGTAAACATGCTTTTGAAGAATGATTGACCGTGTCCTTATGGGCAGAGGCAGGATTAGTCTGACACCTTTGGACCTGAATTCTGTACCACAAAATCACAGAATGGTTTAGGGTGGAAGTGACTTCTGGAGGTTATCTTGTCCAAGTCACCTGCTCAAGTTAGTTCACTGAGGGTTGATTGTCCAGCACATTTCCAGATGGGTTTTGAGTATCTCCAGGGATGCAGACTCTAGAACCTCTCTGGGTTGGGGTTACATGTGTTTAATGCTCAGTCATTCCTGTAGTGGATGGGCACCACTGAGCACCACTGAAAAAACTCTGACTCCATCCTCTTTGCACCCTCCCTTCACATATTTATACATACTGAGAGGATTTGCCCTTGAACCTTTTCTTCTCTAGGCTAAACCGTTCCATCTCTCTCAGCCTTTCCTCCTATGAAAGATGCTCCTGTCCTTTATTCATCTTTATAGCCTTTTGCTGGACTCTCTCTAGTATGTCCATGTCTCTCTTGAACTGGGGAGCTCAGAACTGTACACAATTGCAGGTGAGGTCTCATCAGTGCTGAATAAATAGAAAGGTCACTGCTCTCAGTCTACTGGCAATACTTCATGTACTGCAACACAGAATATCATTCACTTTCTTTGCCAGATGGCATGTTGGTTCATGTTCAACCTTGTTTCTGCCAGGACTCCCAGGTCCTTTTCTGCAGAGGTGCTTTCCAGATAGGCCATTCTCAGCATGTGCTGTTGCATGGAATTTTTCCTCCCCAGATGCAGAACTTTGAACTTCCACTTGTTGCATTTAATGCAATTTCTGTCAGTCTGTTTCCCCAGCCTATTGATGTCCATCTGCATGGCAGCAAAACCTTCAGGTGTATGAGCCAGATACACCAGTGTAGGAGACATTGGTATATCAGCCACTCCTCCTAGACTGGTGTAATTGAAAAGATGAAGATATTGAATAGGACTGGACTAAGTATTGAACCCTGGTGTACACCACTAGTGACTGGCTGCCAACTAGACTTTTCCACTGATCATCAACCTCTGGGCTCAGCCATTCAGCCACTTTTCAATCCATCTCAGTGTGTTTTCCATCCAGCCTTTTACATCATCAGCTTTTCTGTGAGGATCTTATGGGAGACATTGTAGAAAGCCTTACTGGAGACAAGGTAGAAAATATCCAGTGCTTTCCCCTCATCAATTCATTTAATTGTAGAATGTCAACAGGTTGGTCAAGCATGACTCGCCCTTGGTAAATGCATGCTGACTATTCCTGATTGCCTCTTTGTGTTCTATGTGCCTGGAAATGCTTCTCAGAATTAGTTGTACTATCTCCTACCCAGGGATTCAGGTGAGGCTGACCAGCCTGTGGTTCCCTAGGTCCTCCTTCTTGCCTTTCTTTAAGCTGGGAGTGACCTTTGCTTTCCTCCAGTCATCAGACACTTCTCTCAGTTGCCATGATCATTCAAAGATTATTGAGAGTGGTCTTGCATACCTGGTCTTCCTTGATGAAGAATACTTTTGTCTCCTGTGCCTGTGTACTTCATCATGAGTTTTACCTGCAGTCTTCAAGATATTTTCTGACAGAGTAGAAATCCTTAGCAGCACCATGAAACAACTGCTTTTGATGTTCAGCAATTAGTCTGTCAATTTTTACTTCTTTAGATTCATATGGTGGATAATTTGTAAAAGGTATATTAAGATTATTCTTCATTAGGATTTGATAGTGTTCCTTGTGCCTAAGGGTTTGATTTAGAGTTTATATTTTTGTTTTGTAAGAATCTTGGAACATTATATAATGGTATTAAGTTCCAAGAAAAAAAAAAGAGGAATTACCATGCTGGGATGCACTAAAGTTTCATCTAGTCTAGTGTTGTGCATTGGCAGTGCCCAGGAATGGATATTTAACAACACTCATAAGAGGAGGGCATGCAGAGACTCGTTCTGATTACAGCCACTTGACTTCAGGTATTTTAGTGGCTTCCTGAGGCAAAAGCTGCATGCATATTGCTGTATTTATTTCATGGCCATTAGGAATCTATCTGCCATAAGTATTTTCAGTCCCATGTTAAACTTAATTGTATTTTTTACTTCATAACTTGATGAAAATGAATTTCACTATTTACTTACCAGCTGTCTGGAAGAGTTGTTACCCTTCGGTACCTCATACCTAGTAATTTCTTGGGGGAGTCCTAGTCTTGTGTCATGTAATTACTTTTGTATTTTTTTATGATACATGTAAGCTTTGCTTATTTCTATTATATTCCATGCAGTCTTCTGTATTTCAGTTATCCTTTTAAGCTGAAGAGCCAGAGTTTCTCTTCTATGAGAGTGCTTCTGATCATCATTGTTGTCTTGTCTCTTTTTAAAAATTCTTCTGGATTTTTTGAGTGAAGAGTCACCAGCATGACTCACTGTATTCAAGACTCCATGAATTTATACAGTGGCTTAGAAAGAACGTTTCTAATGCTTTCTGCTTAAATCCAAATATTGAAAAAATGGTGTGTTTGTTTTTTTTTTTTCCTTTTTCCCATGAACAATTTTGCTGATTTTGAGGTCAGAAGTTGCTTTGGTTGCCTGCTAAGAATTCTAACAGGACTATCATTGACTTTGGCTGCATGAGTCAAGCCTTTCTTCTTGTTTTGATTATTATGAGGACATTATTAATAAACACTAGAAAAAATACAGTCAGCACCAAAAGCCATTAAGCATAATGCATTTTGTACCTAAAAGGTTTTAAAAGAAATAGATTAAAATATTTAATTGCCTTTTTGTGCATGCACTAGACTAATTGCAGAAGAGACTACAAAAATGTCCATCACTTAACACAACATGGGGGAAATTTTCTGCTGAAAATGGCTTGATAAATAGATATTTCTATGTTTTTCTGAAAGTTATGTTGCCATAGGAAAATGAAGACTGAAAATTACTGAAAAATGATACTTATTAATTTTTTTTTTTTTCTGCAGTTTTCTGGAAAGTAAATGAATTTTCTAATGGTAGAGTACTCCAGCAAATCTGTGAAATTTTCAGTAAAATGCCTTCTCCTGTAGTCTTGAAGAAATAGTTTTGGTTTTTTTAAAATTGAAATTACATTCCATAAACAGCTGTAAAAGAAATAAATTATCCATCAAGAATTCCTGTTTTTTATATTTTAATAAATTTGCTATTTAAAATGTCAAGTAATACTGAATTTTCATAATATGTACTCACTCTTTGTGATAACACACAGAGTTTTGTGGATTTGAGGGTTAAAAAACAGACTTGAAAGTATAATAAGAATATATATTTAGCTGGCCAGCTATTTTCTCTCTGTTACAATTTTTAAAATTTCTCAGAGTTGTGGATGCCATGGGCTGTGCTGCTACTAATACGCTGACAACATCCTGCTTTGAATTGCTTTCCAAAAGGGATGGACAGTACCCCCGGAGGGATGACAGGTTGTCTGAATGAGATAAGCAAATAGATTTAGAAAATGCTGGCATAAGCTCAACTTAAACAAGACAGACATGATATTCTTTCTGTAGGAGGAGGAAGGCATGTTAAGTATGCAGCTGAATCAGTAACCTCAGTCTCCAGTGGAACCTGCCTTCATGACAGTGGCAAAAAGGGTTCTTGCAAAACACAGAGGCCATAGGCTCATTTCAGCATTGACCGTAACCATAAAGGTTATTGTATCTTTTCTTCCGAAGAAGAATTGTGCATTTCATTCTCTGAAGACCTGATGATAAAGATCTTACAATAAGTTCAGTTTGTATGATGTTTATCAACTCTTGTCATAGGAAGGTCAAAACTTTTGGAGATGATCATATCAAAGCTGCTGACCTTGCTATACGCTATTCTCAATAATTTGAAGTCTTTCCCCTAAAATGACAGGGAAAGCTATATGTTGTGTGTAAAAGGGATGTGAACCTTATTTTACTTGCAATATAGCTAGTTTCAAGACTTCTTAAAATCCTAAAAATTACACAAATAGTTTTTGACTTGCCAAATAAAAATGGAACCTTGTTTTCACTAATATTCAGTTTTTTTCCCTCCTCTAAATAAAGGAGCAGGTATTGGTTATATTATAATATATGTTAATATATAATTAATGGGCTGAAAATTGCTTGGGAGTTCTACAGCAGTTCTACAACATTCTTGTATAGACCCAACCCTAGTCTGAAACCGAAAGGAGAAAACCATATGGCACATCCAGACTGTGCTTGGTGTATGGTCTGGAGGTGTGAGGATGTAACTGGTGTCATGGTTTAGCTCCTGCTGGCAGCTGAACACCACACACAGTCTCACACTCCCTGCTCCAGTGGGATGGGGCAGAAAATTAGAAGGGTTACTACATTTTCTTAATTTGATCTTGCTACAATTAGAAGACTAGGTAGTAATGGTGATATTGCTTTAAATAACAACTTACATTGAACCAGGATATGGTAATTAATGAGGTAACAAACATCCCAAAGTCCTCTTAGGAAATGTGGTACTTTTCTTGTAACACAGAACAGTTAAAAACCCTGTTTAATATTTTTAGTGTATGAAACCCGTGTCTTAAGCATCCTCAAAAATAAAAAAACATGGCATTTAAGAAGAAGGATCTGAAGTCAGCAATGGAGTATGAAGTTATGTGTTTGTTTTATTTATGACCTTGGAAGCTGCCATGATTGTTTATTGTTTCCTTATACACTGACCTCTAACAGAAATAGTGCGCTCAGATTTATGTACTGTAAACATGCACATTGCACCCCTGCAGTGCTTGTAGAATTAAGGTCTGTAGCATGCAGTCATCACTAACTACAGTATCTCTTGGTTAGTTGAGACAATTTCTTTTAATAACACAAAAATATTTTCATAGATTCAAACTCAAGTTTTCCTTTTTTCTAGGTCAAAGACTTCTGTGTCCATCTCTTTCTGAGAAGCTTTATCTCCCAGTGTATTTTCTTTTGGCTCTCTAGTCTTGTCCACTGCATTAGTTTTCTTCCCCACAAATATCAGTTATTTTTGTCAGTATTTTCTGTGATACTAAACATTTCAAATTTCAGTTAATACTAGTGGAGCTGAAGAATAGCTCAACACATTGTAGCATTGTCTGCATTATCGAGTTTAAAAATGTGTAACATCAGATACTGATTAGTCAGTGGTCTTTTTGGTTGAGAAAATAATAAGCTTAATAGTCAGAATCACAAAAGCAAAGGATGTTGGAACTAATTATTGACTTCAGTGAAACTGATTATCTCTCTTTCTCTCTCTCCCTCTCTCTGTCCCTCCCCCTTAAAAACATGTTTCAGCGAATCATGCTGCTACACTAGTAGTACTATAAATAGAAAGAGTATGTTCAGGAAGCAGTCAGGTAAGACAGCAGAGAGATGGGTGTCTATCTTCACCACTTAGGAAATATTGTTATGGCACAGTTACTTTGGGCTCGTTTTGGCATCACAGCTTCTGCTTTCAAATGAAAACTGCTGACTTGAACTCACTGTTGTGTTCAGCTCCTGTCAGTAGGATCACCTGGTATCACAGGCTAAGAGCTACTTCCTTCTGGAATGGTTCTCTAGACCATAACGTTGTGGATTAAAACAGTCCTTCAGTAGCTCTCCTCAATTTATTCCTCTTTCGACCTCTAACATCCTCTTGACATTTCACCTGGAAAAACTCGGAATGGCTTTTATCAAAGTGGAATAGAATACTGAGTATCAGAGCATTGCACATGAGTCAGGGTAGGACTATTATAGAGGTGGTAACCTTTTTCCTTTTTTTTTTTTTTTTTTTGTGTGTGTGTGTGGTGTGTTAATTTCTTTCACTGTATGTTATCAAGTAATTGGAAGGTTTCTGAAAAAGCTAGGAGATGGTTTTTTTTAATTATTTATTTAACTGGGAAGAAAGTTGGCCAAGAATTTGAAGTCAGAGGTGTGCAAAAGTTTATTTAGAAGTCAAAATAACATTTTCTGAAACCATCAGAGTGACTTTACTGAAGACTTCAAATTATCTGTATCAAATACGTCAGACTTCTTAAATGTGAATGGTGTAATAAAAACAGGTTTTCAAAGGGCAGTTTGAATGAATGGTAATTTGAAATAGAAAAGTTTTAAAATATTTTTATTTTGCACTAAGGATAGAGATGTTAAGACATGCAAAGAGCATAATGAACAATGCTGAATAAATTTTCAGGAGAAAGGAGAGATTTAGTGTTCATGATTGAATCAATTATAACATTGTAACTGCAAAACTACCTTCAAAAACTTGAATCCAATTATTAAGAAAAAATCAGGTTCATGAATCAATAACCAATTTCAGAACCAGAAAGTAGGTTCTAAAACAGTTTATGGTAGTAACTCTAGAAGGGCTGGTGGATACCTTTTAATTCCATTGAGTTTCTTTCGTATTGAAAGATGTTTGGCACTTCATAAAGGCCACCTGTGTGGTTACAGCCCTACATCTTAATGCTTGCTATTGAATGCAAGTACTGAGAGTGGTTTGTACCTGTGCAAATTACTTTACAAAAGACCCAGGTGCCAGTGGGGCTGAATACTGCTATGAAGTATTGAGGACTTCCAGCTGCTAGTGATACCCGTGGAAACAGCAGTTGTTTTTCATGCTAAGTTTCACCCAGTGGTGGGGTTTTTTTTGCTTATTTGCAGGTTGAAAGCACAACCAGACCTGTCAGTCATCAGTATCTGAAGAATTCCTGTTGTCTCGAGTCAGAAAACAAAATTAAGCTTGCTGGAAATACAGTTAGGCTTCCCAGCTGCAGGGCTTTTCAGAAGGAAGTTTGAATGTTGGTTAAATGCTTATAAACTCGTAACTCCTTTCAGTAACGGTTCTGTTCAATTGTTAGCTATGAATCAGTGTTATTTTGTCTTAGGAAGAGTTTATTCTCTCAATTATATGCTTTTATTTTGATGTATTTGAAGTTCGTTATTTTATTAAATATTTCAAATAGACAGAGTGAGAGTGAGTAAAGTCTTTTTACTGTTGTCTTGTTTTATTCCTTTCATAAGGAGTAGTTGGAGTATTTGGTTGATTTGTTTGATAAAATAAATTACTTCTGTCTTATTTAAAGAGGTATGGAGGGGCAGAAGAGCTCAAGGAAAGAAATATCTATTCATCCTCCTTATTTAAGGCAGGAAAGGACAGATTGAGAAAGGCTGACTACAGGATGTGGAACTCTTCCTTGTTTACCTAGGAAAGGCTTATTAGATGAGACAATGGTCCTTTATGGCTAGGTACAGATTTTTGTGACGTGATGCTAGTCCTCACTCTAGTTCTGGTTTTAGAGACTTTAGGATGACTCTACAGATATCCAAAACATCTCAGTTATGTTCCAAAAGGAGCATAGTCCTTGAAACATTTATATAATGAAACTCTCAGTCAGGTCTTCTGTTTTACAAAACAGATGGATCTTTTGAATTTTTCAATGTAATCATTCCCATTTCCTTTTACATGTGAATGAACAGGTGGCTTTCTGTGATCATAGTAAAAGTTATACTGATTTTGCAGAAGAAGGAAATTCACTTATCTCTTTCTAAAGATGTTTTACTGATTATGACGTTTTAACATGATTATGTTCTGTATAGAGAGACAGTTGAAGTAAATTCATAGTGATGTGGCTCCTGGAGTATCTTGGACTTAGAGCAAACATAGACAGATGGTGCTGGGGTGAGTTGTTCAGGAGCCTGGGGTGAGGATGAGTGCTACTGGGTACAAAGTCTCATCTATGAATAATATTAACAGACGGTGAAGATTGTCACAGAGAAAAAAAACAACCAGTCTCACAGAAACAAAAATATTTTTAAATTTAATTTTATTTTATTTATTTTTAATTTTTTTTATTGTGGCCTATTGGGAATTTTGATCTGTCACAAACATGAGACAATTATTAAAACATTTGAAAGTTTGTCAGTATTTTCAGTTTTCAGTTCTTCATGTTACCTTCTTCTCATCCCTTAGGAAGCTTTACATCCACTTGTATATTCCCTTCTTCCACTGCTGATTACTAATGGTAGTTTTATTTTAGGAAAGAAAAGTTCTTGGTTTGGTGCAAGGATATCCAGCAGAGAGAACTTGGGTTGTATTAACAGGAACACATCCAGACTTGTCATCTCAGGTGTACTTTGTCCATGGATAAGTCTGTGTCAGGAAACAGTTTTGGAACTGTTGTAGACCCTCCATTTACCAGTTATGTACCTAAGACCAAAGCGTGTTTTATTGTTTCTAGTGCAGTGTTTATCAACTGGGTGAAAGCCGCTATAAACATTTGTATGACAAAAATCTGATCAACAGGTGACTTCAGAAACAGTAGAATGTTGTCTGGTTCAACACTAAACGTGTACTGAAGGTAACAACTGTATTTCAGAAATGTTTCATCATATGTAGTGATGACAGTGCATTCTCCTCTTCTCAGTATTCCTATCGAATCTCTTAAGAAAATGTTACGCTGTCTGTTCTGTTGGAAATTGTATCGTATTTTGTACATGCACTAAATAAGTCTTATTTCTTTGGTTAAACGTACTATTGATGAGTTGTGATAATCCTAGGACAACAACGTTCTCTCTTCTGGTCATTTGTTCAAGTACTGGCTGTCATGTCCCTGCTGATGACTTTGCCTCTCTTTTGACTCTACCTTTACAGTCCAAGGGAAGACGATATAGAGATGCATAAAAAATCAACTTGTTTTCTGAGTGTTCATATTCAGAGATCCAACTTCCAATGCTGGAAACCTACTGTTACAAAGATCCTATTGTAACAGATTAGTTATTCTAGCAGGAAGAAGAACTGGAAATTTATCTGTATTGATACTGTGCCTTCTTTGAACAGTCAAGTCTGGTCAATCTGGGATACAAAAGACTTATCTAAAAAAAGAATGACAATTGATTTTGGACATCTGGATTTATTTTCTTTATGTGGAATTGACCATATTCTGCTGGAGAACTGATAATAGATATTTCTTTCTCAAAATTGTATTCCACAATGTCTTTAATTTAGGATAGCAGATTTGTTGAAAAGCCATGGCAGTTGAAGATACCTCAGTTAGACAGGGCAAAGGGAAAGCAACACTACAATTGTTACTTCTGTAGGTTTTCCTTCTGTCAGAGTCTGCCAAGTTTGATTTGGCAGTGAACTTCTGAACTGGGCTGAACCTACTCAGGGGTTAGATCTGTATATCTTATTTAAACAAAAAGATTTCTCAGCAATTTAAATGATAAGTTAACAACATAGTAATCTATGAGCCCTGTTCAACAATATGAAAAAACAGAATGCATGTGCAGGGGACCTATTATACGGGAAAAAAAATTGGATGATGAAGAGCAGAACTAAGACTTGATCTACTTGTTTAAATGCAATTACACTAGAGCAAATGTGAATAGAATCTGTTCATTTTACTATATTTCCAAACAGAAGTACTGCAGGAGATGGCTTTAAGAAACTGATATCAAAATCTTAGCAGAAAAAAGGGTTCAAACGTTATAGGAAAACTATAGGATAGTTCCTGGCCTTTGAGTATCAGACTATCCTTGCTCCCTCTGCTAGTTGACAGGGCCAGCTGTTACCACATATTTCCACTCTGTGGGGCTATGAACAGCACAGAACAATCAGCAGGTCTTCAAGTGGGCTGCAATTGTTCTCTTATAACCCTAATTTATACCTAGTTCTAAGCACTTAATGGTTAATAAATAAGCTTTTTAAAAGAAGTTAAAGGTTTTAAATGTAGGATTGAGTTCTGACCTTTTATCTGACACTTGTGGTTTTGGGGGTGGTTATGCAAAACTGATTATTTGGAAAACTGAAGCATTATCTCTCAGAAATGCTATTAGATTAACAACTATTTGTACATGTTTTCAAGCACAAATCTCATATATTTTCAAACTTTATTAAATACTCTACCTAAAATGGAGAAATACTGTTACAGTCTGAATTAGCACTACCTTTTACTTCCAAGAAGTAAATATTGAGTTCAGTGCACTTATGGGTTTAGATACAATTAATATGGGGGAAATTGTTACACACCTTGTTAAAGCACTTATGAAAAATCTGTCTTGAAGGTACGAGCATCTCACTCCCTTTGTGGATTCTTTAATAATAATTAAAAAAAATATTATTTTCTCTATTTGAGTTTTGATTTCAAGACCCATTTGTTTTGTTCGTTTCTTGAAGATGCTACATTAGCTTGATTAATATAATCTGTGTTTTGGCTCTCCTTCCTGTTAGTTTTAAAATATGTTTTGTATGGAAAATTACAGTATTTTGAGAATTGGAAAACTGTTTTGCATGGATCTCCCCCTCCGTGCTGCTGGCACTGGTGGCACTTCTGAAGTTAGAATAGCAGTACAATCAAAACCAAGATGCACCACAACTAATTGCTACCTCCAGTTCTGGTGGTCATAATTCAGCATCAAACGTTTTGCTTAGATGAAGCTGGGACAATCATATGTTGAGCACAATGGAGACTTGGTTATGCTAGCTTTCCTATCATTGTTCACATTTGTTTCCTGTTAGTTAAAAAAGGAAAATCATCAAGGTAGAAACAATCCTGTCACAGAGGGAAAAAGATAGGGGCTCCTTAATAATTGACAGTGCTCATAAATGTTGTAAACAATGTGGAATGAACTCTCTAATCATGATACTGTAATGTCAGGAGGTGTTACATTTCGGAGCCAAGACAGTCTGACCTATTATTGCTCAGCATGTATTTGTTTTGGCTGTGTGTAGAATTGTCTAATGAAAAAGTAATTTTGCTTTTCATAGTAAGGATAAAAAAGTTTAATACAATAACTTAGCTATTCTGGGCATTTTTAAAACTAGAGGCATGAAGTTAATGACTTCCTTTTGTAAGCCAGCTGATGATGCAAGTAAAGTAACCTGAGTGACGGTGAGAAATATTATCTCTTCTGGAGATGCCCTTTATAAATGTAATAATGTTGCAATGTGCTTAATTGCCAACAACTGAGTTAGCCTCTTTTTAAGGTACATTTGGTAAATATTACATACCTTTAAAATGAAATTTAGTATAAAGTAAATAAAAGTATGATTTCTGAAAACAAGTCAAACGTAAGTTTAATTGTGAAACTTTGTTGTGAGTGAATTATTTAGATAAAACTTTTAACTAATGAGACTCTTTAAAGGTCTAGAGATTAAAAAATATAGGTCTGGCCCAGCTTTCTTAAAATTTGTATTTATTTGAATTTTTCACACAAACACTATCACAAAACATAAGAACTGCAAACATGCAACTATATTTCTAATGTGTTTAGACTAATATAACATTTCTGTTACAAAATGTTTCACTTTAGTGAGTGAATCAGGTCAAAATATGAAAATCAGCATGGTTTTTGAACATAAAAAGTAGAATGACAGGATACTAATAGACTGTAAAAGGAAATTTTTATGAAAACCAAGTGTATTCCTAGGTGATGGAATAGGTGATGCATAGGGATGACAAATCTGTGTACATCTGAGTCATCTGTGCATGGAAAATATCCAAATAGGAGCCTTAATTTTTTGCATAAAGCTCAAAATATAATAAGGATGCTGCAATAACTACAAAATAATCCTAATTCTAATTTATGAAGTAATTTTCTGTTACAAAATTAGTGGTGCGATGTTATTTCCCTTCTGTTTTGCAAGGAGCTCTGACTCTGCTTTCTGCCCTTTAACCTGGGAGTCTGTTGTGACTGATTGACTTAGAGGTGTTTCTCGTTGGGTTTTTGCAATAACTAGACTGCTGCAAATGTAAGAGTGCAAGTGTGAGAGTGGCGTGATTCTAAATGTATATGACACTACATTTGTTGTGCCTATTTTACAGCAATATTAATACTACTGATTTTTCTTGACATTTGTTCCTTTTTTCACAGAAATTTAGGACAGGTGCTGGCCAGCAGCAGTATGAGACTGAAAGATGACAGACTTTTTGGTCCTATGCACAGTTTCTGAAAACTCCTCTTCCACTTTTCCACATTGCTTAGTAGCAGCAATAGATGATGATATTTTGGTACCAGTACAACTAAAGATTCAAATAGTCTCACCTATCAGTGATAATCTGTAGTAATCTTGTTATTTCTTTTACTTACTATAACTGGGATGAAATATAAATGAAATGACAGTACAGCCCATTTTTAATGTTCCTATTTGTTTGCTCTGCCACATATACTTCCTGGCAGCCTACTTTTACTGGAAGTTCAACTACTTAATTGGCCTTCATTGCCAGCTGAGGATTAGTATTTACAGTTTCAGCACTTTACCAAGCAGCTCCTTTGGGATAGTGTGGATTGCAAGCACAGGGAGAAAGCTCATGCAACTGGAGACAAAATATTTTTAAATGAGGTAATGCAGTTGTGGAATGAACTTGGAGACATTCCTTGGAGAGTCAGGTACTGGAAGATTCCCTTTTTCAATTACAACTGTCATTGTTAATCTTACTTTGAATGTGATCTAAAGTTACCTGGGAAGTGTTGGCATTGTCAAAAGGGTAAAGAGCAGAAGGAAAAATAGCCCTATTGCATGTAACAGTATGGATTTAATTTACCTGCTTGATGCTTGCACATTTAAAAAGGGAGTCCTACTGGTATTTCCAGTATAGGTAGAGAAGGTATAGAAGGAGATGGAAATTTTTATTAGAAAAATAATGAAGACTTTTAGTGGAGAAAGAAAGAATAATTTTGCTAAGAATGTTTTAGAAACAATTGAGAAAAACATGATGGGAATCTACAGACTCATTATAAAAAAGCTCTTTTACAGCATTTTCTTTAAGCTAATGAGAATGAGGAAAAAATACCCTAGTATAACTACCAAAATATTTCCATAAAAGCAGTAAAAAATTTCTGTTATAAGTTAGGATTTTAAATAAGATTCAGGAAAGAATAATTAAAACCTTCTCATATACATTGAAATAAAACACAGAAGGTTATGAAGATATTCAAAGGTGTAAGGTAATTTCCATCTGGAGTTATGAAGAAACCTTCCCTATTTATAGGTAGCTGCTATTCTTATAGCTCAGTTATAGAGAAACTGAGTAGCTTTGACTGAATGACTGCATCATTGTTAAACTATGGGGGTAATGTGGTATGCTCTTTAAATAAAAGTAAATAAATAAAGAGTGTTGAAAAAATTCTGGATGGATGTTACTAAATTCTGCCTCTTGAACGATAATGGGGACTTCAAAGGTTTTATATATTACAGATTGTAAAAATACAATAAACAATTCTGTTAAAGATGAATTTAAAATAATGAAAATACACAATTTGTCACAAAAATACCACTTCTTAATTTAGTCTTGCTATTGGCCTGAAATGCTGCAGAAAAAAAAAAAAGTAGAAGCAAGTATCTGCCAGTTGTTCTGAGGAAACCTGGAATTAACAGGTACAGTCAGGTGTTCACACCGAATCACAGAATGGTAGGGGTTGGAAGGAACCTCTGGAGATCATCTAGTCCAACCCCCTGCCAGAACAGGATGTCCTAGAGCAGATTACACAGGAACATGTCCAGACAGGTTATGAATGTCTCCAGTGAAGGAGACTCCACAACCTCTCTGGGCAGCCTGTCCCAGTGCTCTGTCACCCTCACAGTAGAGAAGTATTTTCTCATATTCAGGTTAAATCGTCTGTGCACCAGTTTGTGACCATTGCCTCTTGTTACCTGCTTCTTTCTGCCTTTATATACATATTGTCTGGCTTTAACCTGATACCATTAAAATCACAGAAATATGCTAAAATTAATTGGGTCAGCCTTTAATTGGCCATATGTTCATTTCTGTGTTCACTTTATCTTGTACCCTTGCACTGGGCTATTGTACTTAGCTATTGTTCACTGCTGCCTTGCCAGCAAAGAGCAACCACTACTGCTAATAAACAAAGTTAATAAACAAAGGCTGCAGTTTTATTCAATACCAAGCATTATAAATGAAGAAAATAGACAGGTAAGGTAATCCTGCCTGTTCCAGGCAGACTCTTTGTCTAGGTGGTGTATAATCAGGTGATTCATTCATAGTCTCATATCCTACTCAGTTATTAAGACTGAGGTGTTTTTTTTTTCCCCACATGCTTTCTTGTCTTTTTTACTAAGTTTCTGAACATATTAAAGTAAACTAGATTTAGTGATGTGACTTTATTTATAGTTACAAATTTATTTAGGGCTATAACAGATGAATTAATGAATTCATTATGATGTCAGGAAGAGTGCAATGAGAGGAATATTTGCTATTATGTGAGGGAGATCAAATAAGCTGAGAACAAAATATGGTTAAGTATGAACAGGAAGTCTTTGCAGAAAGCCCTAATAAATAGGGAAAAAGAGAATGGAGTCACGGCAGTTTGGCCATGTCTTTAAGAGTGACTTGTATGAAGTTCCCACCATCAGTGTATTTCTGGTTCCATTCCCCAGTGTGAGGCAAATACTTTTAAGACATAACAGGACAACTTTATGCTGCTCCCTTGGGACATGGAGAACCTGAGCCAAAGATCCTAGTTTGGGATGCTGACTAGCTTTGCTGCAGTTAGGGTTTTTCCCACTTGAGTTACAAGTCAGCTGCAGCACTGGTATAAACCAAGGACAAGATTATTTAGCAGCCAAACTCTTTCTTTCCTTTCTCATAGCTCTTTTTCTTCTCTTCAACATTTCAGACACGGTCAGTGTAATCAACTTACATGTAGAGTACATATAGTCAGTTAGCTATTGTAATACACATTATTTTATTTTCCTTCAATGAAATTATTGGAAAACATAATGTCCTATATGTGGGAATTGCAGTGACTGATTTTAACTGAGTCTGTGTCATATTAACCTAGGGTTCAGATTTTGGCCACCTTGTGTTTTTCTTGTGAATTCAGTAAGATTTGTATTAATAAAGAAATACTGTGACTGGGAGACAGGTGGTATTGGTATGAAGTGGTTCTTTCTTTTGTATGTAAGTCTGTCTGTCTTTCACCATGTTTATGGCCTCCTTATTCTAAGACTATATTTCATAGCCTCTTTAAAGATGTTCTACACTTGATATGTCATAACTGTTGCACTGCTCCTATTTCTAATGAATAGAACAGAATAATTGAAGTACATTTCCCATAATTTCCCATAATTTTATGTTGGAAAGGTTAATTTTTTTCAGATTATTTATGCAAAGTGCACCAACTCCCATAGAAGAGACTATGCACAATTTTGAGATAAGCTTAGGGGTTACTGTTCCTGCCTAGATTGTGTAAGACTGGAATTCAGGGCAGGTAGAAATTAAAATCTAAGTCTCTTACCCCTCAAGTAAATTTCCAAACAAATTAGATTTTATAGTATTTCTGTTTCGGCACATTATATTTGAGGTCTAAAAAAAAAGTTAGTGAAAACTTAGCCGAAAATGGTACTTTCAGCAGG
>NW_009970723.1:11337305-11337979 GCF_000747805.2 Chaetura pelagica
AAAAACAAGTGTCTCAAATGAAAAGACATTTAATTAGAAAATTCTGACTAGCTCTTTTCACTATCTTGGATTTCTTCTAGTTGATGTGAATTCTGGGACATAGATTAAAAAAATAGCATTTTTACTCCACAGTTGAGGTTTTTATCCCTTTTCTGTTTACATGCACTAATAATTTTTGGTAGATTTTTTAAATTAAAGTGTAAGCTTAGACTTTTCACTTAGATTGATGGCTCTGAAGTAAAACCTACAGACAGTAAAAAATAGCTATTATTTGAGGAAAGCAGACAGTTAAAACAGTTAACCAATTCTAAGGAGATAGTAGAGATTTCATTTTGCCAGCAAGAAAGTTCAAGTGCTGTGGATTAAGTGAATGTTTGTAACGATCTATGCTATCTAGTTTCTGTCAATATTTTATTTTCAGTGATATGAAAACTGAAAACTCTGAATTTGGAATGGCATCAAGACTGTAGTTGTTTTATCTGCCTGGGTATGATAATCCATTAATTTTAAACAGAATTGGATGTGAGGGTCTTGTTTGAAGTTAGGTTTGAGTCTTTAATTGCCTAGGTGTTTTTTTTAATCTGCTAGACTTAAAGCAGAATCATGATCTTTTGAAGAGGTTCTGTGTAATGCCCTTTCTCATTTTAGTTAAATACTGAAAAAACTGGAAATTT
>NW_009970723.1:11338047-11363352 GCF_000747805.2 Chaetura pelagica
TTGATTTTTTTTTCAAAACTGATGATACACATCAGTGTGAAATTTTAAAATCAAAGTTCTCCTGCTCACTGCATTATGTGGACCTAAAAATACATGTGAAGTCATTGGTCAAACTTTGAGAGATTTAACTACTCTTACAGTAGTTTATAAAAAGCATGAAGAGCTGGTGTTTTGTGGTGGTTTTTAATTTTTTTTTTTAATTTTTTTTTTTATTTTTATTCCCTAAAGCTCTAGTCAATTATATAATAACAGAAATGCTCCTTAAAGAGGATCTCTGAGCCAGCCTCCCACTCGAAGCATGATTATTGCCAATAGTAGGTCATGACAGATGGAGCTTTCTCTAGGTGAGTTTTGAAAACCTGCGGGGATGGTGATCCCTCAGCCTCTTGAAACAACCTGTTCCAGTGCTGCATTTCTCCCCTAGAGAAAAAGCTTCTCCTGATGTCCGGCTTCAGCCTCCCCATGTGTCATTATAATGTCTTTTTCCCCTTCTTTTGGATTTGTTACTACCAGGAGGAATTTGTTTCTGCAATTTTCTCAGGTAGTTTTTCGATTAGACAGTTTTGGGAAGGTATTAGACCACTCCTTAGTCCATTCCTCTTCACTGGAATGAACAAACCTAACTCTTGTATTCCCACCTTGCAAATTACTTGCTGTAGGACCCTGAGCATTTTTTCCCCTCATGAACTGCCAGACCACCATCTGGAATCAATATTCCAAGACTCTGGTTGCCTGTACCAAACAGAGGGGAAAAATAACTTCCTTTTATCTGCTACTCTTGCTACTGTTGCCCTGTATGTACTTTGTACAATTTGTAATCAGAGCGCAAACACACCACTGGCTCGTAGCCATTTTCCAGAGCTTCTTATCGGCAGAGCTGTTGTTCAGCCAGTTGTTTCCTAACCTCTACCAACACGTGGGGCTATATGTATAAGAATAGTATCTATGTGGGTGTACTGGGGGACAGGTAAGGTAGCACTACTGTAAAGGTAGAAAGCATTAAGTGTTTAATACAGTACAGGGAAGAAGAGTGTATGTTACCAGATAGTCACTGCCATCAGGCAGAAAAATCATTGAATGAAAGGACTGAGGAAAACTAAAAGTGAACAAACCCTTTTTGAAGCCTGGATTCCAGAGATATCCAGACTCTGTGCCTGGGACTAAGAAATGAGGCATGGCTACCGTCTTTAATTATAACTAAGTATAACTAACTATATGCTAAGAGAAGTATAACCAGGAAACAAGAGGTGGCAGCTAACTCAGGTCTGGCCTCAACATCCTTGATAGATGCGTAACAGTTGACCTTCTACTGACAGGTTTACAGAATCACAGAATCTTAGGGGTTGGAAGGGACCTCGAAAGATCATCTAGTCCAAACCCCTGCAAGAGCAGGGTCACCTAGAGCACATCACACAGGAACTTGTCCGGGCGGGTTTTGAATGTCTCCAGAGAAGGAGACTCCACAACCTCCCTGGGCAGCCTGTTCCAGTGCTCTGTCACTCTCACAGGAAAGAAGTTTTTTCTGATATTTACATGGTACCTCCTATGCTCCAGTTTTCAGAAAAATTCAGTGAACTTTTGAAAGGCAGGAGTGGCTTTGAAACTTCTTGGCAGTGTTCAGGATTTTTTTTTGGTAAAATGATGAAAGATTTGTGGGTGTTTCAGGACAGGAGAAAATTAAAACTTCTGCACAATAATAAGAGACATCACACTACTAAGCTTGCTTTTCTTACTTGCATTTGGCAGTAGCTCATGGATTGTGAGAGACCCATGGATTGCTGTTTTTTTGATTGATATTGAATTTCTCATTTCCAGAAAGGTGTGGGGAAGCAAGAATAAACAGAATAAATTAACTCAGTTCCAGAGCAAAGCAAGCATTCCAACAAATGCTATTTCTTGTTTGTGACAGAACAATTCAAGCTCTTGTCAACAGTTGACACAGAAAAGTCCTCTGTGCAGCTGTCTTGGATACAGAGTTTTGCGCTACAAAAAAATTTATTGATTAGTCATATAAGCCTCATGAACTTCACCACTGTAACTTCAAGCAGATTTGAGTGTGATTCAGATAACTTAAATGTAAATTTAAATATCAGTTTTTCAGCCTAAATTCTAATTTACGTTAGTTCATACCAATGTCTCCTTTTGCTCTAAAATTTGTATCAGTTATTAAAGTGAATACTTGTATTTTTGGAAAAAATGTGGAAAAGGAGAGAGATTTTGCATCAGTACAGACAGATGGCATGTTCTATTGAAGTCATTGTCAAAGTAGACATATATAAAATATGTATGTCTATATATATCAGATATGCATTGCTGAGTTTTCTACTTGAATGTTCTATGACTTTATGGTTTGATGTAATTATCTGGGTTTAAAATAAAAAAAAAAATTATCATGCCTAATAATAAGCTTTGGTTATGGGTAAGCATTTTGGCCTAAACTGCAGTTTATTTGCAGAGCCTGTTTTTTTCAGTCTCACAGTGCAGATCTCAGACATTTACATTAACAGAGTCACTTACTGCAGAGTAGGGACTGGAAACTGTAGTCTTGGGATTCCTGAGTTCTGCTCCAGGCTCTGAAATTTGGGTTGGTGCTGGTTACTTGCTTTTCCCTGGTAAATGAACTCCTAAGCCCTCTCAGGCAGAGAGTAGAAACATGAGTAGAGACATGAGTGCAGACAACTTGAGCAAAATAGAATTTTATTTGCATTGCATTTTCTGAAAAATGTTATATAATTTTTACTAAATGCATAATACTGTGCTATTCTAAACACCTAATTATCACTGCATTTTGTTAGTTTAGTTTCTGGCTTAAACCCTTGCAAGCTAGATGATAAAAAAAAAAATTATCTATATTATTAACCTATAAAATAGATGAGAAAGCTTTTCATGGAATTCCTAAAATGAATACTGTGTATTTTGTTTTAAGTACGCATATTCATTTCAAGTGGTTCTCCTTAATAAGTAGAACACTTACTGTGTGTAATTTATTGACTAGATTTTTGCCTTTTGTGTTTAATTTTTTCTGACAGTTATGATTCTATGTACAAGTTGTTTACTGCTAGAACGAATATTTTAGAAAATTTCTTTGTATAACCTTGAAAAGTGTATACTTTGAGGCAAAAGTTGTGACCTTTACATAGACTCTTGTGCCCAAGAGGAAACAAAAGTGAAAATATTTCTGTATATGAGGCTTAAGAATTGGCAAAAGGCTTGTTCTTTTTATGCATCAGTGAGACTGGTAAGCAAATAATCATACAAACAAAGGCAGTAGATTATAAGGAAGCCACAAAACTGAATGTAACTTAAAATAAACTTGAAGTTCAGCATAAATAATATGGTTTAAATGAAGGATGCAATGTTTGGCAAAATTAAAAGGCAAGCAAGGTCTCAGAGATTACGTGTCGTTGCTGGAAATGGGCCAGACTACTAACTACCAATTATATACTATTGTCAATGTAAAACGTTGAAACGTGCTGGGTTTCCAGATTTCCACATTTTGTTCCCAACTTCATTCAGATCATTCTATTCATAACTCGTGTCCTAATCCATTCAACAAAGAACAGTCAGCAATGAAGTCTTTTTGAACCAATGAGAAGGCAGAGGAAGCCACTTACCCCTGATTTAACAAATGCACAAATGCCTGTTATCACAGTGAAACCCTCACATCATTCCCATGGAGGCCAGAGACATGACCCCCTTCACTGCTCTGCTACAGGACAGGAGGTTCTGTATCATGTGGGGTAAAGGGATTAAAGTGAGAGAAAAACATGCGACTGCTATGTCCTGAGGGCAGCATGTGGACTCAGAGTTGGACTCAAGTGACAAGAGCAGGTATATATGAGAAAAACAACAGATAAGCAACATGAAATAACCCTCTTTGTGGGAAAGGGTCCATGGTAACTGAGAACAGGCCTGCCCCCAGTCTCCTGTCCTGCCTGAAGGAGAGAGGGACCTGCCTCTTTGTTCCTACAACTCCTCTGTGGTATAATGTAAATCACAGAATCACAGAATTGTCAGAATTGGAAGAGACCTCTAGAGATCATCTAGTCCAACTCCTGCACTAAAACAGGATGGCCCAGAGCACATTACATAGGTCTGCATTCAGGTGGGTCTTGAATATTTCCAGGGAAGAGGACTCCACAACCTCCTTGGGCAGCCTGTTCCAGTGCTCTGTCACCCTCATAGTAAAGAAATTTGTTCTCATATTTAAATGGAGCTTCCTGTGTTCCAGCTTGTGCCCTTTGCCCCTTGTCCTGTCACTGGGAACAACTGACAAAAGTCTGGCCCCATCCTTCATCCGTCCTCCTTTTCTAGAGCTACCAAGCTGGTGAAAGGTCTAGAGAACAAGTCATACTAGGAGTGGCTGTGGGAACTAGGGGTGTTTAGTCTGGACAAGAGAAGGCTGAGGGGAGACCTCCTCACCTTCTCTCTACAGCTACCCCACAGGAGGTTGTAGGGAGGTGGGTGTTGGCCTCTTCTTCCAAGTAAATAATGACAGGATCAGTGACAATGGTCTGAAGTTGCACTAGTGGAGGTTTAGATTGGACATTAGGAAGAATTTCTTTACTGAAAGAGTGGTCAGGCACTTGAACAGGCTGTCCAGGGAAATGGTTGAGTAACCATCCTTGGAGATACTCAAGAAATGTGTAGATGTGGAAATTCAAGGCATCCTCTAGTAGCTGAGATTGTGAGTTGTGTTTTGCTTTTTTTTAATTTATTTTTTTTATTTTTATTTTTTCTGTAGGTGTTATTTGGTAGAGTGTGTGTGGTGTTTGTTTGTTTGGGGTTTTGTTGTGTGCAGGGTGTTGTTTTTGGTTTTTTTTTATTTTTTTGGTGGTGAGTTGTGTAGCATGTGGTTGGTGGTTTTATTCTTTTATCTATCTATCTATCTATCTATCTATCATCTATCATCTATCTATCATTTATTTTGGTTGGACTTTGTGATCTCAGAGGCCCTTTCCAACCATGACTGTTCTGTAATTCTGTGACTCTTGCACTCACCCTTTAGATACTTAACATATATTCTTAGCAGAGTTTTCTTGAAAACAAACAGACAAAACAAATCCAACAATTCATGCCATATGTCTGGACATCCATGGTAAAACTGTTTGAGATGGTTTTTAACTGACTCAGTGTGGTAATATTTGTTTTGGTAAGAGACTCTGACACTTCTGATGAAATATTTTTCTGTATCAATAACATATCTGAAATACATGAATGATATATTTTTGCATTAAGGAAGTTGGTCTGCCACATTTATTTTTTTTTCCAGGTGGTTATTCTTTGTTCTATCTTAGGCTTCATGTGTTTTTAAAACATCTTATCTCAATAATCTCTGGAAAAATAATTCTAAAAATATATAAATCTAATTTGCCTTTTTAATTGTTAAAATTAGTGGTCTCTACTAGCAAAATTAGGTGAGTAGAATTGTATGCTAAGAATTTAAAGATTCAAAAAAAGATTTAAAGTTTTAAAGGATTTAAAGTTCAGACTCCTTCAAAGCACAGCGATAAAAACAAAAGAGAAGTAAAAGTTTTCTCCTTGTATTTGAACCTCTTACAATTCACTGTCACATTTCCCAGCTTTTTTTCATCAGTGACTGAAGCAAAAAAATTGTAACTTTTTACAATGAAAATTTAATTTCCCATGACATAATTTATCTTCAGAAACAAGATATTTGAGCAAAAATTGCCATCATAGAATGTGGAATAAGTCTGTAAATTTGGTCACAATGAGACAGTTTTATTTATCATCTATGGAGATGTGATTATTGTGGGCTCAGAAATATGAATTAAATAGTATGCCTGAAGGAATCAATGCAGTTCTGTATGCATGAGGAAGCTGACTACTAATGTGCTTCTAGTGTGCTCTAAGTGGAGTGGTATAATGTAAATCACAGAATCACAGAATTGTCAGAATTGGAAGAGACCTCTAGAGATCATCTAGTCCAACTCCTGCACTAAAACAGGATGGCCCAGAGCACATTACATAGGTCTGCATTCAGGTGGGTCTTGAATATTTCCAGGGAAGAGGACTCCACAACCTCCTTGGGCAGCCTGTTCCAGTGCTCTGTCACCCTCATAGTAAAGAAATTTGTTCTCATATTTAAATGGAGCTTCCTGTGTTCCAGCTTGTGCCCTTTGCCCCTTGTCCTGTCACTGGGAACAACTGACAAAAGTCTGGCCCCATCCTTCATCCGTCCTCCTTTTCTAGAGCTACCAAGCTGGTGAAAGGTCTAGAGAACAAGTCATACTAGGAGTGGCTGTGGGAACTAGGGGTGTTTAGTCTGGACAAGAGAAGGCTGAGGGGAGACCTCCTCACCTTCTCTCTACAGCTACCCCACAGGAGGTTGTAGGGAGGTGGGTGTTGGCCTCTTCTTCCAAGTAAATAATGACAGGATCAGTGACAATGGTCTGAAGTTGCACTAGTGGAGGTTTAGATTGGACATTAGGAAGAATTTCTTTACTGAAAGAGTGGTCAGGCACTTGAACAGGCTGTCCAGGGAAATGGTTGAGTAACCATCCTTGGAGATACTCAAGAAATGTGTAGATGTGGAAATTCAAGGCATCCTCTAGTAGCTGAGATTGTGAGTTGTGTTTTGCTTTTTTTTAATTTATTTTTTTTATTTTTATTTTTTCTGTAGGTGTTATTTGGTAGAGTGTGTGTGGTGTTTGTTTGTTTGGGGTTTTGTTGTGTGCAGGGTGTTGTTTTTGGTTTTTTTTTATTTTTTTGGTGGTGAGTTGTGTAGCATGTGGTTGGTGGTTTTATTCTTTTATCTATCTATCTATCTATCTATCTATCTATCTATCTATCTATCTATCATCTATCATCTATCTATCATTTATTTTGGTTGGACTTTGTGATCTCAGAGGCCCTTTCCAACCATGACTGTTCTGTAATTCTGTGACTCTTGCACTCACCCTTTAGATACTTAACATATATTCTTAGCAGAGTTTTCTTGAAAACAAACAGACAAAACAAATCCAACAATTCATGCCATATGTCTGGACATCCATGGTAAAACTGTTTGAGATGGTTTTTAACTGACTCAGTGTGGTAATATTTGTTTTGGTAAGAGACTCTGACACTTCTGATGAAATATTTTTCTGTATCAATAACATATCTGAAATACATGAATGATATATTTTTGCATTAAGGAAGTTGGTCTGCCACATTTATTTTTTTTTCCAGGTGGTTATTCTTTGTTCTATCTTAGGCTTCATGTGTTTTTAAAACATCTTATCTCAATAATCTCTGGAAAAATAATTCTAAAAATATATAAATCTAATTTGCCTTTTTAATTGTTAAAATTAGTGGTCTCTACTAGCAAAATTAGGTGAGTAGAATTGTATGCTAAGAATTTAAAGATTCAAAAAAAGATTTAAAGTTTTAAAGGATTTAAAGTTCAGACTCCTTCAAAGCACAGCGATAAAAACAAAAGAGAAGTAAAAGTTTTCTCCTTGTATTTGAACCTCTTACAATTCACTGTCACATTTCCCAGCTTTTTTTCATCAGTGACTGAAGCAAAAAAATTGTAACTTTTTACAATGAAAATTTAATTTCCCATGACATAATTTATCTTCAGAAACAAGATATTTGAGCAAAAATTGCCATCATAGAATGTGGAATAAGTCTGTAAATTTGGTCACAATGAGACAGTTTTATTTATCATCTATGGAGATGTGATTATTGTGGGCTCAGAAATATGAATTAAATAGTATGCCTGAAGGAATCAATGCAGTTCTGTATGCATGAGGAAGCTGACTACTAATGTGCTTCTAGTGTGCTCTAAGTGGAAGGTAAAATGTGTGCGTGCATCTTAAACTACTGCCCCTGGATTTTACACTCAAGGTAGTCTTTTACCTTAAATTTGGCATGAGATAGCACAAATGTAATGACATGAATGACTTAAACAATTTACAATAACTTGTTAAGCTGAAGTAACTTGTTCTGGGCTTGCACCTAGTGCTTGAAAGGTAATTGAAGTAGTATTTTAGAATAATTATTCTGTGCAGTATTATTGGATTGATTACAATTTAGTGATTGCCAAGTATTTGTGGACTTAGATAAAACAGCTGTTAATGATCTCTTCTCTTCTGCAGAAAATTACATCAGCAATTTGAAATGTATAAGGAGCAAGTGAAGAAGATGGGAGAAGAATCACAGCAGCAGCAGGAGCAGAAGGGTGATGCCCCAACCTGTGGCATCTGCCACAAAACAAAATTTGCTGATGGCTGTGGCCATAACTGTTCATATTGCCAAACTAAGTTCTGTGCGCGCTGTGGAGGAAGAGTGTCTTTACGGTCAAATAAGGTATGGAGCTATGAAAGTTTTGTCTTATTACTAAACTCAGTACCTCTTACTAATTGCTTATGTGTCCAAATCAGATAGCTACTGAAACAGATTTCCTTTAAGGCAGTAATGGTACTTACTTTAGGGGCTTTTAAGACATCTATCCTCATTTAAAATAATTTCCATTTGCAGATGCACTTGTGGCTATGGCTTTTAAGTTAATATATACCACATTTCTACTAACAGACTCATGAAAGTACAATTATTTGATTGGGAGATTGAATCTTTATATTGGAGACAGAGAGGTATATCTAGTGATCTAGTGATGCTAATCTTGAGACATTGATTATTACAAATTAGAGCAAGGAATTTTTTTCTTTTCTGCTTACCAAGGCATTTCTGTACAAGATTGTTGTAAAATCAGTGTTAGCACAATATATCCAATATATTACAGAATTTAAAAATATTTATTATCTGTTATACATGCGCATAAATAAATATTCATACATATGTCAAAATACTTTAAATGAACTAATAATATAGAGTTAAAGCTAGTAAACTGGTGGCTTTTTTGTGTAACAACAGGTAAAAAAGCAATCTGAATTGTTAAGAAATTCAGCAGAACTGAGGTAGTCACCAAAAACAGTTCTAAGATAAGTTTATTTGGTATTTTAGGTCAAGCATCCACATCTGATACATGTCTTTCTCAGATTCTGACAGATACTTATAGAATATTCCTGACAATACTCAAGACATCTTGTGCTAGTCTTTTGTAGAAATACATATTTTGTCAATCAATGCAGTAATTTAATAATTTCATATTTAATAATAGAATAATGTCGAGTCTAATTTATTACAATAAATCTATTTATCCTGTAAGATGTTAATTGTGAATTCCATGCAGTGTGCAAATATTATCTGAATCTTTTGGAAAGTAGGAGACAATGGTATAAACGTATTTCTTTGTCCAACATTGAAAGGTAGGCTTAAAGAATGGACTCAAGTTTTTGATTGACAAAGTATAATATAATCTGCTATTTTCCGATGATTGAAGTAACTGGGATTATAGTCTCTCACACTGCCTTTTATTTTGTTAAGGTAGTTTTAAAATTTTGTCTTCAGTATGTTCACATATATATTTTCTTAACTAAAAAAGTAATGTTGCCAGCAATAAAATATATAATAATATCTGTGTTAATTTAAGCTCATTATAAAAGGTAATCAGGACAGATATTTGAGTCATTATGTACTTAGGAATGTAGTGCATTAGGACGAAGGCTTCATCTCCTAGTGAAAGGTTCTAATACATCATTTAGACTGGCCTCAGGACAGATCATGTGAACTTGGCTGATACTTGTTTGACTTTGCTTGACAGATTTCCAATGAGATTCTGCCACACCCTCTTACATAATTAGTTCCACTGCTTCACCTTTCTCACTATAGAAAGCTTGTCTTGCTGTCTAACCTCAATCTGTCTTTCTGTAAGCTGACTTTTCCATTTGGCACCATGAATCTGTTCTGCAGCTCTTCTCAGCTGGCTTTTTTTTCTATTACTGTTGATAGATTGGTGTGCTAAATGAATTTTTCTGGCTCTCACTCCTTTCTGTTCTAGATAGTTTATGAATACACTGAACAAAGCCCTGTGAGGCTTCACTGGTGATATCTCTCCCTTAGAAAACCCTAACCTGTTCTTTTCTTCTTGTCTTTTCAACAATTAAGTTTCCCTGTGGATTAATTTATTCTTATTCCATAGCAGCTGAGATTCTTTAAAAGCCTGGAAGGCCAATGAACAAATCCCTTTCACTCACTTTCTCTTTGACTCCTTGAGAAATGTCTAATACATGAATTTACCTTTATTAAAGAATTTATGACTTTTCCACGTTTTATCATAATTTATTCATGTGCTTTTGATTTCTATAAATTTATTATAGATATCAGACTCACTTGTCTATTATTCAGTTGACCTAACACTGAAATTCCTTAAAAATTAATACATTTGCATCATCTTTGCTCTTTTTTATTATTATTGCCAATGAAAGACTCTGGATTACAATTAATAGTTAGATATTTTAGACTTGAGAAGTTTTACATTGAATGTCATCTGATTTTAAACATTCTTTACTGTTTTTTTGTTGAATCACTTTATAGCTTCACTTTCTGAAATAGTAGTTTGAAGTATATCCTCCTCATCAGTCTACATAAAATAATATTGTAGAGTGTGCCTGTAATCACGGTGAACATGGATACAAAAGATTTAATTCAGAAGCAGACTATGACAGTCTCCTATTTATGATCTCTTTTATGCCTGTGTACATTATTCTGTGAAAATTATTTTTGGTCTGCCAGAATTTACCAACATTTATTCTTTTTCCATTTTCCTTAATGGATGGAACTGAAACTTCTAGGAGTATGACTTCTAATAGCTTCCTTTTTTAACAGTGCTGGATTTTTTTTGGTCCTTGTAGACATTTTTTAACAGATTATATATATCTACTTTGAACCTTATATAAGGTGATTCTTAACTGTCTGAAATGTTCTTTGATGGAACTGTTTGGTCTGTTTGTAGTCTTTTTCATAATATTAAGTTTTAAGCCAAATTCATGCCATTTATGCCAGATTCTGATACTAAACAGCTCACTACAGACCAATGTTAGCAGGATGCATCTCAGAAGATGTAGCATTGCAAAGCACATTCCTCTTTCAGAGGTCACAAGGAGGACTACTGCTTACAAGGTTCATGGTCATTTAGGAGCAGGGCATGGAAATGCTTGACTGTGGGCAGAGCTTTAGATTAGGATACTCAGAATGACTGGATGCTTTACTCCTTTTTCAGTCTAGTTACAGTGCTTGAAATATGAGCATTAAAATTCAGTTCAGGTTTTACAAAAATTGCCATTATGTTAGAGTTTCTTCTAGATCAAACAAATAAAACTGATAATGATGATACTGCTGCCTTTGTAATTTTTCTTAGTAATATACTGGTATGCTATTCTTCCTTTTTAATTATATACTGATTTATATAGGGAAATGTACATTGAGGTGACAGACAGCAGAATGAGGTTTATGCAGCTAACAAATTTATATGCTAAAATATTGGATAGATACAGCTTCCAGATAGGTACAACTGTGTATGCAGTGAATATTAGTACCAACAGCTCAGCATGCCAATTCAGTAAACCAACATATTACTTGTAGAGGAAGAAAACAGCACTTTTCTGAAAAATTAATTTGACATATGCCAAATAACTTATTTCAGCGTATTTGGCAGCCTGCAGTCTCTTGCAGCCACTGGAACATTCTTCTCTTTGTCTTTGAAAATCAAAACCAAGATACTTTTAGTTGTTTTATAGGATCCAACAACTCTGTGTAAAACACATACTGTATAACTTCTCTCAGTTTCCTCTGTTTCTATGACAGCTTTGCATTCTGATTACTTCTCAGGAGCTATGTTTGATTTTCAGAAACTCATAAAGTTCCCTTTATTGAATAATTCTAACTGTGGGACTTGGCAGTGTAACCATCTATGTGGAGTCACAAACCAAAATTTCAGCATGTTTGTGCTAATGGGTAATCCGTATGATTCTGCTGAAAACTGGCAAGCATCAAAGAATTAGTCTGTCGCAATCAGGATTTCTAAGTCACTAGGATTTGGGATAAACTCAGTAATTTGCTATCATATACAATTAAGTTGGTCCTTAGCAGGCACAGCTTGATTCTGCCTTTCTCTAGAAAAGATGTGATATTCCAAACTTGAAGAAAGTGTTTTGCTAAACCGGGTGTGTCGTTTAATTATTTATTTTTTATGTTCAGTAGCACCTGTAAAATCTGATAACCTACAGCTTTATGAATCTGTTTGGAGAATCTCAGTCCCAGTATCTCTGAAAGAAAGAGAAGTCAGCTACTAAATTATTCCAAAGACAATCACAAATTTGAGAGCTGTAAAATCACAACTGGAGGCTATAATAATTATCCTTCTGATTGGGCTGAATTTCACATATCAGTCACTCCATGAATAGAATAGTTCATATTATCAACAATTTTAAACACTTTCAATTGGAAATCTGGTCCTGATTATATGAAAATAATGTTAATGCTTTACTGAACATCTATGATTATTAAGACATCCCTGAACCAATGATCCACTCCATTTTATTTGAGGTGATCAGCCTCTCTTTTCTTCTAAAGGTTATACCCAAACGTATCAGGACTACAGTAAGCGTTATGGTCTTCAGTACCATTCCCTTCTCCTTCCCCCAAATGGGGCTTGTCTGCCTGTGCTCATGGGCAGCTCTGATGTGGTGCAGCTGTAATCTGGGATCAGCCTTTGGGGAAAGCTGTGGGAGAAAGGGCTGTAATAAACACTGTTGAGGCCTCTCTCCCTCTCCTGGGAACTGCTTTTCACCCCAGGCTTCAGCCTTGCTCCCAGCCTGAGTTGTGGTGCTGCCTGTCCTAGTCTCCTGCTGACCCAAATCTGTAGGCTTGGCTTTCCAGCTGGCCTTGGCTCTGCCTCATTTACATGGATCTGCTGGGGACCTGGATTCTTTGCTGACCTTAGTTACAGTCTTGGGCCCTGCCCTGCTTCCCTTCCATGTGTGTAGTAGGACACAACCCTGTAGATGGGGGTATGTCCTGCATCGTGTCACCCCTTGTACCCTCTTCCTGGCCCTGGCCAAGCTGCTGACCCAACTTGTGCCTGGGCAGCATAGAAGTAGTGTGCTCTGCCAGCAAAACACTTATTCAAATTGCTGCAGTTAATACTAAGAGTAAAAGCCTTGCCACAACTATCATTTTGAACGAGGACATTTTGCTTCTTTCCAGCCTGTAAACATTTATTGCAAACTGGTACCTTGCAGAACTGATATTCAGAACCTGCATTTCTGTATCGACACCTGGGGTTCTCTTGATTCTTCAGAAGAACCTGAGATTCCAATACTAACTGTGGATCTGATAATTCCCTTCAAATGGCAACTGCACAAATTATTTCTGTAATTAATTTTATTTATTTGAAACTGTTTTCATTTAGTAGCTGTCTCAATTTCAACAGAGGCTAGGCATGTTGGAACTCTTCACTCTTATTTCAAAGATTTCTAAAACTTTAGAGGCTACTATGATTCTGATGCAATCAAGAACTAGTCATTTTATATAAACTGATAATTTTAGGTACCTAAGGTGAAAAAATATTGTCTTGAAGTGTGGTTTTGGCTTATACAGTCAGATGCCAGATTGACCTTCTAGCATTATTTTTACAAAGGATGAGGTATAAATATTGACTCATTATAGACCTATTTTGAGTATGGGATGGAATTCCAGTAATTTTGCTGACATTTCTGTGTGACTGATTATTCATTAAGTTCAGGTATTTCTGCATAAAACTGACTTTAAAATATACTTGTGTTTTTACATGAAACAGGGTAAATATCACAATACAACTGATTTGTTGCTTTTTAGCACCAGTTCTTTGAGAACTGAATTGAAAAATTTCTTAAATATCTTTGCTTTTGAAATGACTGACTAGAATGTTTCTCATGTGGTCAGTCATGTCACTACTTGCGTTGTACTGCTATGAACTCAAGAATATGTGACAGTAGTATTAGGAAGGCAGCTAAGACGTTTGAGGTAGTCTTAGACGTTTAGTAAAGCATGACAGCTTGTCTTGAAGTTCACATTATCTATATTTCATAACCTGTTTCTGAAAGAGACTCTTCGTCCTGGAGGTTGTTCAACATATGTAGATTGTGTGAACCAAGCCTTGATTACTCTTCCGGTCACAGTGCAAATCACAGGGTTTGGAGCCTTCACGGCCTGTTCAAAGCCACTGACTTTGGGAGTTACTGCTTAGCATCGAAAGCTTACACTTACATGGTGAAGTGTTTGAGACTCTTCATTATGCCATTAGCTTATGAGAAAAATATTTAATCTTATTTTAATATATAGTTTATAATTACGCATACATAGTATTTTAATTGTTGCAGGTAGTGTTTGCACTTTGAGATACCCTTCGAGCTAACAGAGAGTGAGACTTCTCTAGTGATAATATCTGTGATACATGAGAAGTACTGATTAGCCATGATTTTCACTTAGATATGAGGTTTTTGGAAATGTGAGTTGGTTATTTTCTCCTTGCATACAATCTTAGGATGCGTTTAATATATATTTTATCTTTTCTGTGATTAAAGTAAAGTTTGGGTTTTGGAAACTCTTGATTTGAACACAAAAAAGATTTGGCAAAATGAGACAGTGATGGAAGAGAACATTATTACCAGATTAGTATTTATGAGCCAATATTTTCTAACATTAGAACTTGTGGCACATGAGTATGTATTAGAAAAACTGTCTCAAAACCCTTAAGCTGTCCCTTCTAAAATATATATCAGTGTTGTGGTGAGAATTTTTTTGTCTTTTAGATTTTTTATTTCTGAGTTGTCTCTATTACTTGTTTGTATGTAAACTCCATTATGTTGTTATCTGAATTTACTTGTATGAATTTGCATTTCTTGTGGTGTATTGTGGTTTTACTCCTCATGAGTGTTTTCAAAATTCTCATATCTTAGGTAAAAACTACTGAGCGATAAAAATAAATTAGAATATAAACATAGCATGAATAGGTGGAGATCATCTATGTGTTTGTAGAAGACTATTAAAATAATTAATAGGTAAAATTTTCAGATATATTTGTAGTTTAAGGTTTGTCTAGTCTGGAATACTGTGTTAGAACAGCATAAAAGAAATTGGGATAATAGATAAATTATGTTATTCATTATTTTAAGAAGAGAGAAAACTAGGAAAGAAATACATATGAATGACAAAGCAGGATGTTTAAACATATGCAGGTGTATTGTATGTAGGAGAAAGGTATTTACAAAGGGTAATATAGCTAGGTTTTCTTCATGAATGAGGAAAAAGTATCATAGAACAATTCTGTTGTAAAGGACCTCTGGACTTCATCTCATCCAACCTTTTGATCAACAAATGTTGAATTACATGAGTTTTCAGAGTGTCTTGCCCTCTTGAGTTTTTAATCTTCAAGAAAGGAGATTCAGCATCCCCTCTGGCAACCTGTTCCAGTGCTTTACCACTCTCATGATTAAAAAATAAAGGAAAAAATTCCTTATTCTATTTTGAATTTCCCATGTTCTAACATGTTTATGTTGCCTTTGCCCCATGCTTCAGCGTGTCTTTAATGAGAATACTACATGTAATACTGCTTGTCATCAAATGACCATACTATGGGTCTTGTGTATTGAAAATTATAAGGAATTGACACTTAAAAAAACCCACAACTTCTAAGCATTTTCTTGAAATATTATGGGCCTTATTTATAGTCTGTTTTAAAGTTTAAGTGATGCAGTACAGAATATGGAAACCAGACATAAACCAGAAGACATTAAAAGTTATTATGACATTAAGGCCTATGCTAGAAACAGGCAATTCTGCTCTGAAGAATAGTCAGCCTAGGTAGGTAGAACAGTAAGCTAAACTATATGATAAAGAACCCCAAATAATAAAGACAGTTTTTATGTCAGAATTTATTTTCTTAAGGATCTTGCTCCTTTTAAAACTCTGTAGAAGTTTTAACTTCTTCCACTTAATATTTACATTTTTCATTCATTATTGTTTGCTTTAGAGATGTTCGTATTTTCTAGTTCGGAATATCACTGCTTCCCATCTTTTGTGAAACCTGCTACCATTACTTTTTTTTTTTTTTTTTTTTTTTAAAGTTTAATGTATTTAAATCTTTATCATGTGTTATTTTACTTACTGTGCCTTGTTGGAATTTATTTCATATTCTCATGTTATTTTGTTTTAAAATTTTATTTTTAAGTGCTGGCTGCATCCTTAAAGTGGGGAGCTGAACTATTCTGACTTAACTTCTCTTCTGTGCTGTTACTTACACCTTCCTGCAGCTGCAAAACATTCACTGGGAAAGGAACCTAATCAGGAAATTACAATTTTTAAAATTTTGTAGTCTCTGTGCAAAAAATATCTGCTTATCGATTATGCTCCCCTTGAGTAGTAGAGGATATTTCTTCAGAGGTGAGGATGAGCAATTGAGGCACTAGATGTTTCCATTCAAAATATCTATGAGCAGGTACTGCCACTCTTACTGCAGTGGGACAGGTAGCCCTACTGGGAAAGTATCACAGCACCTGGTGCTGTGCAGCTAAACGTGTCGTGTCTTGGAAAATACTTCAACTTTTTTACCACCATACATAGGATCATAGAGTAAGTTGGGTCAGATGGGACCTGTGGACGTTTTCTAAATCAAACTCCTGCTGTAGGCAGGGTTCACTTTAAAGTTAGGCAAGGTTTTCAGGATTTTGTCAAACTGAGTTGTAAAAATCTCCAAAGATAGAGGATCTGTGATGTCTTTGGGCAACTTCTTTCAGGTTTCACCCACTTCTGTGATTTTTATTTTTTTCTTATATCAAATCAAATCCCTTGATTGTTGCATTTTGTCCATTAGCTCTGCATCTTCAAGAAAATTCTGGCTTTGTCTTCCTTATAGGTCACCTTTAAGTAGTTGAGGGTTGCAAGTAGTTCCGTCTTCCTGCATCCTTCCCTACCCCAGCCTTCTTTTTGTTAAACAAGTCTATCTCCTGCAGCTTGTATACTGTATGCTCTAGTTTCCTGACTGTTTCAGTTGCCCTCTGTTGTCTTCTTCCCTGTTTGTTTGTGTCTCTAGTATTGGGGATCCTAAAACTTCTATAAGAGCACAGGAGCACACAGTAACATGTCATACAGGTTATCTGAACAAAAAAAGGTCTAAAGCTTTCTTGGGGAGCAGTGGTACTTCCAACACGGCTAAGTGCTTAATTGCATGCCTAGATTTAGTTTCTGTATTGGCATGTAAAATTGAGGTACCAGAAAAAATAATTGTTCATCATTTTCAAAAATGGGAATAGTTTTGATAGAAAGCATTTTTAATATTTTTGTTTTCTAAAGTGTTATCCCATTTACAATTTCAGACAGCTAAAAAGACAATTCCTTCAAGGAAAATAATAATCAGTGGGAATGTTTGTATTTCATATTTATGGGTATGAAAACCAAAGTCTAAATAATACAGATCTGACATGACATTTAGTAAACACTGTGACAAAATTTTTCTCTCTATGCTTGAAAACTCTAGTATTTTAAAGATGTGTTAAGTGACTAACATGTAGTTATGCCATTATGCATACCCTGTATCTTACTGTAGTAAAGTAACATTCTTCATTTCACTGGATTCCTTGCAAGTGCAAAGGGTCGATGCATGCTAATCATTTGCAACACTGGAGTCCAAGGCATGTAGACCTAAATTCTACATCCTTTTTATGAGATGTCTCATTAGTTTGAATAAGGTAATTACTACATGAATCCCAAATTATATTTATGAAAATAATTTTCTTTGTGCAATTTTTTGTACAAATATTTTATTTGATATGTAAATTAATTACACCATGAGAGGATTAAGGAAATGATTAAAATTACAAATTTTTCACTAGATCTTCTTCAATACTAGTGGAAGTAAGACAGTTTTATATTGATTCTTTTGATATTTGTTTGTTTCTTTTACTAACAAGTAGTACTGCTTGCTTTCAAAATGAAAGTGACTCTTTCCTTCTTTGTCTTTTTTCTGTCTTTTCTTTCTTGCTTTCGTGGATATGAACTCCAGGAGGACAAAGTGGTTAGAGCCTTTTTTCTGTCTAAAGTTCTGTTCTTTTATGGGTAGACTTATTTCCTGGCCTACATTTGCTTTCATTTACAGATGTTTAATTCCTGCTGAAGGCAAGAGGAGTTACTGTCATTAAAATGAAAGCAATGTTTGGCATGAAAGGCTTTCCTGTTTTTCAGATAATTTACTAATAATCTGTGAGTTGTTGTGAACATTATGCATGATATTCCTTTCTCTTTGCAGTTTTTGTGAGCATGCCCCTATTTTTCCTTTTATTTTACAATATGATATGTGCACAGTTTATAAAGATGACATAGATAACTGTCTCAAAGGTGTTTCGCACAAAAATACAAATGAATTTTATCAAAGTGGCATAATGTTATTAAAATATTTTTTGCACCCTGTGCTAGTAACATTTGTATGATTGATGTGTATGCACTCAGCATTATAGCTTGGAACTTTTTTTAGCATATTTCAGTTTTGATTTTTATTGACAGTACAATGAGATACCAGCAAACATGAAGAAAACATTTTTTAAAAAATGTTTAGAAATATACCAGCAATGTCATGGAGTTATCCATTAACATATACATTATTTTCTAAAAGAAATGGTATGCAGAAATTTCTAAAATGTAGTGCACATATTGTATTGAGCATAATGTTGAAATAATGTTAGATGTTATGCATGTCATTGACACTGTGTTGTCTTGCTAATATTACACATACAGTAAATATTTTAATATGATTTTATTTTAGATGTGTTTAGAGAGGGTAGTATAAAGCTGGGTTTGAGAATAAGCCTGGATATGTTTCAGTATTTTATCAAATTATATGTGATGTTTTTAAAGAACAGAATTGAGAAAACTACCTGAGCTAGTGTAAATCTGCTCTTCCGTGACATTCTCTAATGTATTTTAAAGAATTGCAATTTCAAAAGCAACTTTCCATGTAGTGCTTGTCAAGTAAGTTCCTATGTGAGATGGAGTAAATAAATCCTTTAGCATTCATATGCATTTAGTGAATGTATTCACAGCAAAGTCTTTTACTACAATAAATGTAATTTTTTCTTAATGACAGCAGTGTCAAGGCTCCCATTTACCTCACATGTATGGTTCAGAAATGCATTTTCTCATACAGAAGTTGTAAACCATCTGCTGTCATTATAATTTAGGATAAGTTTTTACCAGAGGGCAAGGGGTATTTGTGGTGATCTGCAAAATGGTCCCTCAGTCTGTTAAAGGGTTACATAGTTTCTTTTGGCCCACAGTATTAGAGGTTTCCAGAATTAAAAGGCTATGACCTTGTAGAAAGAAGCTGTACAGTAACACCCATTCCTAGAATGCAGAAATAACTATAGAGTACAAAAGGGAAAAGAATAAAAGGAGCAATTTTCTCCTTGAAGAATATACCCTTTCAGTAGAATCTTGTAAATAATTGACATGTGCTAACAGTATTCCCACCATCAATCCCAAGAACAAATGTCCATGAGGTACTAATCTAAATTATAGCACTGTTACATCCTACATTTTCTTAAGAAAAAAGAATCAGATCATCTTTGTGGCCCTCCTCTGTACTCGGTCTGGAGCTCCATGTCATTCTTGCAGGACCCCAGAACTGGACACAGTATTTCAGGAAGGTTCACACAAGAGCAGAGCAGAGGGGGACAATCACCTACCTTTACCCGCTGGACACACTTCTTTTGATGCAGCCCAGCACACAGATGACTTTCTGGGCTGCAAGTGGGCATTGCTGGCTCCTGGTGAGCTTTTCATCAACCAGCACCCTCAAGTCCTTCTCAGGGCTGTTCTCAATCCATTTTCCACCCAACCTGTAATTGTGCTTGGGACTGACTTGATTCATGTGCAGGGCCTTGCACTTGTCCTTATTGAACTTTATGAGGTTGGTATGGGCTCACCTCTCAAGCCTGTCGAGGTCCCTCTGGATGGCCTCCCTTCCCTCCAGCATGTCACCTGCACCACACAGCTTGGTGTTGTCAGCAAACTTGCTGAGGGTGCACTCAATTTCACTGTCCATCTTGCTGACAAAGATGTTGAACAGCACCAGTACCAGCACTGACCCCTCAGGATCACCACTTGTCACTGCTCTCTGCTTCAACATTGAGCCATTGACCACACCATTTGAGTGTGTCCATCCAGCCAATTGTGATATCTACCGAGTAGTCTATTCATCCATTTGTCTCTGATTTAGAGACAAGGACATCATACATTACAGTGTCAGGAAGGAACAGAAATTTATCTAGCTAATCAACCAGTTAGTTTTGGGTTTATTTCCATAAATAACGACAATGCCTCCAGTTGCTTTAGGTAATATCTGTTTCTGCTGATTTTGGAATATATGTTTTAGAGGTTAAAAAGGCAGAAAGTAAGTATTTTAGAACAACTTTTTTTAGATTACAAACATTGTGAAGTAGGAACAGCAGTAGCATTCATCTTCCTGTAGTCTAACAGTAAAGTTAAAAAAACTGGTGTATTTTATGCAGTTACCATCAAAACTTATACTTCAATATAAACAGGATTATTTATTTTGTGTGATACAGTTAACAGACTTACATAATCCTTAATATTATTGATTACCCTTCATTTTCAAGTGTTGGCATATCAGGGAATGTATGAATTCCAGTGTTTCTTAAAAAGCCTATTCTATTTTTTGGAACTACAGAATGTGAAGTTCAACCTAGAGTGCTCCTAGATAATGCTATAAATACTTGATGGTAATTGATGATACATAGATCCAATTAAACAACACGGATTTGGAAAATAAGGTGTATTCAAAGCATCAGGCCTGTGAGGAGTTAGAGAGTAGAAAGATATTTCAGTATGTCACCTGCAGAAATTTAGTCACGTCTTTTGATAATTAAGATTGCAGGGAAAAGCTGGCACAGCACCTGGTGTTGAGTGATTGGGACAATCATACGTCAGTCATGGTGATGCAGAATGGAGTTGGATATGAGTTCTGACTGTGTTCTAATGTTGTAGTTATACTATTAAGCATGTGTGGAAGGGAGCTTGCGTTACATACTAATACCGCTTCGGAGTATAAAGCTCACTCTGCCTTTTTCCAGTGCGAATGTCCCAGTCCTTCATTAGTCTGGTATTGTGGTGAATAAAGAAGCACTTTTGACAAATGGAGACGAAAAAGGAATAATTAATGTTAGCATATAAAAGAGTAATATCACCTTGGAGAAGGAAACAGTTGATTTTCTTATTGAAAAATAGTGTGATTATTGAATATTAATTTTCCATCTTTGGACTTTTTTTTTTTTTTTTTAAAGTACATTTTAAAGCATTTCCTGCATTTATGTTGCTTGAAGGCTGATTGGAATGAAGTTTATATAAAAAAATAAAGATTCATAGGATCATCTGCCTTTTACTTTGAAAATTACATTGCTAACAAGATAACTTTATTAAAATGAGCAACTCCACTAGCTAGTGTAGTGAAATTGCATGGCTATATGATTGAAAATCATGAAAGCTGACAAGAGTCAGCTGAAGCAAACAGATTATGTGTACTTGTTTTTATGATATAGAGAAAACATGTTTTTTGAAGGATAAAGAGAACTTTCACAGACTATGTTTCCTTTACATTCCTGCCAGTAAGAGGAAGTCTTAATTTTCTTTCATCCCCTTCATTCAGTGCTAGCAAGAGTAGTTTCCTGAGAAAGCACAGATAACGCTGGAACCTGATCTGGAATCCACCAGAGAAGGTGAAAAGACTAAACTACTCAATATTAATCTCACAGATTCTAACACGTATTTTTAACTCAAATGGAAAGAGTAGATATCCTTTCCATTGCTATTTTTTCTGCATAATCAATTAAACACTTTTCTTGGTTGTCATGACCTGGCTTTTAAATACTTTGATAAAATTAATGTACAGTGTTTAGTTATGGACATGTGAGGTGTAGATTGTTGATTCCAGGTGTACTGGACTCCCCTCCAGATGAAAGCAAACTGTGGCCTGCACTCTGGTGCTAGAGGAATAGAGAAAAAGGCATGAGCAATGACAATAGTGGCAACACCACCTGACTGCTTTTGACTCCAGCTCATACTGAAGTTCTACTATGTCTGGCACAGCAGCACTGAATGGTGATGTAACCTCATTCAGGCCATGATAGTTCACTGTCAGCCTCTACTCACCATCAGGCATTTGCAGTGGCCAAATAGGACTGCTGAAGGGTGAGTCAGTCCTGCTGATCGCTCCTTGGCTGTCTAATTGTCAGATCAGTTTATGAATGGGAATCACAGAGTCTCTGTTGGTGCGATACTGTTGTCTCTGCACCGTTGAAGTGGCAATTGGCACCTGCTGGTCTTCAGCCTTCAGCAACCCCACTTCGAGAAGGGTCATCTGAAAGGCCAGGCAAAGTACGCAGCTGTTCAGTGTCCTCAGTCTCTACAGCTGCTATACCAAAGGCCCACCAGTACCCTTTTGGGTCACTGAAATACCCTTTTTGAGACAGGATGCACGGAGCCTTTTGCCAAGGATGCCAAGGATGCACGGAGCATCTCGGCCAGTCACTACAGCATGCATTTGCCACTCCTTACCAGTGAGGCTCATATCGGCCTCCACAACAGTCAGTTGTTGAGATCCTTCTGTCACTCCAGAAATAGTGACAGAGTCTGTGCCTTTATGATTCGATGGCATTAGTGTGCACTGTGCACCAGTGTCCACCAGGGCTTTATACCTTTGTGGTTCTAATGTGCCAGGCCACCAAATCCAGTGCAGTAAATCACTGGCCACACAGTCTAGTAAACTCGGTTGCCCCTCTCCTCTTCCTGGCTGGAGGCAGGGCACCTCTAAGCTTAAGCATTAGAAGTCAATGCACCATCTTAGGTGGTGGCTGGTGCAGCCTTCTTCTTGGAAGAACCATCTCCTGCCTTTGTTCTGTTTAGTAGCTCTTGCACACGTAACTGGAGAATATCAGTGGGTTTCTTGTCCCAGACTCTCATGTTCTCTTTAAAATAATTTTGCAAGGGAGACCACAGGTGGTGTTGCAGTGGGTCCTGTCTCTCTCACTGCTGTCACATAGCAGGACATCTCTTCTTAATGACTGCAACACGTGACCAGTTGTCTCTAGGGAGAATCTGGAGTTTACCTCCCCATGTGTTTGGCATCTTATTCTTTCTGTCGGTCATTTGTTCAATAGCTGAGGTGTTGAACTGGTAGGAATCAGAGATTTTGTCTCCAAACTGTCGTGCTTTGAAAGCCACCTCACGCACAGTTGGTCTTGCGTCATCATCAAAGCACCCCATGAAGGCAAATATATGGACACGTGCTGCTGGTACAGCCTATGCAAACCTCCAGAACATTTGTGTGTTTCATGGAAAATTGTCAGGATTTGTAAGCCCATCTTTATCATAGATCATCTCTTGCACAGCTATTTCTCTCAAATATGTGATGGCTTTCTCAAAAGTGGGTGTTCTGCTTTGGTGCCATTAGATGTCACCCTTGTGGGGGTGTCTCTCTCTACAGCTGAAAGAGGTCGGTCCCACAGGGTGGTAGTTCCAATCTTACTACTACGTGCTCTATCAATACCAGCATCTCTGGCCAGGGATCCCAACTGCTTGGCTTCTCTCTCATCCACATTATAGGTTTCAGCTCCACTATCAAAGCATCAAAGCAACCAAGGAAAAATTCCCTCACCATTAGTGCGGGTAAAGTCCTTTCTCATGAGGTGCAGTTCTTTCATAGAGAAAGGCTGGAGAAGGTCATCATCATCATCTGATTGTGGAGGGCCTGCTGTCCTATCTGCTTGAGAAGGGCCTGATTTTTTTATCTGTTTGTGAGGTACCTGCTCCATCAACTGATTTAGAATCCTCTGCTTCCTCAGTTTCAATCTCTATTGTTGCCTGAAGGAACTCTGGATATCTCAGATGGGAGCGGGTGAAAAGGGAGGAGTGTTTTGCCTTTGCTTTGCTTCTTGTCACAGGATTAACTAGTTTGATTTGAAAGGAAGTGGACTTTATCTTTGTAGAAGCAGTTGTTTTTGTAGCAGCACTTGTAGAAACAGCTGTTTTTGTAGCAGTACGAGTGGAGGTATCAGCAGCAGTGGTGGTGGCAGCATCATGGGTGATACCAGCAACAGTGGCAGCAGCATTGCCTGTGGGGGATTGGCAGTGTGTGGAGCAACACCTCACCCTAGCATCCACAATACATTATAAACATTCAGCAGAGCAGAAGCATCCCCACTGCAACAATGCTATTCAAAGCAAGAGCTGGGTGATTCAGCTCGAAAGAAAATGGAGATGTAAAATTGAACCAGCTGCTGCTATTGCCAACATGGACCATTCTGTTCACTTTGAGTTGTACTGTAACTGTACACATACAGTGTCCCCATAAAGATCAGTATCATAACCCCTAGGATCACTGGGCTGGTAATTATACGGTTGATTATGGCTACAGCTCTGGTAATAACCCAGGACACAACCACAAGACCAGCCACACAGAGCAGAATGCTCTTAGCTGCACACTGCATACACAGTTGTATGTTGGGCAAAAGGTCTAGTAGATTCATTGCAGAAAATGTCTGTTCAGTTTTCAATCCATCATGAAATTCAACAGAACTATCGCGCATTGCTCTCTGAGGGATTCCTCAGAGATGAAATTTTGAACACTCCCAATTAATGAAAATGTATAATCTGGGCTTAAAATTGACGCCCTAGCTGCACACTGCATACACAGTTGTATGTTGGGCAAAAGGTCTAGTAGATTCATTGCAGAAAATGTCTGTTCAGTTTTCAATCCATCATGAAATTCAACAGAACTATCGCGCATTGCTCTCTGAGGGATTCCTCAGAGATGAAATTTTGAACACTCCCAATTAATGAAAATGTATAATCTGGGCTTAAAATTGACGCCCATGTTGGGCGCCAATAAATTGTTGTCACCGTTTGACTCAGGTCTGACAACAATGCTCTCGATCCCCTCCCCCTCCCACCCAGGTAGGGAAGGAGAGAGAGAAAAAGAGAGAGACTTGGCTGGATTGAAAACTAAACTACACAGCTTTAACTAAACACTAATGATATAAGAAAATATATACAGTTATATAGAAATGTATTCAGGAACTGTACAAAGCCCCTACTGCCTCCCCCCACCCCCAGCAACTCCCACAGCATCTCCTGAGCTGGAACAGTCCTGAGAAATCCTGGAGCTGCTGGAGAAAGCAGAGAGTGATGAGGGTCAGGAGACCTCGACACTAAGGGTCGACGGTCATGGATGGACAGAGTCGTCCCCGGATGCCAGTCATGGACAGAAGAGAGGGGAAGGAGAAACAGGAAGGAAGTTGTCTTCTGTGATCTCTGACCTTCCTTTGAGCTTATGTAGATATATGGAATGGAATATCT
>NW_009970723.1:11382189-11519917 GCF_000747805.2 Chaetura pelagica
TGCCAGCAGCATTGCCTGTGGGGGATTGGCAGTGTGTGGAGCAACACCTCACCCTATGTATTCACATTATATTATAAAAATTCAGCAGAAGCATCCCCACTGCAACAATGCTATTCAAAGCAAGAGCTGGGTGATTCAGCTCGAAAGAAAATGGAGATGTAAAATTGAACCAGCTGCTGCTATTGCCAACATGGACCATTCTGTTCACTTTGAGTTGTACTGTAACTGTACACATACAGTGTCCCCATAAAGATCAGTATCATAACCCCTAGGATCACTGGGCTGGTAATTATACGGTTGATTATGGCTACAGCTCTGTTGATAAACCATGACACAATCACAAGAGCAGCCACACAGAGCAGAATGCTCTTAGCTGCACACTGCATACACAGTTGTATGTTGGGCAAAAGGTCTAGTAGATTCATTGCAGAAAATGTCTGTTCAGTTTTCAATCCATCATGAAATTCAACAGAACTATCGCGCATTGCTCTCTGAGGGATTCCTCAGAGATGAAATTTTGAACACTCCCAATTAATGAAAATGTATAATCTGGGCTTAAAATCGACCCCCATGTTGGGCGCCAATAAATTGTTGTCACCGTTTGACTCAGGTCTGACAACAATGCTCTCGATCCCCTCCCCCTCCCACCCAGGTAGGGAAGGAGAGAGAGAAAAAGAGAGAGACTTGGCTGGATTGAAAACTAAACTACACAGCTTTAACTAAAAACTAATGATATAAGAAAATATATACAGTTATATAGAAATGTATTCAGGAACTGTACAAAGCCCCTACTGCCTCCCCCCACCCCCAGCAACTCCCACAGCATCTCCTGAGCTGGAACAGTCCTGAGAAATCCTGGAGCTGCTGGAGAAAGCAGAGAGTGATGAGGGTCAGGAGACCTCGACACTAAGGGTCGACGGTCATGGATGGACAGAGTCGTCCCCGGATGCCAGTCATGGACAGAAGAGAGGGGAAGGAGAAACAGGAAGGAAGTTGTCTTCTGTGATCTCTGACCTTCCTCTGAGCTCATGTAGATATATGGAATGGAATATCTCTGGCCAATTTTGCTGTCTGTCTAATTCAGCCTCCTATGGGGGCGACATAGATCTCTCTGTAGTGTCTGAGCTGGCAGAGTAAAGGTGTGACCTTGAAGACCCAGCAGTTAGAAAAACATTCCACCATTACCAGCTGTAGTTGGAACACTCTGCTACTAGTTAAAAGAAAGATTACTGAAGGAAAAAAAATCCGTAAAAGGAAAATTGGCTTCATCCTGGCTCAAAATAGGACAGTAGATACATCAGTTTGTGTCTTTCAAATGTTTGTTTTCAAGTGACTATTTTAAGCTGCTACAGGTAAATCAAAGCTTTCAACAGAACTGTTTAGAATTCTGTAAAGGATAAACCTGAGGAGCAGAGCTAGGGAACTTCCTCCTTGTTCTGTCTTTATTTCCTGTGCAAGAGGATAAAACATTTGATTGACACTTATACTGAAGTAAGTCTTCTAACTTTGTAGTGTTCCACACTCTGAAACATTTCAGACATAGACAAATAGCTTGTCTTTAAAAGTCATCTTAAACCGCCACTAATCTAAAGGACCTGCAGAAGGATTTTTTAATAAAGTGAGCTCATAGACTTCTCTAAGCAAAGTCAGAACTGAATGTGTTTACTGAATCTTTTCCTAGATTAATTTCCCTAGTAACTTGAATGACTTTGTAGTTTTGTTTGAACTTTAATCATTAAAATAAAAGTTTAATGATTTTTGAGATTCCTAGTTAGAGTTCGGACAATGACATTTAGTTTTAGCAAAGTAGTCTCATAAAACAATTCTATATAAAATTACATTAGAAAAAAGCAAAATCATATTTCTTAGGGCAGTATCCTTCCTCTCTTTGTCTTACTGCACTTAAAGCTTCCTATTCTCCAGTATTCCTTCACCATGATTCTGAGTAATGAACATTATTATTGAAGTCAGGAGAGACCAGGGCAGTGGTGAGAATGCTTCCTGTCATTTTGTGAAAATCTTAGTGTTAAACAAGAAAGTTTTTCTTATTTTACTTCTACCTTCTGAATAGGTCCTGTGATACTCCTATTGTTATTAAGCCATCTGTGTCACAGGTCTGTACCTCCACAGTCCTCTACAACTGCAACTGCGCAATTGTGACTAGTATTTGTAGAAACCATTAGTTGCTTTTCCTACTGCTGCCTTCTTACTATTGGAAAATATCTGTTTGGGTAAATTCTTACCCTGTTCTTGAAGCTTAGCTCAGTCTGACTTTGTGTCTTATAAGGAGACACGCTTGGAGTCTCATCAAGCTTTTCATGGCCTGTATATATTCTAAAGGATTTTTTTTTCAACAAAGAAATGTATTAATTTCCAGATTACTGAAATTTGGAAAAAATCCCTCTTCTACAGAGAGTTCACAAAAAAAATTAATAAAATAGAGTATTTCCTAGACTTAGAATACCTCTGACAGAAGCCTGCGGTACCACCTATTGTTTAGGATAGTTTTCTGAGATATCTCTCAGCTGTGAGAAGCTTAATGATTTTCCTCAGGTCTTAAGTATTGTCTTTCAGATTGGGATCTCTAAAAGTAATTTGGAGAGTTGGCAACTTAGACCTTCCTGTCTTGAGTCTCTTGTCCTAAGGTGTTCTCTGATCCTGTTTCTCATGTATCCATTTGTTTAAGCTGCTCTCCTTTATCTTACTGTGTTGAGAGCTCACTCTTGTTTCCTTCATCACATCAGAATGCAGCTCCAGTCACATAAGGTGCATTTATGGAATATGGCACTGTTTTCCTGACTTCTGTTCTTGGAGTTGGACTCTGTACAAATATTTAAATACTAAGTGGCTTCTTTTCTTTCTGTTGAAATTACTTTGATTGCACAGTTAAATAGTGTTCTCTACTCACAAATGTTACTTAGCTTTCTGTTTTCACTATTTTCAAAACTGTCACGCTGTGACGTAACAAAATGTAGTCAGTATAAATACATTTTATAAAAGTTGCAGATTTAAACTTGCCTGAAATCTGGAAGACCACACATAGTACACAAATCAAACTGGTGGCTAAATTTGTGTACAAATGTTTTTTCTAGATTAGATCTCTTCCCATGTGTTAACGTTGGTGGCCTTATTTGTCATACTAAGATACAATCTGTGTTAGCCATCATAGTCAAGGAGCAGTACATTGTCATTTAGCTTCACTATCCTAACACTAGATACTTAGCTTTTAATATCAAATTGCGTTAAATTGATTCCTCAAGGTATCCTAAAGTAATTTTATCTTAAAGTTTGTATGGAAGAGTCTAATAGCAATATAAACTTTAGCACATCAATACATTTTCATTTTCATTTTTGTTCAAATGAATAGAGCTACTTGCAATTCTGGAACGAGAAGATGAAACAGTTCTTGAGCAGTAAGTTATATTTGCCACCTGTTGAGTATTCAGAAACCATATAATGTGCTATTAAGTTCCAGGTGTAGAGCTTTATCAAAGGTAGCTCAACAAATTTCGTGTTTCAGTCCCAGGTGTGTAACAGCACACCTAGGACTCTTTGGACACAGTTAGACATCATGGCACAGCAGGGATGGTATAAATGTTTAATTATCTAGATTCAGCTTCAGTGGCTGGAACCCTGTGCCTATACATATAAATAATGAAGACATTGCTAGTAATAGAGTTAAGCAGCAAACCTCCCAAGGTGGTGTGTCTTCTTTTCTTTTCCTCACCTTTTTGCTTAGAGCTTTATTTAGATAGTGCCTTCAAGGAACAGTTGACGGGCTGAGGAATTAAATTAAAAAGTTACTGAACCTAGGTTTATATTGTCTGTTGGCTCTTTAGATCTGCTGTGTGAAAAAAAGGAATTTGTACGGCAAATGTGTCAAGCATTGGATGCACAGGCAAGAGAATTATTCAGCATAGTATGAGTGACTTCATGTAGACCACTTCAGATATTGGATGTCAGTGCATCATGGAGAAATTTAAATAAATGTGAAAAATCATGTGTTTAAGCAAGATTTCATCTATGAAATATAAACAGGAAGGCATACAAAAATTAAAATTCCTTAGTTTGAAAATTATAAAGATGCCTTCCCTCAGCACTAAGGAGATCAATGGAAAAGCCTGGATTTCAGGTAGCTAATTCAATTTCAGTCGATTGATGTGTGCAATGTTTGTAGCTTTTTCAAGAACTAGTTTTGTCTAGTTCACAGGTCCTTACCATTTTAGGTCTGCAAAAAATAAAACCACTATGCTTTGTAAACTACATTAAAAATAATAAGAGGAGTTCTGTTTGATGTTGGGGATATTATGTTTTCATAAAATAAATCCCTTTAGTGTTTTTGTACTGATAGAATCATAGATTTTTATTAACTGAAGTTAAAATCTTAGCCATGTAATTTACTATTTATGCAGGTACACCTGTTTTTCTTTAAATGTTGGAACTTCTTGGGCAGTGTTAATCACTAGTGTTCAGTTAACCTGTTCATCTTTCAGTTTCAGTGTAATTGCTACAGAACTTCAGAGTCATGACCTGGTTAATTAAGGTGTTCTTGCTCTCAGATACTTGGTCATGTGATTATGAAAGGTGATATTTATTGTTGTTAAGGATTTGGATTTCTTACAGTCCTAGGTAGGGAATGTATGGTCTCTATCCAAGAAAACAGAATAGTTTTACCTCTATATTGAGGATGGTCCTCAAATTTTTCTGTACAATTGTCTGGTTATCTGTTTGCATTCACTTATTAGTTCATTTTTCAAACTGTAACACTGTGATGATTCTATAGATCTTTTTAACAAATTGGTTTTCCTCTGTATGTGTGAGGGAAATTAATATATCTCGCCCAATCTATTTTCATTTCTTTTTTTGTTTTCTCTAACCCAGGTTTAGTTTTCTTTTTGTCATCATTGGGAGAAGCCAAATCAAACTGTCACTGTAGTAGGTGTCTGGCCTTAGTCATTTGAGAAGAGCTTAGTTGGTTGCATTGTTAAGAATGTGTTTTATAGCAAAAATGGAAGCTCACAATTTAGCCTACAGAACCAGACACTAATATCAAGTGATCACTAAAAATGTCTAAAAAAATTATTTTTATTTAAGAGAAAATGCTTTGTTATTACACAGGCATTGTTGAGAAAAGATTTTTTTTAATAGTAATTATGCTTCTGGACTCTTTCTAGATTAATATGATTATTTTTGTTTTATACCTTCTTCATTTATTTAACTGGATATTATAAGAGATTGAAACAAAATAGCTAACATCCTGCAACATTACATTACCTTTGTTGACGTGTGTCATGGTTCAACTTCAGCCAGCAACTAAGGAAACTACATTCTTTAATATGAAATGCATTTCATGCTGCTCACTCTCCTACCCGCCACGATGGGGTGGGGGGGAGAATTGGAAGGGTAAAAGTAAAAAAGAAAATTGTGAGTTGAGGTAAAAAGAGCTTAATGCTGAAAGAGAAATAATAGTAAAAAAAAGAATCCCCAAGAACAATAAGTGATGCAAACAGAAACAATTGCTCATCACCAAATGACTGATACCCAGATACCCAGCAAGTTCCTGAACAGTGGGTCCCTATCCCTTTGTTCAGCTGGGGTCAGCTGTCCCAGCTTTGTCCCCTCCCAGCTTGTGCACCCCCAGCCTACTTGTTGGTGGGGCAGTTTGAAGAAGAAATGCCTTGATGTCATGCAAACACTGCTCAGCAGAAACTGAACATCAGTGTGTTACCAACACTGTTTCCCGCACAAATCCAAAATATAGCTCATACAAGCTACTGTGAAGAAACTTTATCCTATCCAATTCCAGTACGTCCTGTGGCTTTAATCCTTGCAGTTGTGTGTGATCAAATTCCAACTCCAGTTATATAAATGGCAATGCTAATTTTGATGTAAGCAGTTGTTCCTCTGTCTTATGTGCCATATTCTTATAGGAAATCAGCTTGTCAAATAGGAGTAAAGCCATAGCTGGTACCAAGAAGCAAATCTTTAGAAGATGAAAAATACTTGCCTTTCCAATTACTTTGATCTAGGTCTCAAGGAATCCTTTAAATTACTGAAGTTTAATTTTCATCCTGTTTTTCTTTAACAATCAGTGATATTGCATAAGTATGGGTTTCATAATTGCAGTGTTATGAACTTCTATATTTTTAAGAAATCATCACTTAGAACTGTGAACTTAATGCTATGTCTGTGCGAGAACCCTGATCTGAAGGGATGAAAATGCTGGTTTTATTGATGTGTTTTTTTGAGTAGGATTATGTCAGTGAATTTAGAAAAAAATCATAGAAAACTTGGAAAAGTGCATATCCTTACTCAGTAGGCATTATTGAATGCATGCTCCTCTTTTCATCAATTTAAATATTTTACGATCTTCTGTCCTGTAAATAAAGATAACAGATTCTGATTTTGGGCAGTGCAAAAGTTGAAAGTGTACATACTGCTGTCTTTCAGACGTCAGAGCAGCTGTGCTCTGACTCCCTATAGTGAGGTTAGCTGTCTGTGAGGTACTCTCAAAACCAGTATAACTAAACATACAATTTTCAGGAAACATATCATTCTGAACCAGATATAAGAAAAACAGAGAAATATCATAGTGCTTCAAAACTGGGGACAGAGTTTCCATTGTTCATTACTGTTGGCTGAATCAGTCACAGCTGGGTACAGCTGTGAGTTGTGTATCAACTGTGTCATAGGAACAGGTTTTTCACATTAGGTAGGTTAAAAATACCATTTCTCTTTTCTTGTATTATATAGTCCGCTATGTTGTCTATTGGTGGCTTTATTGCTTTCACAGTAAACTAACACTGATCTGACATGAATGTTTTGTTATGTTTTTTGTTGTTGTTGTTTTGTTTTGCTTTGTTTGTTTTTTTCCCCATGAAAGACTGCTTTTCTTCCCTCATTTGAAAATATGAGTCACATAACATTAGGTTTTTAGAGATTTATCTCTTTGTGGCAGTTTAATTGAAGCTGGAACAAGTTTTGCCATTGCAAGCATACATTGTAGTAGGGAGAACCCTTGGTCTTGATCTATGACTGATGTTCACTGTTGACAGGATTTTTTGCAAATTCATAAAGATTCAAGGATTTGCACTGTGAAAATTTGTGCTCCACAGATTTGAACAAATCCTAAAGTACCTAAATTTAGGATTTTTTACTAGAAAAGCTGATGCTACAGTATGAACAATTTCATTGGAGAACAGTCGGGGGGTACTATTCAAATACTTAGGTATTCGGTCAATACAGGGCCTTTAAGCCTTTCTAGTGTCTAGATTTGAAAGCTAAAATAAAATAATAATAAAAAAGAAACAGGAACCTTTGAACAAATCTGGCTAACTTGAGGAGCTGTTTACAGAATGCTGAAAGTCATGAGGGAAGACCTTCACGTTCTTGTTACATTTCAAGACAGTGCTAACATGATACTGGACTAAAGCCCACTAGAGGGAGCCAGAAATATTTAGGTATGGTATTGCCAAGTCAGTATTTCAGTTAATTTCCCTTTCTACTTGTTATCCAACGAGTAGAGTGTAATTAACAAGTGTAAAATAATGCTTCGCCCCTTATCATAGAATCATGCGTGTCATATATAGTTGCCATAGGGAAGGGTTTGTTCGTGCCCCAAATTCACAACACAGGAGCTGTCTGCTATGTAAGGCAATTATTGGAGGTAGAGCAAGCCACCAGTTACAAACTTGTACTTAACAATTGGGGTAGAAAAGGATGGCTTTATCAGGGAGAAACAGACCACTTTCTACACTTCCAAAGGAGGTAAATGTGGGTTAGGTCTCATCCAGAATTGAGAATGAAAATGTATATAGATTTGCACCCTGAAAGATAAATTCTTTCATCAAGAAACCATTGTGTCAGGATTGAGTCTCAACAAAAGTTCCTGTTTAACCACTTTTCTGTTTGAAGCTTCAAACATTTAACCTAGCCCATTTATATAGGCTACATGCTGTCTCTCTGCAGTCCTTGACTTGCTTCACTCAACATTTTCTATAGTGAATACTGGAAAAATTAAAGGAGAAGCAGACGCCACATGGAAATTACAATAGTAAGATATGCTGGTTTATCACGATAAATTGGTAAGAGCTTCCAGCTGTGTGCTGGAATTCAATAACTTCACAGCCTACTTAAAAAGATTTCCTAACAAACTATATGCTCTTTGTTAAGCAAACTGTATATAATTTCTAAGTCACGGAAATAATTTCCAGGACATAGAAAGCCTTTTATTCTGATGGGAACTTTGAATCCTGATGCAAAGTTTGTCAGGTTTAAGTTATCTTTATAATTAGGTAATATTCTTTGAAAAGTCTGCTAGTTGTTAGCTGCAAACTGAAAACACTTGTTTGAAGGGAAATTGCCAGCCTATTCAGTTATTGGTATTCTTCAAGACGCTTACTCCATGACTTGCTTCCTGTTCTTCCTTCTTCTGGTTTTTCATATTATGAGTTTTGAAGGACATGAAGGACTTAAGGTATGAGGCTTTGTATTGTTCTTCTTTATACCAGCAGTTCACATACACATTGTGTTTTACCACCTTCTGTCCCTCTTTTCCCACAAGAGGGAAGGATATAAAAGAGAAATAAAGTAGGAAGTGATCATTAAACTGTAGATACAATTATCTGAGAGAAATGCAAAGTAGTACTCATTTTAGGGAACACAGCAATTCTCACTAATAACAATTTCAAAGCTAATTTATACTAGTACTAAAGGGGAAGCATTCACTTCATTACTTCAAGAGGCTGCTGAAGTAGCAAAAGGGCTTTGCATATGTGGAATTTTTAGGTATTTTAACAGAAATAATTGTGGAAACACAGAGACTTGTCAATATATATGAAATAGAAATGTAAGCAATTAGCCAGACGGGTTTCCTAACAAAAAGATTTATTTGGCACTTACTTTGCAACTCAGTGTACATTTCCAGCCTGGATAGCACAGCATAGCTGACCACTTGAGAGAGGTGATTGTATCATTCTGCACCACACTGGTGTGGACCCACCTAGAGTACTGTGTGCTGTTTTGAGTGCCTTATTGTACAAGGACATCCAACTATGAGAGTGTCCCGAGGAGGAAGACTGAGGTGATGCAACATCTCGAGACCTATGGGGACTGGCTGAAGTCTGTTGGCTTGTTCAGCTTGGAGAAGAGCAGGCTGAGGTGTGGCTTCATGGCAGTGTGCAGCTTCCTCAAGGGGTACAGAGGGAGGGAGGTACTGATCTCCTCTCCGGTGTCCAGCAATAGGATGTGAGGAAATGGAATGGGGAAGGGGAACTTCAGATTTGAATGTTAGGAAAACGTTCTTCACTGAGAGGGCAGTCAGTGGTACAGGTTTGCCAGGGAAGCAGTCACAGCACTAAACCTGTCAGGGTTCAAGGAGCATCTGGACAACCCTCTTACTCATATGGTTTAGTTTTGGGTAGTCCAGCAAGGAACAGGGAGTTGGACTTGATGCTCCTCATGGATCCCTTTGAACACAAGATGCTCTGTGATTCTGTATGTTGTATTTTTTGTCTGAGCTTTGCAGCTTGCCGTGAAAACTGTGCTGCTGTGAGTACTTTGTTAGGGTCTAGGCAGGAAGTTTATGTTAAGTTGAAGAATGTTTGTGTGTGATTCAGTACAGCACTAACTGCATGATGAGCATTTCAATTTTTCTATTAGCATTCTGTTACATTTCATTACAGCTGGATCTTTTATTTTTCTCAGACAATCTAAGTAATGAGTGATGACATGGATGATGTAATGGTGCGGTTCTGTTGGCTTCAGTTTAATGCCATCTGCATACAGACCCCAGGCTTATTGTGGTCCTGTCACATTTTTTCCCTTTTTGGCCTCTTGTTGATGTTGATACCATGTCTTGCAGTACTAAATAAGCTGTGAATACTTAGTGCCATTCATCTTCTGACAGTTTACAAGCATTACTAATGGATATGCTCAGCACCTCTGTGGTGTAGATAATTTGTTATTTTTATTAGCTGGTTCCTTAATGAAGCTGTGACATTAGTACAGAACTTTGAACACAAAGAGGCACAAATATCTAATTGAGACTTCAATCAACAGAAGTCTCAAAATCAGATCACTGTAAGAAATATGAGTATTTTTACCTGTGCCTTTGAAGGTGAAAATCTTTGTGAAGTAAAACAATTGGAACTCTAATTTGGATTATTTCTATCATACCAAATCTGGTGGAAACCAGTACTTATATTGCCTGAATTAATTATTAAGAAAATATTTAAGAGAATAAGAAAATATTGTAATAATATTTGCTTAAATAAACCAATATTTTCAGATATTCTGGATTTGTGTTATAAACTGTTAGCATTGTTTTGCTACAAAACTGTTGAAAATTAATAATTCTAATGTCTATTTATATTACCTTTCTTAAGCCATAACTATCTATTTGTATTTTCCTACAAAAAACTTAATTGCCTTTCCTTCATCACAGATTTTTAATCCATCAGGATAGTTGCTCTAACAACAGTCTCTACAAAGTGTAGAGACTGTTTTGCCTATTTTGCAAATAGGCAAAAACAATTGAACTGAGGAATTCAAGGAACTTGTGTGTGTGTGTGTGTGCAGGGATGGCAAGGGATTAGAGTGTAACAATTAACAGTAACTTCTTTGCAGAAGATTAAATGATACAAGACTACCTACAAATTACTGGTTAAACTGAAACAATGAGGGTTAATTGAATAATGCTATAGAGGGAAAAGCTGAGTTCCTCAAGCATTAGTACTGGGAAAAGATCTTAATTATTTTCACTAGTGGCCTTGGCATAGAGAACAGGAATGCTGTAATTATACAGATGGGTGACATAAAGTTGGATACTTACTAATATAGGGGAGCAATAATATACCATATAATACAGAACCAGATAACCTTGTGAACTCCAGTAGTAAAAATAAGAGATTAAATAACACTATGTAAAATCAGGAATTTAAGGACTTTTAAAGACTACAGGCTAGGGACTCCGGTGTGGCTCAGTCCTGCTTATTAGCCCTCCCTGAATTCTGATTTCTGTAGCAGAATAGTTGCATCCAAGCTGCTTATTAGGAGCAGTTCTTGGTCCATGCTGTTCTCCTGCACTGTGTGCTGTCATTGCCCAGGAGATGCTGGTTAGCAAAGGCCTAATTGTGCCAGGAAGCATAAGAATTACCAGGCAATCATGGGCCAGCACCTGGGCCTGTGGCATGATTGTGGCTTGCTAGTATAGGCATAGCCTGAAAGAGCAAAATCTATTTGGTGTCTATTTTTCTTAAATCTATTCTAATATGGAATTTTAATAAATTATCAAGTTTTAAAAAAATGCTGTTACCTGAAGGAGCAGACAACTGGAATCAATATATGAGATCTCTTTCTATCTGGTATATTTATTTAGTGAGCTTAAACTTGCTGGGAAAAGTGTCATCAAATGCATGCTCAGTTGTCTAGCTTTCCTAAATATTATTACAAATCTGAAACTTTAGTAAGGTTGTGGTTTGGTCACTTATCCTGTGTTATTAGTGTGTATAGTTATTCTGTGTACATTCTGTGTTATTAGTTAACAGTTTTGTATAACTAATTAATTACACAAGTTTTCAAGGTTAAAGGAAGACTTTGTGGAATTGTGTTGCACCATGTTATCTTTTGGCAAGTTTGTTTTCATGCCCAAACCCATTGCACTTCCTTAATGAGCCCTTGTGGTCCTGTGGTGTAAACTGTGTGTGCTTGCAAACTGTTTTGGAAGCAGTGCAGCCCTATTTGCTGAGATGTAAAACTCACTGGTGTGTACTATGTCCAGATCATACCTGTTTTCACATTAGTAATTTCCTCACTGTAAATCTTTACAGCATCTATATCTTCATGAAACCACAAAAGCTCTTGAAGGAGTCGTGTATGGTCACTATGGCACCCTGCAGGGATTAGGTGCTGTTTCCCTTGGCATTGATAGAAGCACTTTAGAGTGGACAATGCTGAATTGTGCCTGTGTGGTAATGAAAAAAGCAATGTAATGCCTTTAGAGATCTTGAAGAATACAGAATCATAGAATGTATTGGGTTGGAAGTGATCTATAAAGGTCATCTAGTCCAACCCCCCTACAATAAGCAGGAACGTCTCCAAATAGACCATATTGCTCAGAGCCCCATCAAGCCTGGCCTTGAGTCTCCCGGGATGAGGCCACCACCATGTCTCTAGGCAACCTGTTCCAGTGATCCACCACCCATATCAGTTATTTTACAAGCAAACTGCTTCTTTCTACACAGCATGCTTTAGGAAGGATATATCCTGGCTCATACTAACCCACCTGGATTAGTGTTCCAACGAACAGTTTCTATTCCTACTGTGCATGTGGAGACCTTTTTCTTTGAACACAAATAATCTGATTTCCTAGTCAGATGTCTTATTCATTAATTCCACTCTTAGTTGAGAAAAAAGTATGAACAAAATTGCTGGTATATGCCTTAGGGATAATAATAAAAAAAATGATACAAAACTGATGCACTGCCCATTAGGGCAAGTAAATCATTAGTGCAAATGACTGAGTATGCCTTTTAAAAATTGTAGTAACTTACAATATTTTTCTCTTAAAAGACAGTCATGTTAACTATATATTGTATCAAATACATGCACAAGAATGGATATACTTATGCTGACTTGCTTGTTAATGACCATCATAACTTTTCATACATAATATATGCATTCAGTACAAACTCAAGAGCAAATGTATAGTATACTTATCCTCTCAGTATACAGGTTTTTTTTTGTGTGTACAAATACATGTGTCCTTTACAAGAAATGTAAAGATGTTAGTCTCATACCATTATTGTAAGATTTCCCACTTTTATTAAGTGGTATGGGAGTCCTGATGGTATTTAATAGAATTTTGGGGGACTGGTATCCATATGCAATTATGGATATAGGATCAATAAGCATTACAACAGTTTTGGCATTTGGTCAAACTGGTTATAACTTTATCACTTGCATGAAAATGAAAGTCAGTACCATAGCACAGACTAGTGGCATAGCAAAATATTGAAAAAATAGATAATCTTCATCAAATCTTATAACGCTCACAAATTCAAAGATTATCTTTGCTCTTGTAACGTACTTAGTTGACTAAATGCATTCATTTCACAGAGGAAATGGTGTGACATGAAGGGCGAAGGTATCCCTCAGGTTTTACTGAATGAATAAGGTAGAGTTCCATGGATGAATACCAAGGTATAACCTCTGCTATGAGAATGGAATGGAATGGAATAGAAAATTTAAGGAGATACCTAAAACAACCATCTTGTCCAACTGTCTGACCAATGCAGGGCTGACCAAAAGTTGAAGCATGTTATTAAGGACATTTTGAAATGCCTCTTAAACACTGATGAGCTTGAGGCATAAACCACCTCTCTAGGAAGTCTGTTCCAGTGTTTGACCACCCTCTCCATAAACAAATGCTTTCTAATGTCCAGTGTAAATGTCTCTAATCTACAATCTTTTGACTGTAGGAGAAGCAACCATGCAATGTCAATTGTTACAAATTTCTTCTTAGAGGATATGAAATCTTGCAGATTCATTTTGCTTTGAAAAGGAAGCAGTAAAATGGATACAAAGTAAAAAAACTAAGCCATCTTTAACAAATATTTCACAGTTCTGTAAACACTGCAAGTTTTTGTTCTCAGTTACAATCAAATAAATTTAGATTTGTTTTGTTGACATTAAAACAGTTATTTTGTATTTATTTTTATGTAGAAAAATAGTTACCAAATTGCAGTTGTAAATGATCATAGAATCATTCCATTTGGAAGGGACCTGGGATTCATCTAGTTCAACCTCCTGCTCCTGCTCCAAGTAAGATTGACACCAGAAAAGCAAAGAGAAAAATTTTGTTTTAAAAAAGACTAGGTGCTTGGAAAGAAAACAACAGGAAAAAACCCTCAAGATTTCTTTGAAGAAAACTAGAAACCGATGATGGGTGGGTCCTCATGTTCACATGATGATGACTTGTTTGTACAGTCAGAACAATAAAATTAATTGGAAAACTTTGTGCTTCATTAAAAAGAAAATATATCTAGACTGCTGTTAGCAATGTATGATAATAAAGTAGGTACAATTTATTCCATTCTTTCAAAAATAATGAGTTTGTGTCTTTAAAAGAGATTTTAGTACACTACAAAAGATTAATTAGTAATCTGGACCAGAGGCTCTAAAATGATGTCTCTATAGATGAGCCATAAATCCTCAAGCCATTGTAAAAACCTGTGTTTTCCAGAATTATGAGTGTTGGCTATTGATAGTACATACTATGTATAAGTTTTACACAGTTTAAGCAATCGTTTCCACTGCAAAAGAACATAAAAATAAAACATTTTAAAGGAAGCACCTCATAGAAATGAATACAAATTTTCCCTAACCAAGAATGGAAATCAGTACTCTTAACTGTAAGAGATAATACAGATTTCAGAAAGGGGGAAAAAGCAGCTTACTGATTTTCAGAGCAAACATGAGCCATTTTTTGGTGGCATATGGAACCAAAAGGATTTGATATTTTAGTTAACTTAAAGAAGTCTTCTATTCTAATTCAAAGAGCTTTGAACTCTAATTAATACGCGAATTGCTGAAAGTTTTACTTCTGACAGGGAATACGATTAGTACTGTCGCTGTTTTACTGGAAAACTTTGGGTTTTTTTAATGCATTCAGAAACAAACCAATAACCAGAAAAGCAATTCAAACTAATTTTTTGGGGAGACAATGTTCAAAGTGATCCTTGCAGTCCCAGAAGCAGAAGACTCACTGATTAAACTTACAGTTCTTTGGAATCACTGTTATGTTTCAAATAGGTGAAGTGGTGAAAGATCAGCAGAAATCAGAAGTAGAGGTAAGGAATATACCATTGGGCCCTACTTATACTGGGGACATATTGGCCAAAGATGCATAGTTTTGCTATATAATGGTAACTTCTGTGACTGAACAGAGGAGGCTGACTCATGTTGCTGAGTGCCAGTGCTGATTTGGCAGTGTCCATTCCAAGTCATCGTCGTGACTAATGGGGAGATGAAGTACTCCTTCCTTGAAAAAACTTCCTGGGTATAGGGTGGCTTCAAATGTTGCTCTGCTCCATGGTGAAATGAGGTTGTTTTGTATCTGTGACAGACTGAAAAATAAAAAAAGGGACTAACTTTAGTATCTAGGTAAACATAATTAGTTACCTTGATGCTGAACCCAAGCAAAGAGTTTTCCTTCTCTTCCTTTTTTCTCCCCTTCTTTTCAATGCTGTATTGTTGTTACCTTATGGGATGTTTAAGGAATCATATCTTACATAAAATACAAGGACAAAAAAATAATATACGTATTTAAACCAAGTGAAATTTTCTGAAGAACACTGGCAGCAAGGACAGCAGTTAATATAATGCTATATAATAGGTGCTTCTGCCAAACAGATGAAGTCTAAGAGGTTTGGAAAAAACATTATAATAAGCCTTAGTGTCCTAGGGAAGCCTTCCAGTATGATTTTGCACCTCTGCACACCTGTAATTCAAAGTAATGTTCTGCAGGCTGAGGATGATTTGGTGTAGTTATTTCTTATATTGTAGTGTCTAAGTTATCAAACAAAGGCTGATATGTAATAAAATATACTGTGCCTTTTAATTTAATCTTAAATAAAGTAAGATTTGCATTTTGCCCTTAAACTTAGGGTTAAAAAATCTATAAATATACTTAGGGGGTCAGTGAATGCTGTGTTGTTGGGTAGCTGTCTTTTCACATAATTTACCTGAAAATATTAAAATGATTACCATACTGTATCCTTTTTATTACGTTACAGAATTTTTGCAGATATAATTTATTTATAAATATATTTTCCGTATGTTGTGTTAAAAGCAGTGTGTGAAATGTGTCTACAAAAATTTCATCTAATAGACAAATTTGCAATGTTTTCAGGACAATACACAGGAGTGATTTTTTTTTTTTTTTTGTACATTAATTCTGTCTGATGTGTAGATGTGAAGTGTCTGATTATTGCAGATTTTGCAGAATTTGTTTTCTGTGACTCATGAAATAAAAAGTTCTAATACTGTGTGATGAAAGTTTTTGGTAGTATTATGAGTAATCTTGTAAAAACTCGTGAAGAAATAAAAAATTAATTAGAATTTGTTAGTTCCCTCTACGGAATTAATGTTCTTGTACGGAAAGCACATGGAAGGTTTGAGGTAAACCTGTGTAATGCAAATTCTTTTAAGTGTTTTATAAAAACAGAAATTTGTCTTAAAGTTTAAATTAAATTAAGATTTACTGTGAAAATATCAGGCTAGATATATTTAGTGTGGTTATTTTCACACTTCCCAGTATAAAGTGATTTGAAAAGAGCTTCAGCAGTTCTTATCCGAGGCACTAGGTGGTGTTTCAGCCTTTTGTACCAAAGCGCACATCTCCGTACAGTGCCACGAGCAATTTAGATTCGAATTTTAAACTAGTATTTAAATAATAATTAGAGATGTTGGAGAGCAGATTTCTGTTCAATTTTTCCTTTTCAAAATGTCAGTGTTCCCCTGGGGAGAGGAACTGACACCCACAAACTGGTGTTTGTGTACAAAACGTGTTCATGACTGTTGATTATTAGATTTGGTGGTTAACAGATTTGAAAATGGGTGTGGTAGATATCGTGGCTACTTTGGAGTGCAGATTTCTAATGTTATTAGATTAATAAAATTTAAAAGGGAAAATCCCATAGTTCCTCTTTACAGATGTCACAAAGTGTATATTAAGCATGCAATCCACTCCCCTTCCCTTTTATGCTGTGGTGCTGTCACAGTCACAGGAAATGCTCTGTCCTGGCAGGGACTTGGTGAGGACCGACCTTCTCTGTGTGTGTGTGAGCTGCTGAGTACTCTGTGGAAGCTACTTGAGGGGAAGAAGGAGAATTCCTGTCCGGGAATGTGCCACCTTCCCATCTGTGCTCTTATGACACTACCTTACAGGCGTGTCTGTCATTTAATTGAAAGGTCTGCACTGTAAATTACCAGCATTTTTTAAATTGCAAGAAAATTACTACATGCTGTGATAAGATAGACAAGTCAAGTTAGCCTTGTTCTAATTAAGGGCTGGAGTTTCAGTACTCACTGAAAGTACATAAATTTCTGTATGTGTGACAGTTGCCATCCTGCTCATTTTGTGTGATTATTTGAAGCTAAAATTATAACTGTTTGGGTCAACACTATGGAAGTCTACATCTTGAAAATACATTAAAAATAAGGTTTTATCAGAAATATTAACTATAAATATTATGAAACATTCTTAGAAAAGCAGATGTGCAAATACATAAATATATGCATTTTTCATGCTGTGTGCCTGAATTTTTTTCAATATGAAATACGTCAAGTAAATTTTTATTTAAAAAAAATAATTCTATTTTTTCATTAGATGCTTTTAGTTTAAGTGCTCATACTGTTTCCTGCAGGTCTGACCCAATTACTTTTGTAGTCTGTAAGAAACACTGCACAATGGAAACAGTTGGAACTAGTTTGACTTCAGCAGGGCCTGGAGATAATGTGATGTCTTCATTGAAGTGTCACTGACAGTCAGTGAAAAACAGCTTCCAAGCTGTAGAGGTGGAAATAAAATAAAATATGATGATGCAGTAGATAGCAAGAACAAAGATAGGCAGAGCATCTTGAATCAGGGACTGGGTTTGATCAAACTTTTATAATAAAATATTTGCTTGTTTCATATGAATCTCACGGTGCTGACACTTGCATTGCTGTGTCTTGCTGTACATCATCATCTACCTAGTTTGGCAGGAGCTGAGATTTATATTGAAACAGGTCACTAGACTTTGTATCACAAGGAAGAGGTTAGTACTCAGGAGTACTCTTCCTGATTCTGCTTTTAGAGCAGGAGATACTAAATCATATTCATTCAGAAGGACCTCTCATTCTGTTGGGTACAAGAGAAAAGTACTGGTCATTCTGGAGTTCATTGTCCTGGGACAAAATGTGACTGTCAGCCAAGGACATAGTTGCTCAAGTGTTTAGATGGTGATATCTAATTTCAGTGACACTTTAATATCTAATAAATGAAGGAAACATGGCACAAAAAAAACTCTGGGGGATTTTATCTTGTAGTCACTCAAATTGTTATATATTTGTATACTTCAATAAGTGTTTCAGATCTGGTCCTGTCATTGTGCTGACACATAAATGGAAATTTTAGAACTACTTACAGCTGTGTACAAACCAAGCAGAAATATTAAAGGCTTTTAATTTCTATTGATTAAAGAGGACAAAAATACTTCTGTGTTTTGTGCTGAAATTTCAGTTTGGGGCTTTCATGTACTTTCTAACTTAATTAGCAAAGACAAAACAGACCTGTTCTTAAATTTGCATTTGAATGGTTCAGGCCTGAAGCATACATAGTATTAACCTTTGTTCTCAGGATGTCTAACCTACTTCAGATAGCAGGCTGCTATTGAGGGAGTCTCTCTCTTTTAGCCTCAGTGATTTGATACTTTGTTCTGTCTTGTTAAAATAAGTAAGCAGGAGTTCTCATAGGTGGAGTATCAGCACTATAAAAACCTAAGAAAGAAGTTTACCAGAATGGGGCATATTGCCACCATTAAATGAGCAAGTGATGCCTCCTTTTCCAGCCCCAGCCTGGCAGTCTGTGAGGCAGTCAGTGAGTCTGACTATGGAGTGGGCATCCAAGGAGCACTGTATATGAAGCCTTCATCAATACATTTTTGTTGAGACTTGACTAGACAGTATGGTCCAAATTTTCTATTAGATAAGTGCCTGGAGAATAAAAGTAAGGTACAGAGTGCAGCTTCTGAAGCCTTTTCTGATGGTCTGAGGTAGATTCTTTGCATCCTGATTTGTTCTTGTAAAACATATGAACTGAATGTGAAATTAACTTACAGATAATTGGCACTGGCAATTTCCTCTGCTGCCACGTGACTAAGGTGGTTGGATGCACAAGCTTCACAAGCAAGCATGTTTAGATTAATACATCTCATTGCTGCACCCAGAATCCCGTTACTGGGAAGCTGTAATAATTTTAATAATTTAGTAAGCATACAGTGAAAACTAAATCTTGACTATGAAGTGGAATCACCACCTTAAATATTGTGTTGCTTTATTTACAAAATGGTTTTAATTTACAACAGCTTTGAAAAACAAGTCACTTCTTGAAGTCATCTTCTTCATGTAAATATGATAGAGTGCTACTGACAGAAATCAACAGAGCATTTTGAAGAATTATAAAGTTACTCTTTTGTAACAGCAGCAGATCTCTTCAAAATTCCTTACTCTGACTTTAGTAAGAGAACGGATTAAATGTTCAACGAACTCATTGTCCTTTTTTTTTTTCTATAATCCTCAACCTATAGTCTTCATTTTCAAATCTTACATTTACTGCCATTGGAATGTCAATATTTTGATCCTTTTTTATTATATTTCTACTATCTGTGGTTTCCCCTTATTTTATAAGTGATGAAGCAAAAGCTGAATAAAAGCATTTTTCTTTGCATTTTTTTTTCTAAAACAATTTCCTCCAGGGTTATACAGTAATATTTTGTTGTGCTGTGGCTAAACTATTCTAATTTTAATAGAAAGAATTGAAATAGTATTCTTTCTACCTTTGGAAATGGCAACAATCAGTTGATATATGCTTGATGAAAACTTTCTGTACAGTGTTCACAGGCTAACAGATTTTCCATTTAAATATGTCCGAACAGGTAATGTGGGTATGTAACTTGTGCCGAAAACAACAAGAAATCCTCACAAAATCAGGAGCCTGGTTCTATAACAGTGGATCAAATGCACCACAGCAACCTGACCAAGAAGGTATTAGAGCTCTGCGGAATGAGGAGGCACCTCAAGAGAAAAAAGCAAAGCTGCAGGAGCATTCACAGTACCAAGGACCATCAGGTGACACACCCACACAAGCTTTGGACAAAAACAGATCTCAAGGGCTCACAAGACAAGACTCAATTAAGAATGGTTCAGGTGTGAAACATCAAGTAACAAGTGACACCACATCAGACAGGTAAGAAAGTATTTAATTTTTATACTGGTAAAATCTGCTGTATGTATTATAATACATTTTATCTTCTTAAGTTTCAACTCATTTTTATTTGTAGTCTATAAAATAAATACTGTGTTTTTTTAAGCAATCCTAAGAAGCACTAGCCAAGGAGTTATTATGTTCAGATGGTCACGGACAATGTGTGTTCTTCATTCCTTCTCATTAAAAAAACATGAAAACTGGCAGTAGCAGTGTGACAGAGCTTGTCCATGTTCTTGTAACTTTGTCAAATCATAGTTATTGAGCTGCACAGAATGTTACCATATTTCTTTTCTGGCCACTGACTTTATAGTAGAAATTTAGTAATCCAAAATAGGTCTCAAAAAGTCAGGTTAATGAAAGATGGTGGCTGTTCAGATTATGGAATTAAAACAGCTGGTAGTACTTGTTATATATAGTATCAAAGGTGGTGAAATCTTTCTGTGATGACCAACTTGGGTCTTTTCATAGTTTCTCAGTTTCTTGCTGTTAGTTATTTTCATTAGTATGACAACTTCTTCTTCGCTGGTTTATCTCAGTGTTACTTGGCATTGGTTGAAATTGTGGCTGTTTCACTGCTAATGTAGTAAGACTCAGTTTAGCCAGAGGCTGGAAATTCCTTCCCCTTTTCCTGATGTGGTTGTATCAAAAGGCACCAAAAGGCCCTCAACCTCTGCAGCTACACTAAAGTAAAAACTGTTTCATTGAATAAATTTTATTTCTTTGCAAGCAAGACAAGACTAGAACTTTAAATACGGTGGGAAGTAAAGAAAGAGAGTGAGTGTTTCCATGGAAATTATACCCTCTTCCCCTGCAGACCTCCACCTGCCTTGGAATTAGGCAGCTGGATTATGGTATAACCTGTCAGCCTTCCTCTGCTGCCCAGCTAGCACCTCATCACAATCTTTGTTCTGCAAGCTTGAAACAAGTTAGAAAACTATAATATCTTTTACAGCTAATATAATTAAAATAGTTTTCCTTGACCCTCACCTCTTGTATTCCATCATATTTTATTTCCTATTCCTGGTCTTACTGGAGAACAAATTCAGTGTAATGAATCTCACCCTTTTTAACTTACTCGGCCTGTTGCCCTTTGCTCTGATTTCAGCTAATAGGTTCAGTTCTTAGTAGCTCTGCGTGCTTCTCAGTTGTATGCATGGTATCTGAGAAATACAGCTGGCAGCTTAACTTGATGCTAAGGAGCAGGAGAGACTTACTCTATTGTGGTTCCTTGTTTTCCTTAATTTTGCCAGAAAAGGGTATCATACATAATGTGATGATAAAAACCTGTTTCTTAAGCAATAATTTAGCTCTGAAAATGTTTTTATATTATATGCAGAAAGAGGGATATGCAAATAAATATACAATTCAGATATATAATAGGCGTTTACACTAAGGAGAGGACAGTAAAAAGAAGTATTTACCAACAGGAAGAATGTAGACTTAGTGCCTGAAATCAGAACTATTCTGCTGATTGTGATCTCTTCTACTCAACATACTGTTTAAATCCAGATTGCTTTTTCAGTCATTATGCTCTTCCTGTTTTATTTGAATACTAATGCTAGTACTCCCTCATTAACATACGTAAGTATGCTTAGAATATATTTATGACATATGTTGCATGCTACTGAAGGTATGAGAGTCTTCTGAATAATTTTCTTCCCTAACGTTGCTCACATTATTGCTAGAGATAATGAAAAAAGACTCTTGGTGTCTAATCAGTGTCTGATTGGTGAAATGGTGTTTTAGAGGAGAGTGTCAATATGTCTGAGAGACTATCCCAGAATTCAAGGATGGGGATAGGCCTCAAGTTATGTGTTGTGTATATGCTGTATGATGTGTATATGCTGTATGATCTGTATATGCTGTGATGCCATTGCTATTCTCAGCAAAAACACTAGAAAGGCTTACAATCTTATTACATTCGATCTCTGTTAATGGTGTTTTAGAGGAGAGTGTCAATATGTCTGAGAGACTATCCCAGAATTCAAGGATGGGGATAGGCCTCAAGTTATGTGTTGTGTATATGCTGTATGATGTGTATATGCTGTATGATCTGTATATGCTGTGATGCCATTGCTATTCTCAGCAAAAACACTAGAAAGGCTTACAATCTTATTACATTCGATCTCTGTTAAGAGCAGAAGGTAACACAGTATTATCTTTATGCTGAAGTAATGCATAGAATATATATGATAATTTGATACAATTTTAATATTCAAATTTATAAATCCATGTGTTCTGGTTATTATTATTGATCAAGTTAAGAAAACTCTGTTTGAAACTTGCATAAGTGGTCAAGCAACTATATATAACTTTTCCTCAAGGCTTCTGGCCTTCTGTCTTTTTTTCTGAATGTTTCATATTACCTTTTTTTTTTTGTTAACATTAACTGAAAGAAAGAACCAGTAGAGAAACATGTTGTATGGGAGATTGGCATGATGGCTTTTTTTGTATTCTTTGAATCTGTGGAGGAAGTGTTTTGAACATTTGCATCTTCCTTTGGTGCAGCAATCATTACTTAGTAGTTCTTTATATCAAGTATCATATCTTGTTAATTTGGAGACAAGTAGATCACAGAGTAAAGGGCAACATTCATTCCTGGGATCTCAAGAACACCAATGCTGTTACTACCATTAGAATAATATTTGTTTTTTTCAAGCATTAGACTAGTATTTTGTTCCCTTGACATATGCAACAGTCCCATTTGCAATCAATAGATCCCAAACTGTTCAAACAGACAGCTGGGTACTTGATTGTAGATCTTTGACTGATCTGAAATTTGTTGCCTTAAATAATTCTGGCATGATTTTAGATGGCACATTCTCCAGGGGTGTTTTCCTTGTATTGGATCCATTACAGAGGCAAAGAGAAGCCAAAAACTATTCAGGAGCAAGTTATACTTACCACCAACAGAACTATTTTCCATTATTAATTTTTTCCAATATTTATAAGCTGCCTTACAGTGCTTTTACTGCTTTCTGTGTAGTAAACCCATGGAGAAGGCAGATGCAGCAGGCATGCCATTGGATTGTTTTCAGTAATTGACCATCTTATATTTGACATTTTTTTGAGGTGAGACTAGGATAATACGTATTGCATAGAGATTTTATGCTGAGGGCAGATGAGAAGTAACTATGTGTAGTGGTTTTCACAGGTTTAACCTTGTGAGCAGAGAATGGATGCTGATGTAATATAATGCTAGACCTCCTGAAAACTGCCAAGTGATGTGAATCAAAGAAATGCAAAATATTAATTTACATAATCCATAGACTCAGAAGGTCCTTTCTGAGGTCTGCTGTGCACAGATGGTAGACCTATGGCTGTAGGCACTGTGCTTCTTTGGTTTGCACTGTCCAATTTCACATTATTCTAGATGATACAAAGGGGTTCTTTTTATTTTATTTTGAGCAAAAACATTAATGTACTTATTGTTCCCAAGACCTAGGCTACTTACCATTAAATATATTGTGTTTTCTTTGGAGCAGCAAAATTATTTAAATATCTAGAATATTTTTTCAGTCATTTTGTAGCAGGCAATCAGCTTGTGAGAGAATGGATTTCTTCATTCCGAAGCCTAAGCCAAAGTAAATGTTTATAATGTCCTAGTAAAATGTGTACAACATCCCAATAAGAAAAGCTGGGGAAGAGGGAACCTTAATGGCAATACAAAGCTTTTTTATCTTTCGCTCTGTTTGCCTGAATTGTTAGATCCTTTGGTGGTGTTACAGTACTTGAGTTGTAAAATAATTTGTTTTCCTGCTTTTAGTAGGATCCATTGTAAAGCCATTTCAGTAATTTTCCACATATGAATTCTGCATTTTGAACTGTGAATCTTTTGAGACATTCCAGAGGTGTTGCTTCACAAGCCTCTTTTCTAGATATGTGGCATTTCCCAATCCTTTTTAAGCAATAGGTCTCTTGGAATAGGAAACTAACTATGCAACTTCCCGGTGCACAGTTATGATGATGTAACTATTTCTAATCGAATGCTTATCTGAAATGTTCTTACATAGTTCAGGTAGATGTGAATGATAAGGTGTTTTGGTTTTGATTCCTCCCCTCCACCCCTTTTTTTTTCCCTAATCCATTTTATATGAATGGAATTTTAAAATATCAACTTTGAATTTGTGATATTGATTTATTTGTGATGTAATACTGTGAGAAAGTTCGTTTTCATGTTTCGTTAGTCCATTTATTATTGCTGAATCTATGAGAAGGTGAGCCATGACAAAATAAGAGAAATGGTTCTTGGTGTCTGTAAGGATCATGATCTTACACATTATGAAGCAAGAGTAACAGATAGAGCTGGCTGAACCCTTTTCAGATTAACTGTAAGGATATGAGATGAAATTATAAAAGCCAGAATGAAAGCAACAAACTGAGAGAGTGAGCAGCTGCAGAGTTGCACAACAGCAGCATTTGTTTTCCAGGCCAGCAGACACAGATAAAATATATCCTCCTTCCCTCTTCCTCCCCTTCTCCTTTCAAAGATACTTATGTATTTGGGGAGTTTGTTTTGTCTCATGCTTTTTATCTCAGGAAAAAAGAGGATTTTAATGGTGGTTTCCGCACACTAGAGTGGATTTGGAGGATGCATTTTATTCTGAGTAAGAGCTGCAAACTGTTCAGGGCATTTTGGTCTGAAGATGCAGTTTTATAACATATACTCTTTATGGAATGTGTAGATGTTTTCCACTTATAAAGGTTTTATTCTTTTGCATTAGCAATGGCAGTAGAATGAAAGAGGTCCCCTGTGTCCCTTTGCTTCCATTCTTGGAAGGAGTGCCTGTATGAGCTGGCAGTGTAGGCTCTGTCTTTTGGGACTGCAGTTGGGGATGTCAGGGTGTGACAAAATAAGAGGGAAGAGGAGGAGAGAGGAAAAAGCAGACATAAGCTAGCTGAGAAACACTAAAGAGCAGCATGAATTAAATAAATGAAGATATGTGTCCATCTGTTTCATGTTATATCTTTGTGAAATAGCTCTTTAATTACTGCATTATGAACAACTGATACTGAGAACATCACTGATGGTAGTTCAGTGCAACGTAAAATATGACAATGTAATGTTGAAGAATCAGTCAATTACATTTATTTCTGAAAGACTGAAAACTGACCATTTCCCAAGATTATAACTATTTTTCTTCTGCAATGCTGAGGACACAACACTGTAGCACAGCCTCTGATTATGATTGTTTCTATTTCTGAGCACCTGAGTTAACAGATCTGGTGCCTTAAAAAACATACAATTTTTCCTTGGATCTTTTGAGCATATTTGAGCTCATTAAGCTCATTAATTAAGCATATTTGAGAGTAATCTCAAGTAGAATAGAGGCATGTTAATTTTTTTTTTACTTATGTTTTTCTACCTGTTGACAACAATGTCTTTAATATTTTTAGAATTCTTCATGTAAGAATTAACTTACATGAATTAATTTATTTTTAAGTTATTGACCACCGTGTAGAAAAAACCCACAATTTTAGAGAAAACATAATGATATTCTTTAACTTCATGAATAAAACTAATACTTCTAACAAGTATTTTTCAGGTTGAATTTAGAATTTTATGAAAATTCTTTCCTATGTGTGACTGCAAAAAGCTGTCACTAAGTTTCCCTGGTGCTATAACAGGATGCAAAATTTGTGCATTAGAGATACCCTACAGTATTTTTAACATATTAACAGCAGATTTAAATTTATGAGATTTGAATTGCATCCAAATAAAGTTTTATTTTCATCTTCCTGCTCCTGTTCCAGCATTTTTCATCACTTTGGTAGTCAGTCCTTGGAGTTGTAAAGCAAAATCCATGTTAATCTTAAAACTGTAGTCTCAGTAGTTTTGCTTTTGTTTCTTGTGCTGTTTGTCTTTCATAAATCTTGAGGTAATCATTTAGAACAACTGAGTTAATTTTTTCTTCACAGAAATCCTCTTTGAATTATTTAATTCCTGTATGTATAGGTTTAGGGATATGGATCAACATTTCATGGCTAGTCCAGTTTCCAGGCAGAAACTAAAGCTATGTTTATCTGCTGCCTCAATCTGGAATGAAATGAAAAGGAAATTAATAGTAAGTATGGTCAGAGGAAGCAATAGAAATTTATGGGAAGGGAGCCAGAGAAAAAGCAGTGTTTAATTATTGAAAACAACTACCTCAGGTCCAAGAAAATCAGGAATCCTTCAGTACAGAAGTTTTAATGAAATAGATGTGTGACAAGAATTAAGCTGCACCTATTTATGAAGATGAGTAAGGATTTTGGTACTATCTGTAATGCCTACATGCAGAGTCTCTGTTAGAAGGTCCTGAATGGTATTGATATTGTTTATTAATAGCCCAGTCTATCTATAGTATGTTCTACCTGTTATTCATAGGTTGTGATGGTTTGTAGCATCTGCATTCTATTCTAACTTCTGGGAAAAAGAGGCAGCCTTTTGTCTCCATTACCTTTGCAGAACTGTCTTCTGAGTAACTAAATTGCTTGTACAGTTTTGTTTGTCTCCTAATGTCAGTTTTGTGGGTCTCCCACTCACATGAATAGTAAAAATTCTAACAAAACGTTGAGGATGTGCAGCCACACCATGACTTCAGTGTGGTTTTTCTGAGATGTGCATTGCTTTCCTCCCTCCTGTCATGTCTGTTTTCCCCAAAGTAGCAGAACAACCAATAAACTAGCTGTTGGTTACTTTTTTTTCTGATGATGTTTTATTAACCCCCCATTTTTTAAAATTTTTTTTTTCTTAAAGCCAGCATTTATTTAGCTATAGAATTTGTAGTGAGTAGCAATGGGACTCTGACCAGTGGTAGATCCAATTTAGAATCCTTTTTAATTAGAGAAATCTAATCTGTTTTGAGAAGAGAGGAAAAGAGAACTTCCCTAACTGTAGCAGAGCTAACCTACCTTAATAAACAATCTAAAAGTGCTGTGTTTCTTTTCAAAATTAAAGTGTTTTAATTAAAACCTTAACAAAATATAGAATTCCAGCTTTAAGTCACAACCTGGGCTTGGCTGAAATCATTCTCCACAGTGAACAAATCTCATGTTGGGTTTAGGGAAATTAATTTTCACAATTTTCTGAAGAGTGCCTTCTCAAAAATAATTCCATTGCAACACGGTGTTTGGATTTTGCTTGCTGTTACTACTTGTTTTGTTTTGGTTTTTTTTTTTCTTTTTTCTTTTTTTTTCTTTTTCCTTAATTATGCTTATTTGCTGCATACTGCTTACTGAAAACTAGCAGATAAAATTTTACTTTTCTCACTCTTATGCAGAATGAGCTCAGAGAAGTCTTGATATTCAGTGCAGATATTTTATATGTTTGAAGCCAAATTTGGCCTTCCATTGCAGTGTTATGCTTCCACATATCACAGCTATGTCATTAACTGTGCTAAAAGACCATTAATAATCTAAATCTGTAAACACAGGTCTCAGATATATCAGAACATTGAACATTTTTATTAAGAATTAGCTGCAGCTAACATTCATGAAATTAAATGTAGTTTTGCTTTTAGCTAAATTGACCCTGAAGGAAAGCAATACCAAAAAAATTTGAGGGTAGCAGCATTTTAAATTTAATTTGATAAGTTAATGAGGCCTGTACCTTTCTGGGTTGAGCATATCTTCTTAAAAGCGCCCTTTTGTTGACCTTGCACGAACATGAATGTTAGAACTCACTGTTGTATTCACAATCCTTAGCTGTGCTATGCTCTCTTCTTTGGAGTTTTAAGTTCTCTTCAGAAGTATAATATTTTGTTTGAATTTCTTATTTTCAACATTGTTGTGTAAAAGTGAATAAGTTACATCTATGAAGTGCAGTCAAGGGAAATGGCTAACATTTAATAAAGAATTCAGTTAACTCAAGTTTGTAGTTTCTGGCAGCAAAGTGGTTCTGGAATCTGCAGGAGGTAATTAAATGAATGGCCTTTTATTTTCATAATTTTTGTCATACATATATAGACTGAATTAAAATTAAATAAAAGAATGCATAATTGTTTCTGGTACAAATTCTTTGGCTATTTCTTTATGTCTCTAAAAGTCATAAACGATAAAGCAAACACTTCTGTGGTGGTCTTTAGCTGTAATTTATCTTTTTACTTGGCAAGTTTAATGACTTTAGTAAATGTAAATCTATTTTATTAATTCAGATCAGAGGAAAAATATAACAAAAAAAATAATGTTACAGGACTAAGGTGACCATATTTGAATAATTAAAAATTGCATTATTAAGCAATACTGCTTTGTTTTCTTCCTTGTTTGTCCCTTTGTCTCCTCTGAAACGTCTTTATCTATCTATCTATCTATCTATCTATCTATCTATCTATCTATCTATCTATCTATCTATCTATCTATCTATCTATTTTATTTGATTGACTCATTTTCTTTCATGTATCATAATCTGTTTCTCACTTCTGTGAGATCTTACCAGACTCTGGCTAGACACTGGAAGTGTTTTCAAAGATATACCCATGAAATACCTTCACTTAGAGACAGACATTTTTATTCTTTAACCCAGTTATTTTTATTCCCCTAGCTCTAGCTCACCTCTCTTCCTCAATTTCCAGCAATTCTGCAACCATTCATAACTGCCCTTTCAGATTTGTGGTAAAGTAAGTGGACACTTGTTTACCAGGCTTTGAGAAGTCTGAATTTTGTGCCTTTTGGTAAAAATAGGCCTTGCTGCATTTTTACTAACCAAAAGGAAGACAGCCACAGACATTTTAAGGCAACAGTTACCTGTTCCAGCAAAGTAGTGCAGTACAATGTCATTTCAAGTTAAGCAGACAATGTAGGCGACCTGAAGTCGGTGACTCTCTAATGTGGAGTTTTAGAATTGCAGGTAATATCTATGTATGGTACACAGTGGGTCGTGTATACACAACTTGTTTTGGCATCTTCGCACTGTGCAGCGTTGTGCCCTGAAATCAGAATCATAGAATGGCTTGGGTTGGAAGGGACCTTAAAGATCATCTAGCTCAAATCATGCCAGTGTTTTTTCAGAAAGTGACATCAGAAAGTGCCCATTTCGGCAGCACAGGGCTTCTTGGAAATGCTATTAGGAACCTCAGTTAGTGTATCATTTTCACAGAATAGCAGAAGGTTAAGTTGCTCCAAACACAGTTTTCCCAATTTCTGATGCAGTGTTTTGTCAGCTTATATTAGATGCTTGAATGAGTCCCTAGATGTAGTTTATCTGCCAAATTACGCAGCTTTTAATGAGATGAACCATGAACTTTGCTGCAGAAAATTAGTTTTCTGTGGCAAAAAGAAAACAGTAAGCATAAGAGTTGTTATGGTAATATTTTGATAGAAAGCAATGCATTTTATATGAAAGATGTTTTATTCTACAATGACTTTGTGAAAATCCTGGACTTTAAATTATAGACTTCCTTGGTGATCACTTGAAAAAAATAATGAAAAAAATAGCCATCAAGGCAGATGAGATTAAAACAGAATGTGTTTGATTTTCTTTGTAATTCCAAATAAACTGAGAAGCTTCAGAGGGACATTGCATACTAAAGTTCCAAATCAGTGCACAAAACAATTTTATTTCCCCCCCCCCCGAGTTAGATTAATTTTAATTAAATTTAGTTGACTCTGGCAGGAGGTGTTGGGCTGACAAAAATGGACCTGATTCACTTTTATATTTATGCTCCAGTTAGAGCTGAAAAATATTTAAGCCAGAAAAGGAATGAAAATTGATTCAACAATCTCACCTCTAGAATATATATAAAAAATTACAACTCAACAGTTAGTTCATCAATTTTACCTCCTCATGCTGAGGTAATTGTATTTTATTTCTAAAATGGACGTACAATGCTTTATCTTCCTGTACCCTTCATTAACAAGATTGTTACAAAAAAGAATTCTTGAAAGAAACCCAACTTAAATTGGGTTTTCTTTCCTTAAAAAACAATGTATATTTTGGGTGCTTCCCATGTCTTGTAGCTCAAGTAAATATAATTATTAGAGAATTTATTTTCATTTAGAAATATGTATCAATATTTGAAGCAAGAATTTGGATCTTTGATTAAAGCGAAAAGAAAAAAGAAATTAATTGATGCAAAGATTCTTTCCTAAATGAGAATAAAAATTATAAAAACCCCATGAATTTGAGTGAGAGGAAGAGAGGAAGATATGTCACTTAAACAATGAAAAAGGAAGAAATATTTTGTAGATGAGACACAATTATAACAAACTAGGGAGCTCTGGGTATTAAGTCCAGTACTAGCATTGTCTCACCTTGTCCTCCTCAGCAATTTGGTTTGGATGATGATAGACTACATTGCAGTAATGACTGATGTACTAATGTAGATCAGAACCATTCGTTCTTGCCTACTTTGCTTCTCCTTCAAGCAATTGAGAGGGTTTATAAGAATGCACGTGTCCCATTTGTAGATATTCACAAAAGCTGTCAGTTTTTTTCAGTTAAGCCCAGTGAAGCTAACTAAACCAGATTTCCCTCAAGACAGACATTTTAAATTTCATGCTCTGTGTGGCATATGGGTACTTCTTCTGGAAGCGCTTTTTTCTCTCTGAAAATGAGATTATTTTTTTTTTTTAAATTTATACTGAGGTATATCACCAAGAATCATGAAGCCTTATGGTTATGCTACAATCAATTATGAAATTAACCCTAACCCCCTCTGCAAGGTGTTTAATGTAACGGCCAGCACTGCTTTTACCTTCACTAGCATCAAACTCCAGTATTAAATAGAAGTCTTTCCAAAGTAAAGTATTTACACTGCCTTCAGGCTTATAAAACCCAGACTCCATGGCACTGTCAAAGGAAATGAATTCCAGAGATGTGTGATCATCAGGAAAATATTCTTCTGGTATTCCAATCAGCTGAAGATAGAAGCAACCCAGGAGACCATAAATCTTATAATGACATGAAAGGAAGATAAATTAGTCTTTTTGAACTTGTTCCCAAGATATGGAAGGCTCCAACTTTTATCCAGTGTACTGAACAGCAGAAATTAATAAAAGATCCAGTGCGTAGATGTGTTGTGTTAGCTACTGTTTCACAAAATGAAAAGGCTAATCTTAATCTTACCGTGATTTGGAGAATGAGCTATATTCTAGTTTACACATATTTTCACCTTTGTTTCCATCACATATCACCTGGACACACTGACTCTCAGCACAAGTTTGGAGGCCTTTTAATATCCAAATAAGTAATCTGAGAGTAGAGATACTTCAATAAATCTCTTAAGATGTTTTCCAGGTGACTAACAGGAATTTCTAAAATTAATTAAAGTCCCAAGTTCAAAGGGAATGAGAATGCTTTTCTGTGATGTATAATCACTATGGACTTAAAGATGAATGTAACTGTTACTTTCTTTACATAATAAGGAGCTTTGAGCTCAGCCTGCTCACCCAAACACATTTGTTTAAAGCATCTCATCCAAAGAGCATGATAACTGTATTTCACAAAGAGAACATTAACTCTACCTGAGTGTGTATATTGAAATAATTACTGTGCTGGGTGCATTTACGTTGTTGGAAATCATCAGTGCATTGTTGTAGGATTTAATTTTTGCTGTCTGCTTTGTGGTAATCATGTCCTCTCTTAAATTGGTATAATTTGGAGAATAAGGAATGTAAGTACAAACTGCCTTGTGAGCACTGAGGAAATCAACCTTCACCTTGAATGCATCATCTTGAGGCAGAGAGGAAAGACAGATGTCTGAAAATTGTTAGTGCATGTTTTATGTTATTAATAATGGATAATACATTTTTATTAATATTTTAAGTAACTTTTTTTGTTGTTTTTAAAGTGACATGTTGACTTTTGATAAAAGTGAAGAATAGAAATCTCTTGTAGCAGATGAAGTTTTCAATGTATTGTTTCAAAAATCAATCAGATCTCTGTTCTAGGCCAGCACTTCTTGACTAGTGAGACACATCTCTTTGGTGAACCATCCAGAACTGTAAATGAGGCATAAAGCAGGATTCATGTACTGTAATGAGGTGCAAAGAAGTATCAATTGATTGTGAGTCAGCTGAAGGTAAAATTGGTTGAAGTACACAGCTCTAAACCAAACCCTCTGCAGGTGCAGCATCTACTGCGTATTGAGGCTGCTGTATCAATGTATGTTACGCATACTCCTGTTTGTTCAACCACAGTATAACAGTTTTCTGTTCCTGTCAGGTAATGCAGCTATTCCTTTAGACAGAGAAATGAAGTCTCAGTTAGGCCTTTTTGACTGCCCAATTCTTCCATCCTAATGTTATTCCTTCGTTACTTTAAAAAATATTATTTTTATATTTTATATCGCATGTATGAACAGGCACAAATGTATGTATTAATACTAAAAGCTTAGGATGTATAGCCATTTGAGTAAACTGCCAGACACCCTGAGGAAAGTGGAGATCTGATTCTGTGACGTAGGACTTACAGACATTATTTTGTGGAGAAAAAAAGATGCATTTCTCCTGTTGGAATCCTACCAGTCCTGCAGCCATGAAACTAGATTAGCAGTATGTATGCATTATTTTAGTACAAACTAGAATTATGGTCTTGTAGGTTAAAGAAGTAATTTCTACATTTATTAGACAGACAGGTTGTTTTTTGTTTCCCAAAAGCAATTTCTGCCCCAGCAGCTTTTTTAGGAAAATTATGTCTTAAGTGAGGGCAGTGGGTTAAAAAATGTTCACATCCCTAGATTTTAGGGCTTCTTTTTTAATATAGGAGACATACTATCAGTGGGAATTTTGCTAGAAAACATGCAGATCCACAAAATGCTTGGATTATATGCTGAGACAATGTGCTGGTAGGAAAAAGGGACAGAGTGTGCACCTGGATTTTTTTTCTGACATGGTGCAGAACACAGCCAAGGCAGGAACTGGGAAAAGTACTCAGATCCAGCAATAGAAATGCAATCACAGGGTTATATTCATTCCTCCTAAACAAGTACTTAGATAAGCATAAGAACACTTCATTAAACCTATTTTTGGGCACTCATGCAATTTTTGGTCACATGAATATTTTTTTACATGCTCCTTTTTCTGTCTGTTGATTAAACAGGAAGAACAAGAGGGCTCCTCAGTAATCTGTATTTAAATGGCATGAATCTGGGTGTCTGTGTTAATGACTTCAGATAACAATTCACACAATGTAAATTCAACCTCTGAATTTCCCAAATTCGATAAGGTCTTCATTTTTAAGCATAGAGTTCTCTAAGCAAGGAATACTTAGAAATGCCTGGATCTGGCAATTGTGGCAGGAACTAGCCATTGGAACTTTCTTGAGGACCATAGGTAGGCTACAATGTATTTAAAAGTTTGTGTGCAGAGTTGTTTTTGTGAACATGTAATATAGCACATAATATGACTATCAAAATAGCAAAATCTGAAATGCCCTATTCTACTTGTGCTGGAAAACCCCGTCAAACTAAATGCTACACCATTTCATGTTTTTAGTTCACAAGATGCAAGTTGTGCTTTCTCTCTATTTTGTGGTGTTCCTCAGCAATAGAAGCTTTTTCTTTCACCATGCAAGTTTACCTTGTGCAATATTTAGAGGGTGAGTAGAAAAAAGATGAGAAATAATTAAAATTAAACATTTAATTGTAGTAATTTTAAACTATTTTAAGCCTTGTCATATTTAAATAAAGTTTTTCCCATTGCCTTTCAACTAATGTATTAAAGGGAATTCTGCAGAGAGGTTTGAAAATCAATAATCTATGTTGAGCTAAGGAAATTAACCAATAAGTCAAAGTTATTCATGTTAAGGGTAGCTTAAAAATAATTATATTGAGAGGTAAACCTGTTTCTGAGGCATACCTACTTATTAATTTCAAGAAATAGTACTCTTGTGGCATAGTCTATCACCATTAACAACAAAAGCATTTTAAATTATAATTTTTGTATTTCCCATGTCCAACTGATTTATTTTCCTGTCTTACTCATCTTAAAATGTGCAGTTTGTATAGTTAGTGCCAGTTTTTGTATGTGTCCATACTAGGCCTAACAGCAGGGTTTCTCAAGTGAACATATGGCACATTTCCTACTATCCGCATGAGGGGCAGAATCAGACCTATCATTGTGTTATCTGAGTTTTAAAAAATACAGATTTTTTTAACACTGAAACTATTTATAATGAACAAGTCACCTAACATTTAAGTTTCACAAGTCTTCATTCTTTTGTTTTGTAGATTTAGAATTTAATTAAGCCATAACTGGTCAAAAAAAGATAAAATCACAGATTCCAAGTATTTTATTTGTAAAATGCATTCTTTACAAACTAGTAATTATGCAGGCAAAATCTAATGTTAGACTTGCTTGCCACCTTTTAAAAAGATTTAAAGCCATACCAATGACTGGATCATGATTAGTTTTGTCATTTACTTAGACCATGAAGAGATGCAGAAAAATGAATTGTTTGGTTCATCACAGAACTTCAGCACACCTAATTAGGGAGAGGTGGAACTTTCCTGCTTAGGAAGTCCAAAGCTGATCCAAAATCTCCCATCAAGACTTGGCCGTTTGGACTGATGTAGCCTATACTCCATGACTTTCTTGGGAATAGACATTTGCTTGCCTTTCCCCTTTCCCCCCCCTCCCGTTTTGATGATACTAGTTCTGAGAATTTTCAGAGGTGGGAATATCCAGATTTCCATAAAGATACAAAGTGTAACCTGACAGGATATCTTTGCATTTTATCCTGAATGTAAGTAGATTAATCAGTGTCCTCTTAACCATTTGGAGTGTCACAGTACTTGCTGGGTGAGGTCATGACTGAGGAGCAGTGCACAGAATGCTTCCACTGGCACCTGAGCAGTGCCAGTATTTGGGAACGCACTAGGGGCATAGGGCTGACTGTGCTTTTGGGCCTTGGTCCAAAGACTATTGGCATGCAGTGTTATACCTGATTTCACTGGAATTAGGCTACTGAACAGTTGCTGTGACAGGGAGCAGACTTTGGAATGACAAAGTTTGAGTACCCTAAACATAGCAAGTAAGAGAATGGTTTGGGGTTCACATATCTTACTGGAGCACTGACATTATTCTGACCCGTAACCTGGAATAGATCCCTGAAGCTTCATTTCCTAAAGAATTTAATAGATAATGTACTTACGAGGTTTGTGATGCTTAACTATTTTTGTGAAGTTCCTTCTAAGGACAAATTATCATTATTTCATTATTTTGTGTTACTGCTGGGGTAACAGGAGTTAAGCTATGGTGAGTCCTTTGTGCATGGGATACTGCTAGCAGCAAGACTGGGGAATGAGGGATTTAAATACAACAGAGAGAGGTGGTTCCATGAGCACCAGAATCAATACAGCCTGTAATGGTGTCTCATGCTTTTCTACCCTATTTAATCTGTGATGTGGTGGAGGATCACACTAATTAAAGCACTTTTTCCTCTCACTTTTGATAATTTTTTCAAACTTAAGATGGCAATGATGTGGCTATTTACTGACCATATTCTGACTGTCTTTATACTGCCAAAGTCAATGGGCAATGGCACAGTTCTGCCTGCTCTTTCTCTATGCATACTGACTTGTGTCTTTCTCCTCCTATGATGATGCTGATTTTCACATAGCTTGCTGTAATTTAACTATTTTAATATTTATGCACTTATGAAATTAACCAGTCTCCTCAAACATATTCATCATGGTAATACATGTTAATATATACAGAAAAATGGATAAACAGACTCTCCAAGTTTCTAAGTCTCATATCATTGGTTTGAAATCTGTAACTTAAGCTAAAATGAGAATACAGGTTACTATTAAAAGGCTAAATGACAAGAAGATAAAGTACATTGAAAAGAATTATACAAATATAGATAGAATGCCTCAAATAGGAAAGTAAGGAAACAGGGAAATGTGGAAGATAAAAATGCAAGCAATAAAAAACAGTATTTTGTGATTGAACATGAGGGTGTTTTTCCTTTCTTTTATCTTACTGTACTTTGTTAGTGGATATTTTCTCTAACAAGGTTTGGTCTCTTAGCTGGAATTTCAGTATCTTCCATCATAGACCTGTGACCTGACTACCAGGGAATAAAATCAGTATCACTTTTCCATTCTCAATGAATGTTTAACTTAGTGAATTAAATAGTTGTTTCAATATTTAATTATTTTACGAGAGAGAGAACAGCCTCAACAGCAAAGACCAATTCTCTTTGGAATAACCAAGAGGGCGTTGATGAGGATACTGTGGGTGCGTTTGAAGAAGCCAGAAGACAAACTTGGGACTCAGTTTTCCATGTTCCCACACACTGTTCCAACTGCCAGACTTCCTGTAATGAAATGAAGGGTGCAATCTGAATGACTGGTCAGGTGCCAGCACAAGGGGAGGATTCATTATTACAATTCTTGGGCAGAGACTGATGCTTCCCAGCAGCCTGGATTTAGGTACTTTTTTCCTTTTGGGATTGTAACTTTATCTGCATCCCTCTCTTTATTATTTCCTATCTTAGATATTCAGGATACTGGCTTCTATGACTCTTTTTATTATGTGATTAAATTTACGGTTACAGCTTTTGCTTTATTTCTTGCTAAACTTTTCTTGTGAACCTGAACCTTTGAATGTTGATGGGATGAAATACAGATGAAAGTGTGCTTTTACCCTAAAAGAGAGCTGTTTGCAATAAACTTGCAGTAGCAAAGTGAAATGTCCATCCTTTAAGATAGTCCTTTAAAATTGTGTCCCACCTTGGAGCACCAGTTTGCTAATCTGACCCAAAATGAATCCCTGTAATAATGTAACACCATTCAATGTGCAAGGCTGCTGTTGTTAACTCACTTGTCTGAAAAGAATTTGTTCACATTTTTTCATTTAATAATGAGTAGAATTTTAAAAATCCTAAATATCTAGCTAAATGCTTTGGTAAGGCCATATTGGAGAGCAATGGTAGCTGCACTGGTTATTTGTATGCTATAAATTACCCATTTTACTTAGTGTCCAGATGAAAATAATAATGTTTGGCTTTCTGTACATTTAAATAATCCCACTCTTACAGCCAAACTCCAAAAGACTCCATCTCTACCCTTTTTTCCTTCAAACTATACTTACATAATATGCAGTAAGTTAGAATGGAGTTGAATCCAAAATTGTCCTTGATAATATCTTCTATCACAGAATGATCTTTGCCCTAAGAGCTGTAATGTATAGCTTTAATGAGGTTGCATGACTTTACCTTATTTAAGCTACAGCTTTCTGTGAAATATTTTTTCTGTGTGGCTATAATAAAGAGATGATGCCTATAAGTAATGTTTGAGTTAAAGTATTTGTACATATTGTTAACTTTCTTTGTATAATAGGTTTCCTGTAAGAGCTTTCTGAATTCTAGAATTAAATTCAAAGAAGTTTAATTGTATATTTGAAATAGAAATGTTTTATATACATTGAAAAATATCAATACATACTTGGGAGCTTTCTAGAATAACTTTTCCAAGCAACTTGAAGCTGGAGGGTGTTTATTAGAGGCAGCTTGGCTAGAAAAATAGGTATCTGATGGATCTCAGAGTAGCCTGGCTTAACGGATCCAGTGATGCTTCTCCAGCCTCATCTTTTCATTTTGAAATAGGCTGTCAGCCATGTCAGGTAGCTGCTTAGACTATCTGGTACTCATCTTTCCCATTTTGTGCAATATCTTCAATGTACTTTATGTTCTTGTCTACAAAATCCTTTGTAAAACTGCTGCACAAATACATACAAAAGTATAAATATACAAAATACTATAAAAAAAACCCCACTATCAAAATTATGTGAATCAGACCCTCAAATATTATGAAATGCAAGAATCACAAGTGCTTGGGTAGTGCTTAGCTTACCTAGTGAATACTGAAATACACAACTAACAGTGTTTTGAAAAAAAGAAGACTGTGTATGTAGGACCTCTTTTTCTACTAATGTGGATATTGGAGGGTGTAGAGTGAGTGACCTGAAGAAGAGAAAAGGACATCTCAAGTGTAAGGACATTTAATATCTAACAGGGAAAAAGCTTCCTGTCTTTTCCACAATTCTTACATCAGGCTTTAAATGTGGGAAAGGTGCAGATACAATTTCCTAAACCTATTCTCAAACAGTATGAGGAATATATATTAATATAGAGGAAACAAATTGTATGTGTGGTTCCTTAGACTTCTTTTGATTGTCAGTTCCATTCTGGTTTTGAAAGGATGGGTACTTTAGTGGGCACAGCCTACTCTGCTCATGCTCCTTCGTTCCTCCCCCTCCAGCCTCTTCCTATGCCTCTTCACCTCCTAGATTCTTCTCAGCCAAAATGATTACATTTTGGAAAGGGTGGAAGTAACTAAGAAGAGGGATTAGTAATAAGCCTACATTATAAAGTCAACATGATAATATAGGCCACATAGTAAACATGGGAAGGAATTACTTACTGACCAAAGGGTCTGTTGGAGAGCAATAGAATGGTCAGGAAAGAGAGGCAATTCTGTTTATTTTTCTGTAACACTTATTTTTTAAAAGAAAAAAAATATTTCTAATTGACAGTAAGTTCAATATGTATGAAAATTGCAGGTGTCAAAAAAATGTATTTGCACAACCCCTGACCTTATAGTTGAATTTTCTGCTTGTAGCAACTACAGAGTATTTGCCTTTAAAATTACCCTTATACTTCTATATGTCTATATTAAAGGTTATTCATGCATTAATATCTACAGAGTACTATTTATCTCTTGCCCCAGAATTATATTAAAATATTTGAAGCTTTAAATATATATCCCATTTTTTTCAGTAGTTTTAGATCAATTTTACAAAAGAATAAAAGACTGTATGTCATAACTTCTATTTTAAATATCTGAAAATGAAGACACAGAATGGTGAATGTCAAAATATTTAGGTCTTTGTTGAAATTATGGGACCATTCTGGCTTTGGTGTCAATTCATAAGGCACACAAAAAGCAGAATTATGAAATAATTGCAATATACAATAAAATATTGTTCTTGTACCAGCTCCATGGTCAATGCTGTCTCTGAAATGTTAAGTGATGCATATGAGACTAATAATTATTTGAATAACTTGAATTATTTGTTGCAAGATGATTTTCTTTCTTGCAGTAGATGTATTTTTGATGGAATGAATGAAAAGGCAAATTTTCTTATGTTGCCAATATGCATTCTCTGTAATGTAGGCAAGGTGATTACCAAGTATTAAGTTTGGATTTTATTATAGCAAGATAGCCACAAATACTCATTAGCTTCTACTCTAGGATCTCAAGTTACAAGGTTTGACATATATATAGTCTAGTACTTTTTACCACAAATTTTAATCCATTTTCCCAAATGTTTCTATAATGCACAGCATGCTTATGCTACAGGCATAAAAACATATATTAAAAACTGTTTTGTGCAGTGCTATGTGGATTTTCATGTGAGTTTTGCAAACAGTTTTATTAGTGTATATTTTCCCAAATATTTTTTTTTTTTTTCAAGTATATGGAACCTGGCTGTTTGTAGGGAGTCTTCCATGTGTCTTTTAGAGGGGCCTGGATATTAATTTATTCCTATTTCCTTTACTGTTTGAAAACCTGGGTTGTAGCTGCCATCCTTATGGCCAAAGAAGCCTGTATAGTTACTTCCTTCTGAGCACATCAGTACAACATTTTAATTAGCTGGAAGGTTGCTTATTCCCATATCTTCTGGGATTAAAATCGCTTCCAGTGGAAGAGCTTTAATAATGGCTCTCATTTTATGTTGGTTTATTTGGAGATTTTGTAATTAGTGCTAAGATGTTAAAAGCTATGGATAGAAAATGAGATATTATAAGAAAAATCTTTGTAATTGGTATTTTTCAATTTGACAATGAGAGAATATATCCTGTAGTGTTATGTAATGTCATCCTCTGGCACAAGCATTGAAAAAAAAGAGGAAAAATATGCTTTGTACTCAGGGGTTTTTATTTTCTGTACATTTAATGACATTCAACGTGCATATTATGCTGCAGAATTTCTCTGTGTTCTGTTATATTACCGATTCTGTTTCTTGGTCTTTAACTTCCTACACTGTACTTGTGCTGGAGACGTGAGCTACTAAGAAAGTGGGATTTCCTGGAAGTAGACGTGTATGAAGCACCCGAAGAAATGATTGATTTTGTTCAGTTCCATCATGGTTGATTCTGCCCAATAAAGTTTTAAAAGATGCTGAATACTTATTTTGAAATGTAGTGCATGTATAATGCAGCCATTTCTTTTAGTGTTTGTTCAAGTTTTCCTGAAAAATCCCTGCCTTGATAGTGTATGTGCAGTACTTAACAGAGTAGTTAGGTGTAGAACATACACTGTTTGCTTCAGTCGTGACTTGCTGTTACATTTAAATATTTGCACTGAAAAACCTGTTATCTCCTGTAAAGTACAGTATAGCTTCTCACATGTGAGATGAAAGGTCTATGGTTACAGCCTCAGTGCTATGTGTTATTTATTATATGAAGAATAATTTTAGAGTGGTCTTTCTATCCTGTAGAGATGCCTTGACATTAAAAAAAAAAGCCCAAACCTATGTACACAGACACTGATGTTAGTCATTTTTACAGGGGAGGGAAGGAGGAGGGGAAGATGCAGAAATCCTCCTCCTCTTAGACAGTAGTAACAGTGTAAGGGCTTGTCCTCATTTTTTTTACTTCTGAGATTTTATTGCTGGCAGCCAGATGTGCTGAAACTCCTGACGACAGCATCTATTCACTGCATGTTTTTAATAGGCTTAGAGAAATATGAGTAGAGTACATGAAAGCAGCTCAGCTTCACACTTCAGCTGGGAATGCCCAAAAAGCTCACTGCTGTTTAGAATTCTTGCTACAGTCAGGAGAAAGCCGCACGGGTACTAAATCTTCTACGACTGAATTAGAAGAATAATGACTGTACAATTAACTATTAGCCTCTGCTCATTTAGGCACAGTTTTTACAGAGATCAGAAATATGGAACTTGATTGGCATGTTTTCATTTGACGGTGTGTACAAAATAGATGACTTTTAAGACAGGTGGTGAAGAAAAATAGAAGGGAAGAGAGAAAATGCAATTTGAGACACTGCGCCAGGTCTGCAATTCTGTTTTATCTCATTTTCATGGGGTTTTCTCATCCCCTCCAAATATTTTACAAAATGATCTTTTTGGACAAACGTTGAACAACACTAGGTGAGTAGAAATGAAACATTTTTGCCTTACCATTTCTGTGCTTATGCTGATAGTAATCTATTTGCATGTTTTTCAGTGAGGTACTTTTATTATTGCACTCTTAAGTATTAATATGTTTATGGTAGCAGTGTGTCTCTCTGTTGGTGCTTTAATGTTTTATGTAAGCATTTAAATGAGAACTCAATCTGCAGAAATAAAACCAGAAAAGATAGAATAAAATATTTAAGATGGTTATATATCTTTCAAATACATTATCTACCATTAGGAGCTAGCATTATTAGCTGTAATCCTTAAAGCCTATTAAATATTCATAAATTTGTCTGAGGAAATGATTTCTATGTCGATGTGGCAGTGAAAGGATTAAATGCTCAAAGATGTGTCTGCTTAACCATACATAATTTGTTGGAAGATGTAAATTAGTAGTCCTGCATACCATTTGAAAAATAGGCAGAAAGCAGTTTCTTATTTTTAGAAGACAGGTTCGATGTGTAATGCTTTTCAGTAATCTTTTTAACTGGCCAAATTATAGCTGATCAGTGGATGCTTTGCAGCATCAGCAGCAGGTCAGTCAGCTCTGTAGGCTGTTCTTTTCTGAATAGCTGTTGTTTTGTGGGAAATCAGATAGGGAGTTGTTGTTTATTGGTGTGAGATGATTATTAAATTGGCTTCTTGGGATTTTTTTGGGGGGCAAACTGGATCAATAATGACTGATTTTTGTGGCATTATTCAGTAAACTTACTATAATACCATCATTGAGAACTTTTTCATGCTGCTATTAAATATTAACAGTAAAAATTATTAAGATTTTTATCTAAAAGTGTGTGAGTGCAGATCAGGGAGAAAAAAAGAATCCTGTAGTTTTTATAGAGATAACGCACTGAGAGAAACATTCTGGAAAAAAGGTGGAAGTAATATTGCAGAGACTATATTCAGCATTTTAGTGTTCTCTGTATCTGTGGCAGAAATCCATTTAAAATGGGATATTATTACTTAAATACAGTGATATTTGCACTTAATACTTCAGAAAACTTAGAATTTTATTTCCCAGATTATTGTTGTAAGGATTCAGTCCCTTACTGCTGGTGTTTCCTTTATAAATATGTTAATATTTATTTAATGTTACAGTTTGCAAGTTTGGCTATTTCAGTTATTATTTTCTAATTAGCCATGCAAAATTATGGAGGTAGCTTTAGTAATCATAGTCACTTCAGTGAAGTAAGATTTTTTGAGATGTGTAAGAAGTCTGTGGTGAATGAGATTTTCCTTACATCCTTCGGTGTACTGTGAAATCTGTGAAGCACTACAAAATGGAGCAATAATTTATGTATTATCAGCTATGACTGTAAAATAGTGCATATTTCCAAGTGCATAGTTTCAGGCCTACAGCAACCAACAAAGACCTTAGCAACTGTTCTAATCAGCTGCAAACCAAGTCCTGATTCTTTGGATCTCTTTTGTAGATGAAACTGCATGCATTTTGCAGATCAATGTGCATGCTTTTTGTTATTTTATATATATATATATATGTATTTTATTTTTTTTAACAGATATATGTGCACGGTGACTTTAGGTGTGTATTTTGCTTGTCTCTAGCAAAAGATACCAGTTTCAAATCAAAATTGCAGATCAATGTGCATGCTTTTTGTTATTTTATATATATATATATGTATTTTATTTTTTTTAACAGATATATGTGCACGGTGACTTTAGGTGTGTATTTTGCTTGTCTCTAGCAAAAGATACCAGTTTCAAATCAAAATACATCAGATAATTATTTTATTGCATTTGCTGTGCCTGAAATGACATTCATTCAAGAAGTCTGGCAAAGAAGAAAGGTTTGCTAGGAAACCCAGTCTCCTACCTAGTATGGGCTATCTCTTTTAGGATGAGAATATTTGTAGTATTATAAGGAGCAATGCTGTGTTTTTCTAGGTACCACTGCTTTTGGCCTCAGGAAAACATTGTACAACCTTTTGACAATAGGCAACAGTAATAATGAGAGGCTAAGCCATTCTTTCCATGTCTTCTGAAGTTAAAAGTAGTTGAAAGTTATTTCAGGTTATTCAATAAAAAGATTCTGTCTTCTGAATAAGTATTAGTATTTTAAATTTGATTGTGATTAGAAGGTTTCAAAGAAGTCATCTATTGAACAGTCACATAAAAAAAATCTTGCTTAGTTTTTGGCTATTCCTTTTTGTTGTCTTATTAATTATATATATATATTTCTAATTAAATCAACGTAGTATATATTTTAGGTAGATTTTTCACTTTAAGCTTTGCACAATTAATGTAATGCACTTGCTAAAAACTAATTGTTCATGCATTAAGAGTTAATGTTTCAGTACTGTGGTAAGGAGAATAAAAATACCTCTAGTGTGTAAAAGATTCTGCTTTTATGAGGTATTATGTGGCCGGTCTCTTTAGACTTTGCAGTTAAATATTCTGTCAGACTAAAAAGAGATGATCCTTTTTCTTTTTTTCTTTCTGCTTTTACATCTAAAAAGTCAGAGTCCGGAAAGATAACAACTGACATGAAGAACAGAATGATTAACTGATGCTCACACAAAGTAATGTGAAGAAAACAGGTTAATGCATACTAGTAGTATAGTAGATAATAGAATATAAACCAGAAAGTCATAGGGAACTAGGCAGTATGATCATAAATCTAACTGAAGCACCATTCCTATTAGTTTTCACATCATCTGTTCTTGGAGTTCTTGAGTTCTTCTGAAAGTTTAGATATGCTGTAATTTTTTTGCAGTTACCTCAGCCTTAGCATTCTGATATGATACAAAATATTAACAGGAATATGTATTACACAGGTTTTTATAATTTTGCATAAAAACCTCACGAGTTAGGTTTTTACTTACAAATTTTTTACTTTGCAGTAGCTGATGTGAGAGGACCCAAATGGTATTTAACTCCTTTATGGGTCAGATTGATTTTACCATTTAAATGGGTTTATCCTGTGCTAACAGCTTCTGTTGGGAGAAATATTGCAGATCAGCTATTTTTTTGCCAGCTACGTGGCATCACATTGCTGTTGTGAGTGTAAAAGAGGTAACTGGTTTCCTGGGCCTTCCTACTGGTCCTGCACGTCTCTATCTGGCATTACCAGCTCCAGCCAGCTTGAGCAGTAGGGCTATGACTTAACTTCAAAATTACGTTTCACCTGTGTTGGGGACTTAGGGCTATTTCTTGTGCAATAGGTTCCTTTCTGTTGAAAAATTATTAGAATTACCTCATGTCAGGAAGTCACAAAACTGTTTTGCGTTCTTAGAGTTTGGCAAAGAGCTAATTTGTGGAATGAATTTTTCATGTGTTTGGAAAACAAAAGTATGGGGAAAAAAAATCAGGACACTTTTCTGAAAACTTGCCAAGTGCTTATATTACATCAGAATTCTAAAGCAGCATCTAAAGGAGCTTCAGGATTTTTTGAGGCTTAATTCTTTTCTGATGACTTTCAGTGACATCTCGTTCAAATTACTAAAGACAATGAAATAAAGTTTATAAATAATTTTTAAAAAAACTTGATTTATCAGATAAGCTGGCTTTTCTGATTGCCATTCTTCGTTTAGGGCTTAGTGTACATATACTGTGCTGTGAGATGCTTTACTTGTAACAGAATGCTTTGCGAAGTCACAGTTGCTTTGGGCAATATTCAGATTAACACATCACTGCATAATGGCAAGTATCCCTTGTGACTAAAATGGATATAAACTCTACAGAACAATATCAGTCCCATTTTACCATTGCAGTATGTATTACCTGCTTTTCTGTCAGGAAGGGAAGCAGTGGATTTACCTAAACCGGGTTTCTCTTGTGACAGGTTGTTGCTTCTTTGTTTCAACTATGTGAGTGCATTTGCTGACTAGGTTGGCCACACAGGGGCATAAGATAGCTAATATCTGTGGCTCAAAAATAGTGCAAAGGTTGTTCACAAATTCTGTGTACAGCAGATACTTGGAATGGTCTGTATTTTGAAACTAGATACACTTAGCTTAAAAAAATAAACTGTATTTTCTTTCATCGAACTGAACTCTGACATTTTAAAAGATTCGGAAGAGTTTTCACTTTTTCAGTCCCTTGATAAGCATATTATACATAAATAAGTAAAAATCTTTTTTTTTAGTAAAATACGTAATAAAATACCCAGTAAGTTATACCAGATATTTGCATAGAAAATACTATTTTAACTAATAATTTTGTTTGTTTGTTTGTTTTGTAAATATACCTATGAGCTATTTACTAATGTTCCATTTTATAGTTAAGCCATCACATGATGTAAAAAATTACTGGCACAAACAATTGTTATTTGTCACGGTGCAAGCAATGATTACATTGACGTGGAAGGAAAAAGATAATTTTTGTATTCCTTGTTGGGAAACGATTTTGTCAAGATATTTCTGTAGAGTAGATTTGATGCTTTTTTTCCTGACTCTGTATCAGTTCAACAAAGCTAGAGGTTTGCTATAATTCTAAGACCCTGTTGCATTTCCAAATATTAGTCTAAAAGCCAAGGATAAAACCACACTTACTGCATTAGAAGTATATTGTGAATATTGTCAATATTCTGACATACAATAGTGAATAGTAACAGAAACTGCCTCTCCTGACTTTCAAAAACTAGCCCTAATTGGGCTTTTCACATATGCTCCCTTCTTACCTCCATACTGGATTAATATGATCCTGGTTTAAATGATTTCTTGAAATTGCAGCTGATGTTCCTTCTCAATTAAAAAACTATGTAATGTTATATTTTTTCCTTAATGAGTTAAAAGCATAGCAAAGTTAATTCCCCCTCTGGTTCTTAACTGTTTCTGTCTTGTATCAGACACAGTCAAAATTCCAAAACTAAATGAACACCAGCCTTAGATGTCTATATTACTTCAGAGAGGTTATCTGTGTCAAATGATCCTTCGTCTTTTTTTCTTCCTAAAATTAGAGCCATAAACTGTATTTAGGTGAATCCCTATGGGCATGTATCTATATATGTCTGTAAACACAAGGGGAAGACTGCCTGGGACAGCAAGTTGTATATAAAAGGCAGAGAGAGACTCTTAGAGCTGTGCTTTTGCTCTTTTTTGCATCTTTGCCATGTGTCCTTCTCACAGAGCATTCAAAGTCCTCTCTGAGCTGTGAATGAGTGTATCTAACACCATCCGTCCTTTGCCTCTTGACCTGTTACTTTGGGAGAAAGTGGGGCAAGTAAATGAGTTTTTAAATCTCATCTTTCAGTTTCCCTTGGCGGAAGCAACTGAATGTACCAACTTGCCCCAAAGCTGTTTTTTTCTGGGAAGTTCTGTATTCCACCCTGTCTTGGCAGCTGTTCCCTTTTAGGTTTGTTTTAAAATCCCTATTTCTAGGAAAAAGCATCCCTTGTTACATCCTGTTAAAGATATTTTCGGAGAGATCAAAGATATTTCCTTACAGAACCATTTCTCTTCCCATATCTTCCAGTTCTGGAGGGAGATACCTTCTGTTACTTCTACCTCAGTTGCTACAGATTTAATAAGGTGACATATGCTTCCTCCGTGAATCTCACAGAGTTGTGGATATTTGTGGCCATAACAGGTTTCTCTCTATTCTCATTGTGCATCAGCTGCTGTTATCTGATGATGCTAATAAAATCCTAGCTGGCTTATCATCTCAGCCTCCCACCAGGAAGAAAAAAGAGGATGGGACAGAGATGGATAATTCATCTCAATTCTAACTTTATGTTAAATGGACAAATTTAAATATTCTTAAATGTGAAAATTATTAAAAATGCCTTAAAACTTGTGTGTTTTTTTTTCCCCACCTGGTTGACAGCAAAAGAAATGTAAGCTGTACCTGAGTTACTGAGTGCAACATTTTTGATCAGAACATACAAAAAGCACCTCTTTCCATTCTTGAATAACTCAGATAATTCTTGTAATTTCTCAGGACATCCACAGAAGATGTGAGTATTTTTATTTTTTTTTTTCTGGAAGGAAAAAAAAAGAGGTAGTGATTTAAAAAAAAAATAAAATGACAAAAGTGCAGTGGTTTATGAAAACTGCATGTTCCCACATGGACATCCAGAAATCAAAGTTCCTAGTCCTGAACCTAGATAGATATATTTGAGGATAGGTTGAGCTGTGATGACTGAAACAAGAACTAGCCCCAGGTATCAATTTTATCCTTCTTCAGGGTGCTGTCACTCTGGTAAAACTGGCGTGGGCCTTCTCTCTACTGCCTCAGCTTGGAGTTTGGAAACTGGTAAGAGGCAAAGTCAATATGCCAGATTATTTGTGATAGTAGGTCAGATTATTATTAATAAATATTTCCGTTTTCCTCCCTCTATGGTCAAAGAATCCTGGTGAGTGTGTTCACCAGTCCTGCTTTGCTCAGTATCAGGTATGTAAAAAAATGGTTAACAGCACTTACGTAGCTCCTCAATTTCTTTATGCTCCTTTCTTCATCCTTCCACTTCTTTTCCTTTTGGTTCAGTAAGTTAAATCACATGAACATTTATGGCACAACATGCCTAGTAATGGCACTATTCATTTACTACGTCACATATAGTAATTATAACGCATTGTAGAAACCTGGGTCTTCAAAAAGCAAAATTTTCTTATCAGAACTATGATGCGTCTTTGCATGCTTTGATAGAGAAGTTCTGGCAGCTGTTCTTGCCACCATTACTGATTCACTGAAGCAATGGAATGGAGGAAGACCACTTCTGTTGGTGTGGGCTGTGCTGTTTCTTGATTTTATTTTTTCCTCTTTTTGATATTTTGGCATGTATGATTCTGGGAAGAAAGAGAATTATAAAGGAAATCAAACCTGTTTAAACCTCTGTTATCACAACTGGCAGGTGGATAGGGCAGCACAATTAAAATTGAGAAGCTTGGCTGTGTAGGTCTGGTTAAACTGAAGAGAATGAAAGAGGACAGTATTGCAGCTGCATTTCTGCTTTCATTTTGGGTGAGATGGGGATGTTCTACCAGTTGCTACCTGTAGACCTAGCATATATTTAGATTTCTCAGGATTATACTCTTGATTTTGCCCTATGAATGGCAATAAATAAATTGTGAATAAATTTACTAATGGAAAACACTGTGTTTCAGAACAATTCAAGAAAGTTTGCTATCTAGCCCTCAGGTGATTTACAAGGTTCTGAGAAATAGAATGAAAAATATGATGGTCCCTGGTGGAATCTGAGATGAGTATTGGAGGTAACAGCATCATTTTTGTTTTACCCTGAGATAAAAGGTTTGAAGCAGAAACTGGAAGTTTTCCAAGTCCTTGGCTTCACTTCAGCATGTGCTTTGCAAGAAGAAAGCAAAGGCAGCTTTCTGGTAGATGGTTTTTGGTGTCTTCAGCTACGGGTTTGGTTTTGTTTGTTTGTTTGTTTTGGTTAGATGGACAAGAAATAGTTATGAGAATGAGAAGTGAATTAAAAATGTTGTTTATTGGAGAATTCTGTCTCAAACTTGTCTAAGTTTGACAGGGATTACACATAGTATTGCTGAAACAACTTTTATTGGCTTCAGAATAAGAATTAAGTTCAATTTACCTTACAGAAGTCAGATTGAGTTTGCATCGTGTCTTTATTAATAAAAATGAAATATACCTTGACTAATACACTTTATCCTCCCTACAATTTTTGACTAATTTTACTGATTAAGATATAATTCTAAGTTCCTATCTTCTGGTATACAAAATTTTTTTATAATGAATTTTCATAAATATTTTCAATAACTTTGTTTTTAATCCATGTCTCTTAGAGAGTAAACCCCATATATATGATTGGAACAATGACCCCTACTTGTTAAAAGGTACACAAAATTATGTTGACAAGCAAGGTAGTGCAATTATGATAACTGCTTTAAAATAGTTAGGATTTTTAACCCATAAAGTAATGCATAAATTCACAGAGAAATACTCTTAACCAGAGAAGTTTAACTATTGTGCACCAAAGATGGGACATTTTGGTGTGTATTATGTAAGCAAAGTTGTAAGTAAATAACAATTTACTTCATTAATAAATTAGTAGAATACTGAAATGAGAATACTTGTTGCAAATTTTAGTATTTTTTCTCCATTTAACACATGCAAAATAATGTTTTTAAAGTAATTTAAGAAGATGATTGATAAAACATTAGTAAAAGATGGAACTTCAGAATTTCAAGAAGACTTTACACTTCAATTTTTGATGTATTATTTCTAGTCCTAAAAATTTATTTGGAAGTATAGATATACAAGCATAATCTAAAAAAATCTAGGAGAGAACTAAAAACTTTAGTGAAGCAAGAGGCATAAAATGTGTCCTCCACTCTTATCTTCTCCTCATCTTTGTACCAATGTTTCTTTTTACATTTCTTGGTTTTCCTAGTATTATTATGTTGTTGTTCCTATGTCTTCAAGATTGCACTTGGAGCAAGTGCATTTGCATGGATGTTAAGACCCCAGGGGTAGTCAGTGTTGCATTCACTTGAGGACTTGGATTTTTCACTGCTGATGTTGGCATTTTTCTGTAAAATTAAAAGAAAAGTGGGGTCTTTAGAGAAGACTCAAATTTTATAGCTCTTCAGTATGACAGTGACTCTAATACTGTTTGATCATTATACAAATACCCTACAGTAAAAGCTTCAAAGTGCCTTGTTTTCAGGAACTGTTCCAGTAGAACCTGCTTCATCTGTCATACTGTTGGAAGTTTTGGAAAATTGTCAGGGAGGACAGAAAAAATTTTAAAAGGCAGCAAGAATTACAATATTAAAACCACATCAGTTCAGTGTATATGCACAGAACCTTGCTTGCCCTTAGCATGGATGTTTAGTGTTGAAGTATACTCATTTGTAGCATGCAGCATAACAATCCTGGTGTATAAGGAGTACCTGTAATAGTAATTCAGCAATCTTATTTTAGAATAAAGCATGAGAAGAAGGTATTAATGTCATTCAGAGAACTGGGAGGTGCAGGGATCTGAATTCTACACCTGTCACTGTCAACATCTCCTTTGTAGTTCCAGGAAAATAATGTAAATATCACTGCTAGATTTTTCTGGCATATATTTCGTATTTAGTACTTCATGGGAGTCTCTGAATTTTAATTTAGAAATATTTGCAAATGGTCATAGGTTTGTAAATATATGCAAGTGAAAGATCGAATTACATTTACATTCTATTTTGTGGGTATTCAGATTAATCTTTAGATTTTAGACCATGTGGCAGAGTAACAAAAATATCTTACAGATATACAAGGATTTTGTGCCACACCCTTCACTTACACCAAGGATGCCCTCTGTCATACCAGCTGCAAATTGCATTGTATTATTAAGTACATAATTTCCTTAGTTGCTATCAGCTATGTAGTGTCCTTACTACAGTGATATTTTTGTCTTTGGGATAGGTCTTTCAGAGTTTATTTAATTGATGTAAGAATTGAACATAATTTCTCAAGTCAGTATTTACACACTAATAAAGCAATTATATTTGTATTTGTGAATAAATTCTCAACAAGTGTGAGAATGCTGTGCTGTAAGTATGTTTGGTAATATTTGCCAAGTGTAATGGAGACAATAAAAATTTTGGTATCTATACAATGTACACAGAGACTATGCTGACAAGATTGCTCTAGTGTACAAAAATACCTTGCTGTCCTGCTAAGCACAGAAAAATAATCGTTAGTTCTGCAGGGGGTGTTGTGTGGCTTCCTGATGGTAAACTGGAGAAAAAACTACAGATCTGCATTTTTGTAGATTTTATTGTTGCAGTACTTCCATACAATTAATGCAAAGTGATCTTTGCTGGATTCTAGTCTGTAGATGTAATCCACTATCAATAAGTCTGTATTTTAGAGTCCAAAGCTTTTTAAAGAAATAAACACAGCTGAGAAATTTGAACATTTCCTAGTTACCATTTCTGGGAAAGCTTTTGAGTAAGTACTGGTATCTAAATGCTTTCTTGATAATCACTTTTCTACTGTTATGCAAGGTACATTCATCAGTATTTCATTTTTATCACATACGGGTGATTTCTGAACTGTTCTTGTGTCATATAGAAAAAGTCTGTTGCCTTTACTCACCTTTGATTGGAGCAAGTGGATATTGAAACAACAGCTTTGGTCACACTGGGAACTAATCTTTAACCTACTGCTGCTTCAGCTGAAGTGAGGTGAGCTAACTAAAAAAAAAGAAAGAAAAATAGATTTTTTAAATAGGTCTTGGCAATACATGAGATTTACTTGAGTTCTGGGAGTTTTGTTATCACAGTTTCAAATTTGGAGTGATGTGTTAGTGATGTGATATGGTTTTGTCTCCAGAAAATAATGCTAGGTCATTGTAATTGCCATGAAAATGTGTGGAAAAAATACACAGAAATCTAAGGAGTGCAACAATGTGGGGATGAGATAGGAAATGGAGTTTATCAGAACTATTCACTGAGTCGTAGTGTGTTATTTCTGCCTCTTGCCTATCTGTATTTTTTTTTTCTTCTCCTGCTTCAGTTCTCTCCCCTGACAAGAAAGTGCTGCAAAATAATAGAATATGCTCATTAAATTATGTGTCATGCATTCCTCATGTAATGCAAAATTTAAACTATGGCAATAGAGCAGAATATTTCATTATCTCCATGTACCTAAATAGCACATTTCAGAAACTTTCATTTCTTTCCTGGTTACTTTATATGGGGATGAATCTCATTCTACTGCATAACAAAACCAATTCATTCAAAATGTAACATCTTTACCTGTTCATACAATAGATAAAACCAAATAACTTAGCTTTGTTTCAGTTTTTCAAACGATTTACCACTAACAGCCATTGGTGTCTCTTTTATTTTCCAGAAGTTAATGCACTACTTTAAGTTATATAATCAAAACAAAGAGAAAGTATCGTGTTCTCAGGGATATATATCAATTTCAGATTTTCTTCAGCACTGTACTGGATTAGTCTGTGTACTGAGCAGATCTAGAAAGAAAATTTCATTTAATATTTTGACAGGTTGGGTACTTAATCACTTTTATGCAGTGTATTTTTAGAGTGTGCTTTAGCAGAGAGTGAGCTGGATGCACTGAAAAAAAAATAGAAGAAAATGTTACAACGATTAATTTTGTATACACTTTATACTGATTGCAAATTGACTTATGCCAGCATGAAACTGACACAGTCATAGTAGGGACCTTTTATTACTGATCATATACCCAGACTTTGCCTGTACTTAAAACATGTCGGGAAGTCCAATTTAGAAGCATTACTGAACTGGAAGAAGAGGTTTAAGAAAGCAGCTGTGAGGAAGGATACTAACAATATCACAGCAGAAGTCTGTTTTAACTGCAGTGAAAGCAGAGCCCCTCCATTTCACTTGATTATATTTTCTCTCTATGATACGCTTTCTGCTGATTAGCTGCACTTTCTGCTGCAGGGCTGCTGCATTTGTGGTATATAATAATGTATAATAAATAAGGCAGCTTGAAAACTTAAAAAAAAATACTACATTTATACAGAAATCCATGTATTAGCATAGATTAAACATAGTTAAATATAACTACATAACTAATACGTTGTGTGCTTGTGTTTGTTATTTTTAGTTTGTTTTTTGTTGCTGTTGGTTTTGAGTGTTTTGTTTGTTTGGGTTTTTTTTTACCTTTTTTACCTTTGAAGCAGAAAATTTGTCTTTGTTACTTGTATAAAGGAAAACAAATATCTCAGGTATCCCTACATTCTCTCAGGAAAGCTGGATTTGTCTCAGCATCTCAAAGCATCTCTAATCCTGTAAAATAGGATTTTAAACATGTACATACCGGGTCTCATTTTTTCCCAACTCTGTACAAACAGCACAAGGAATGAGGTACTAGTATAGCCTCTTCCAGTTTCTTTGTAACTATGATCTGCTAACTATGACCAAAGGGCTGGAGCACCTCCGCTATGAAGACAGGATGAGAGAGTTGGGGCTGTTCAGCCTGGAGAAGAGAAGGCTCCAGGGAGACCTTATAGCACCTTCCAGTACTTGAAAGGGGCTACAGGAAAGCTGGGGAGGGGCTTTTCATCAGAGTGGGCAGTGATAGGACAAGGGGTTTTAAACTGAGAGAGGGGAGATTTAGGTTAGATATTAGGAAGAAATTCTTCACTATAAAGGTGGTGAGGAACTGGAATGGGTTGCCCAGGGAGGCTGTTGATGCCCCATCCCTGGAGGTTTTTAAGGCCAGGTTGGATGAGGTTTTGTGCAACCTGGTCTAGAGACAAGGTTTGCTGCTTATGGCAGGGGGGCTGGAACTTGGTGGTCTTTAAGGTCTCTTCCAACCTTAATGGTTCTATGATTCTATGAAAAAAAGACCAAAACCAGCTAACTACAGATGGTTTTCCATGAATTGTTCTTAGCCTTGCTTAGTCAAGTCAGATTGTTTTTATTCTGGTGGTTTAATTACTTTTAAGTTATATATGCAGAAATAATTGAATTGTTAAAATATGATTACAGTGTTTACTGTTATCCTCAGTAAATCTAATACCATACACATTTTGCCAGGAAAAACTCTTACAGTATTTCTCCCAGGATTCCTCCAAACCATCTTTCTATATATTGATGAGAATTTTGTCTTCTAGTGAATTATTTGGAAAAAGGAGCTTTATATTTGAACTCTTAGTGATGAACATATGTTTTTTTTAATGTCACTCAGGAACTGAGATTAAGATAGTATAGTCTTTTAGAAAACAGCTGTGAATTTTAGATACATTTGGAGAATGGATATTTACTGTTTTTCACATACAGCCCATGAATGCCTGCTGGGACTGACCATGACTGGCAGGTTATCACCTAATTAAAAAGTTTTCAACTCAATCTCAGGCTTTGTGTAGTATTTCTAACTGTTAAATACAAGGTGGAACATGTTCTCCTGAACAGCTCTGAGACACTGACAGTAAGATCATTGTGCATAATACTCAACATAAATTTTTAGGAAATCTAGCTTTCAGAAAAGCAATAAAAGGAGGTAAAAAAATCCAGAAGAGAGTACTGAAGATAAATGGAAATATGTCCAGGTTGGTTCAGTTAGAGTTGAAATTAGACAGATTAGCAGCATTCATATGTATTAATTACTTAAACAACAAGAAGGAAAGAAATTTCTTTAGGACATTAAAACAAAAAATTCTGAAGTGTGATGTAATCAATAGAAGGTTTTTACTGAGTGCCCCTGCAAAATTCTTAATCTGCCACATGATAGAATGGATCACATAGGAAATTGTATAAGCCTTAAAAAAAACAACAAACATCAAACTTCTGAAATTAGGTTGAGAAAACTCTAGAAAACGTACTGTAGGAAAGATCCTTCATTGTCATGGAAACAAACCAAATTATCTAATAAATGTTTTCCATCTCAAGCTATGTTCTATTTCTGCCATTTATTTTCAGGTGAAGTTAGAAAAGGGAGGCATTTTTTATTATTTTTACTGTCTGGCGATGCAGTATAGTACACTAACAGCTGAGATTTCAGGAGTAACTTTGGAAATGTATATTTCATTATGAAGTGGGAATTATTGTTTACAGTACATGAATGCCTAATTAAAACACATGGACTAAATAGCATTATTAACAGAGCAAATGTTACCGATACAATCTGTTGTTTTCAGCATCATGTAAGCATCACTTCTATTATATTTTTCTAAGTCTACTGTCTTTCAGCCCAAGTGAAAGGACTGAAATTAAAATTATTCTTATTTACCCTTTATCTAAATTATCCCTTTGGCAAGAAACATCTTGTTCTTAGAAAGATGTTTGGATGGTCTTTGTATGTTACCTTTTACATAAGTTTTTATAGAGTAAATTACTGCTTAGAAGATTTTCTAAAGAATAACACCACAGATAAAATATGTGCTTCTTTCCATAAGGTTAAATTAATTTGACTTAGCACCAACCTCACAGCCTTTTTTCCAAAGAAGTAACTGTCACCTGATCACCTGAGAAGTTTGTAGTTAAAACATCATCACAGGCTGTGTTAGCTTAAATTCAGATTCTATATTTAGTCTTTACAAAACTTAATTCAAAAGTCAAGTATCTCTATAAAGAAATATCAAAAAAACCCAGGGACAGAATATATAGACTCAGAAGGTGTTTCTAATGCATGCTGCACTTACCTGCCATTTCTACTTTTTCAGCAGGCAGGTTTTATCTTTTGCATTGGTAAAATAGTTTGCAGTTATAAAAATTTTTTGAGTCAGACAGTATATTTACAAACATATAAAATGGACCTTGTATCAAAAGCTCAAAATCTAGAGGCAGTATTTTAAAAGTTAACTCAGCTTAAGAGGCTCACATCAGACACCAAGAACACATTAGGCTGCAAAAGGAATTGAGACCTTTGCCCAGCTCTGGCTCACCTAACATCAGATCCTGATCAAAGCAGCATAAGAAATTAGTGGAGATAAAGGTAATTTAGGGTAGAAAGCAGCTGAGATGTTTTGGGCAGCTACATTTAAATTAAATCCATTGCTGACCAGAAAAGGTGAGGTAGTGGTAGCTTCATCTTTCTGGGGCACTAGTCCTTACTGAGGGATGTGAATGCAGGGCCTGTAATTACTACTAGTCCCTGAAAATTTCCTTGCTGCATAGATTCCACGTTAATGCCCTTGGCTCACATTCCATGCCTAACATTTTACATGCTGAAGATGATTAACAAATTAATAGTAATTATAATGAAATTCAAATTCAGAGTATTCTGAGACAATGAATGTGAGACAAATATTAATTACCTCATATGAGTATGACTATTGGATGCACCCAGATTTTGAATGGGTTGGATAAACAAGGTTGATGTACCCTTGTAACAGTGATTTGAGTGGCTATTTTGGCATTATTAAGTCTTAGCTTAACAGGGTGCTGAGCCATCTCATATAAACTATGGTATTATCTAAAAAGATTGGACCAAATGATCCTTGAGGTCCTTTCCAACCTGGCATTTTATGATTCTATGATTCTGTGATTATAATGTATGGAAATATTTATGATGACATAACTTCTAAAGAAAACAAAAGTTGCTGAAGGAGAAATATTTATAGAGTTAATATTTTCAACATTTTTCCTTAGGCAAAGGCAGTTCCTTCTACTTTGATTGTAAGATGATTCATATATAGAAAAGAAATAATTTCTCAAACAGTGCTATACTTTTCTTAAGGTGTAGTGTCTGTACAAAAAACCAAGTCATAGTCTTTCATCTCACAACTATGGTTGTTGATGGGAGGAACAGTACTGCTTAGAAAATAAGCACAAACATATTATTCTGTAAAAATTAAATAATATTTAATGAAATTCAAATTACCACAGCCTGAGTCTGTGAAAATAAAAATACATTTATTGAAGCTATTAAAAGAAATCTATTGAAATATTTAAAAAATCTTTGAACCCTCTTTTTAGTGGGGTCCAAGTGGGGTCCAAGCCTGCATTTGCTTATCCTTGTATGCTTTGACAGAAGTGGAAGTTTTCAGAAGGTAAATTTGTCAGAGTATTCACAGCAAACACAGTTTAATGTGGTTTCCCAAAAATCAGCTTTATACTTTTTATATATTTGCTACAGAAGCAACTTATTTCCAACTAAAGTAATTATTAGTATGCTGCTCTTAGAGTTATTTTTTCAAACACCTTCGCTGTTTAATTTAAACTACATAATTAAACTGCGTAAACTGAATAATTTTAATTAAAACTGCATTTCACAAGGATAGTATGATTTCTAAAATTTGAAGAGAAAATATAAAATATAATTTTACACAAAAAACTCTCAGAAAATATTGCAGTAATTAAAAAATCATCATACTCCCCAAAAAGGTATATTTAAAAATATCTTTCAACAAATTCACTTTCACTTAAATCTTTTCTACTACCATGTTAGTCTGACAGTAACTGCAGTCCTGCCTGCCTTTTCTTCCCTTATGGTTGTCAACAGCAGCTGTAGCAGCCGAACCACTGAAATTAAAAAGAACCAGCACAAGATATACCCACATTTTTCAGAATATTAGTTTAGGGTCTGTAAGCCAAAAGGAAACTAAGAACACTGATTTAATAAATGTAATAAGCAGTGCTTGTCAGATACTTCTTTGTCTAATAAGATTTGTTACATTTATTTGGATTATCTTTAAAGAATACCGACAGGAGTAGAAATTAATATAAATCTCTAAAATTAAATTTAGATTTATCATTAGCCATTTATTTCTGTTCTAACTTTGTCTCTTGTGCTACTGTCTCCAGAACTTTGTTTTATAATTTTTTTATTTTGTTTTGTTGAAGCAGAAGCCATATAAAATTTAATTGAACATCTCTGAAATACTGTACAAAGACAATCACATTTAATTCATTCAAGTCAAAACATACTTTGCCAAATGCTTCAGAACACATATCCCATTGCACTGTCAGTCTGATTGGTTCCAGAAAAGTTTTCTGTTTAGTCATCCAAAGATGCAATGTTAGGCTATAAACTATTGTAAAAATCCATCAAGGGTATTTTTCAGTGTATCTAGATACACAAATACAAATTTAAAAATATATTTAATAATTAACATAAATTTATGACAGTTCTAAAGAAGAATTACTGTTTTTGTTCATTAGACTTACATTTTGAAAAATGTATCTCTGTGCATATTGTAAATTAAGTAGTTAGTAGAAATCCGTGGATAAGTACTTAGGTAGCTGATAAATCATGAACACCTACATTTTTATTACTAAATTTGCATACTGCTTGCAGTTCTGAGAAGATCTTACCAGTTTTGTGGAGCTGAACATCATTGTCACCTTAGGCAATTGTCACTGTCCCCATACCTAAGTTCTTGTAAGGAAACAAGATTATCTTGAATTCTTATCTTTGACTCTGCACCACTACCTATTTTCTGATTTTAAGATATTGTTGATTAGAAGGTGAGCAGTTACACCTGTTTTTCTCTTATATGTGTTATGGATAGTTATTTATGCACATATGTTATAAAATCTGGCACTAGCACTTTAAAAAATGTGCTCATTAGCTCTTCGAGCAAGAAACAAGTAGACATTTCCATATCGGTTCATTTCCTGCACGTGTAAAGCTTACAAAATTTCAAGCAAGAAAATTATTTAAAGCAGTATGTTGCAGAAAGATCCTGTGAAGTTGGAGAAGATAGAGGAATTTTTATAGATTAATTGAAAGCAGATTGAATTAATAATTTAGCCATTATTTGGTTTTACTTTGATACTTTATTTTATATACTCCCTGTCTTATATATGAAATGAGATTTTGGTAATTGTAGTTAAACATCTTAGATGTTGATATGTACTGCATAATGCTCACCAAGCACATTAAGGAAACAGACACAGATACTACAAAGCATGCCAGGTCACTACTGATGGAGAGATCAAAAGAAGATATGGAAAACAAAACTATGATATAGTACAGAGATAAGTATTGTCCAGCTTTTTGAGCAAATGCAAGTCATCCGTCTCAAAAATGTTGACAGATCACAGCCATAACTTGAAGTCAATTGGTTCTGTTAACTTTTACTCCCTCTCTGCTATTCAAAGGAGCCCAAAAGATTCCTAAACTGCCAGTGGAGTCTACTTTTAGGGATTCTCACACTAAGTGATGTTTCCAGAGGAGTTTAAAGTTGCCTACTAGAATTTACTCTGCAATACTAATATTTTCTGTGTTATCAGCAGCTTTTTTTCCTGGAGTAGTGTGGCAAGTTAAGGCTCTGACAGAAGATACTGAAAAATACTGAGTTATCTTGCTTCTGTTTTCCTCTCTTTAGTTGGCTAGCAGCCAAGGCCAGGGGTGGGAGTGAGGTGGTGGTGGGGGAGGGAGGATGGTCTGCTGGGGGAAGGAATGTTGTTCAGAGTGTTTTGACATCCCATAGCAGGAGACTGGTCTCAAAAACCTGAAAAGCAGGCTTAGTTGTAAGAAGCTGTATGAGAGACAGAGGACTGGTTAAAATACCTTCACGTAAAGGAAACTGGAGCAAGAACATGATTGTCTGAAAAAGTAAATGGAATGCTAACATTTAATAAGCTGCTCATGTGAGTGTTGTAATCCCAGAGTTGACTCATGATAGATTGAACAATCATTTGTGTAAAAAATTAGTAAAGGAACAGTAAGAATTTCAAATGGCTGAGTTCCTAAATTGCTTGACAGATCAGTACTTTTTTCTTTTTTCTTTGCTGTTGACTCTAGGCCTGTGTTTCATGACTTAATCTTTCATTCAGACAAAATTTGGTCTTTCAGAGAGGTGTGAACATAAACCAAATATGATGGTATCTGCCCACGTGGGAGATAAATGTGAAAAACATTAGTAAGATCATTAACTGTATCTAATTTTAGGATCTGGTCTTCCAAAGAGATTTTTATTCCTGGGAAGAGCTTAAGAAAACTCTTCTGGGGCACTTCAAAGTCTGGAAAACCTGCCTGAATGTTTAAGAGGCTAAAAATGCAATATATTTAAAGAAGATTAAATGTTTAATTGATAATGGTTGGTAGATGACTGCTCCTAGAAAAGTTTTCTTAGGTGCAACCAGATCCATTCGCTGAAAGGAAAACAGCATCTCAGGCAAGAAAATGGTAGAAGTTTTGTTCTAGAATTGGGAGACTTTGCATCAAAAGGCTTTAAATCCCAATTGAATGTTTTTCAGAATCTTATTTTTCAACTCAAATACAATTTATGGTCTTGATGTAAAAAATCTTATGGTCCTTGTACTCCAGGAGGCCATATGGGCTGGTGAGAATAAGCATTTAAGATTTAATTTATGGACTAACTACAGGCCAAGTGTAGGAGAAAAATGTATAAACAAAGCCATATCCTGAAAGATTTGAGACAAAGAGAGATAAGGAAGATTGTAGTAAAAGTAATTAAAGGAGTGTCCAGGCGGAAATAAAGCTATGTTATATAGGAAGAGAGTGGAAATGTTCACAGAAGTAATGTGGTCTGCTTATGCTTATGGGCATAAAGCAGGTCAAAGCTGTGACAATATCAGTTATTAGGGTAATTTGATAGATCTTTTTGCCCCCAGATATTTCCATGTGAAATGGTCTTTATGTTTACTTCTTGTGAACATAGTATTCTTCCATTTAATTGTTCTACCTATATAGAAGAACATTTACGTATTTATTACAATTATATAAAAAAGCAGCAATGTTAACTGGGCACAAGCAAGTGAACATGATTTCACTTTTGAAGCAAGCTTTCTGAATTAATTTTAACTATTCATCTTGCTAATAAAATATTAATCACAATGATGTTATTATTTTTTCCTTAGACATTTGTTTTGTATCATATTCTTCTTTCCCAATGAACCAGAGTACTGAGCTTCAGAAAATTTTACTTTTCTTTTGACATCCATTAGTGATGCATTTTGTGGCTTCAATCAATAAAGAGGAGAATTTTAATTCAAGCAAATGTTCATAGCATGCATTTAAAGTAATATTAAATTTAGCATTAATTTGGTTTAAAAACAAGCCTTAAAAGCTTAGCTATCTTACCTGAGCAGATAATTTTAAATCTAGTTTATTATTAAAATATGTACTACTGTATGTTTTGTATTGCATGCTTTATGTTCAGTTTTAGCAATGAGGGTGGGTATGATATCTGTGCATTTTAAGAAGCTTGCCCAGATGGTGAGTACTGCTGATTCACCACTCCAGCCACAGGTAGCTGTTTTCTGTGGCCCTTATCAAAATAGTGATGATTATTCTCATTAGTTTTTCTGTATGCTTATCAATTTATCTCATAAAAGCTAAGACTAAATGGACTTGTGGCTAAAATAATACATATTGTTCAGAAAATATTAATATTTAAATCAGCAATTTTCATTACTACCCATTGTAATCTTTCAAAGTAATTAAAATTCTAAGGAAGTAATTGTTAAAAGAGCACACCTCATCATTTAGTTTCCACTTCCATGTATTGCATCTTTTAACTCTCTTTCCTAAATCAGGAAGGTACCTATTAGGAAATGCATTTGCTATTTGATAAGCTAAATAGACTGTACTAATCGAGTCTTCTTTAATTGACATGTTCCCAGTGGCTGAGCAATACCTATCTGTACTTCCTGGAGTTCAACCATTAGATCCAGTCATCATCTTCAGAGGCAGTTGCAAAATAGGTTTATAGCAATAATGGAGGCAGTACAACTTCTGTATTGAATTCTATTTCCTAGTTCCTCATCCATACATTCAGGGATTGTAGTAGCCCCTTTGCTCAGATTCTTTCTTAAAAATTAAAGCGACCACTTTCCAGTGTGGAGTCTTCCATCCTAATAATATGCCTTCCCTAGCTGTTAAGATTTACTTTTAGCTGTGCTGCAACATGATTTTTGAAGTTACCCCTTTCTTTTAGTCATTCAATCAGTCTCATCCTAACAAGTTCATGCTTACTTGGAGGTATGTAAATATCAATGTGCAAATAAGTATCAGCAACACCCCCAGTGCTTTAGGATCTTGAAAATCGCTGTTAACACATCACTTTGCTCTTTGTGTAGTCCTTTTGAAGCTCCTGGGTACAAACTTATAAACACTGTATCATTTGCAAAGTAAACCAATCATTACTAATATTAGAGATTTCCTTAACTACTGATGGAATGGCAAATAGTTATGATCATCACCATCCATTATCAAGATATCATCTGGCTTCCTTCCCAATAAAAGGACAGATATTCTTACTGAGCAGCACTTACTGTTTCTGTCTGTCAATTGAAAATTTTCCATTTCATAACAGATTCATATAATTGTTCGAATTCCTGTGCTCTTGATACTTGCAGAAATACTTTGTACATTTTTTGTTCCCATCTCATCTGCCAAAGGATTTTCCTTATATATTTTGGTTCCATTACTGGATTTATGTTAACTTCTAGTTTTATCTTAATTATTCTCAGCTTCCTCTCTTTTCCACTTTTTATATTTGTGTAACTGCTTTCCCTTGCTGCTGAACTAAAGGATAGTTGCTAAAATGTTCTGAAGAGTACTCAATCAGAATTTCCACTTTTCAGTTCACGTTTTTTTTTCCTAATTTGATTTGGATCCTGATTTAGAGTTGATTTCAGCTTTGGGGCACAGACTGCTTTAAAACCCTCTGTATGGATATTGCAGACTTGGGCTTGCTGTGAATCATACAACAAACACAAAGCAAATGTGATCATTTGTACATAGGCTGTCACTGAGTTTTAGTTCTAGTTCCTCATCCTCTCAGGATGATGTCTGTCAAGATTGTCTTGTGCTGACCAAATACTTCTTTTTCACTATTGACAACTAACCTTCAAAAATATTCTAGGGACATTTTGGCATTGATATCCTGAGACTTCCAGTATGTGGCATATATGCTTATACTAATGTCTCTGTTATGAAAAAGCTTTTCTTTGGTTATGTTATAGATGAATCTTAATTTGTTTGTCATTTACTTAGCTAGTGTGACTAGGTGATTTGTAGCTATTCTGAAGCTGCATAGCAACCACAATTTGGAAGCGGTACAGCTGATGGATCCCCTGTCATGTGATACAAACTATGTGCATACTAAATGTGCTCATGGGTGGCTTTGAAATTATAGCAAGCTTGTAGCCTGTCTTTAGTTTTTATATGTTAAAACCTTGATTTAAAAACATTTGAGACAATCTACTGAAAATTCTGCAGTGAACAGAAGGTATATAAAGGAACTATAGGGAGCTAATCTAGTAAAGTGAATTATCTGAGCCCCATTTAGTGGCATGAATTGTATGAAGAGATTAGTCTTTTTAGAGATGGTGCGTTTGTGTTCTATAAATCCAGAGTGAGACAAAAGTTCACTTACAAAATATGATCTATAATGTCATTAGCTCTTACTGTTCTGAAATCATCTATAACCTGCAAAGGTCTTTTACGGCAGTGCCATTAATTCTGATATATGTCGTTACCAGTAGCAGAAGCCCACTAGGCAATAATTTTATTTGTATCTTGACTTTAGAAGGCATAATGGCATCCAGTGGTGTATCTATTTCATGCAGATTTTATTTTTTTAAACTTTTCATTACCTTCTGTCAACAGAGATCATCAAAAGCCGTATCTATCTATTGCATATTTGTAGTTCTCTCTGTAGCCATGTTTATTTGTCTTTCTGTTTGGGCTGGGTAGCCACTAAAACAAGTATATCCTGTAGTTTTCGCCATAACAGGGAGCAAAATATGGTTACATTCTTGGGTAGTTTTCTTCACTGACATTCTGGATAACTTTATTTGACAATTCAAAGATTTCACAAGACCTTGCCTGTACTTTTCTACTAGTGAGAAAACCAGCTCCTCTGAAATGAAACTCAGTGGATTAAAATGCAACTGCAAACAGCATTTGATTCACCAGTGTTGTTCCTTTGCACAATTGCTACTGATAGCTGCCTTCATAAGGAGCCATAATAACTGGCAGATATTTTGCAAAGGAAGTTCTGTGTGGTTTGCTTCTCACTGTGAGGAGGTGTCCTTAGGTCACTTTCTGACTTCCCTTGTATTTACACACTTTAAAGTCAAAACCCCATTTTTCTTTATGTCTTTCTTTTTAGGCTTCTGCCTACTCAGAAAAAAAACAAAACACAAAAAACAACAAAGCAACAACCCACAACTTTAAGTGTGAAAAAGAATTTTATTTTTTTTTCCAAGAGAGAAAAAAGATATTTTAAAACTAAAACGTAATGTTTGTACTCTGTGGGTAAAAGTGCAAAGGTGACTCCATTTGAAGGTTTTCCAAATGAACGAGATAATGTATAAAACTTACTAGAACACATGATTAGTTGGTGTATGAAGAGCTCAGCTAAGCAATGTTGTGGTCACATTTATTTGAGGCACATTCAGTGTTGCAGTCTCTAGAATTTTTTGTAGCTGAATTCACCCATTTACTAAATATTCTTACTCTGATTGCCTTATTTCTGATTTGGGGAAAGGTATATCACAGTCTTTGTTCAGATGAGAATCCTTTGGCTCTTGACTGGGTTGTGCTTCTAATTAATGTCTTACTTTCAGAAATGTAGAAAGGTTCTCAAAGGAAATAACATATCCTCAAATACAGTATCGGATGAAATGTACTAGAATTTAGTCCAGCCTCTTACAGTTAAGGATGCAATACTTTTGAGAAGTCTACAAAACATTGCCTACTGCAAAGCACTGTGGGTTTATTTGATTATTTGTTTGTTTGTTTGTTTTTGTTGTGTTTTTTTTCCTCTTCTTTTTTCACCTAAAAAATGAGATATGTAGTGTGCGTTTTCAGGAAAAAGGGAAGAATGACCAAGAGCTTTACCAGTATCTTGAATTTTTGCAAAAGAAGTAACATCCGTAGATGAGAATGTCAAATAACCTTAAAAAATAGACCATACTTTATATTCCAGAGAAAACAAAAAAACAAGTCCCTGCTAGTCTCACATAGCCAAAATTCATTCTTGACCTCAATTGCATCAGTCTATCCCTGAAAGCGTAAGAAAGATGCAACAATAAGACCGCTGAGATATTTTTCATACCATCTGGAGCATGCTTGTCCTCCTCTCAAAAATCTGTTGCTAGATAGAGCCAAATTCTCACACTTGAGTGAAAAATAAAGTCTAGCAAAACTAAAATCAAATCATGCTTCTAGAAAAAAAAAGTATGTGCATATGAACTCTGCAAGTCACAAAGCACAGGAATTGTTAAACAAGATGATGGAACAAGCAGGATCTAAGCCTTGTTTTTCAAAATTTACTTATGTGTGCTTGAACAGACTTCTACATGCTCATACCTCAAGCTTATATTTCTATGATGGTCAGATGACACCTTGCTTAAAATGTAACACAATGTAGGTTTCATCCCTCTGCTACCATTTGGAATGTGATTCCAGAAAAGTACTTAATAGATGATTAGATAACTTTTCGGGTTTTAGTCTTAGTTTCTTAGTTTCTTAATCACTGATTGTATCTAAGTCATCTTGTTACAGCATTATCCTGTAGCTTAAGTTGTTCTTTTCTCTCTGTGTTTGTCCCTGATTACATACACAGCATCATAATATTCCCTCTTGACTTTCATTTTGCATAGCTAGATAAGCCAAACTATTAAAGTATTACTTTTTAGAGAAATTCTCCATTTTCCCTAATCAGAATGATCAGTAGGTGTTCCACATGATTCACTTTTTTTTGAAGATAAGTGACTAAAAGTACATCAGGTAGTCTAAACAGCATCTTATAGTGTCTCCTGCAATGATACCAATACTTCTTTCTGTTGCTGAAAGTCACTCTTCCATTAGTCCTAGAATTGCAATTGCCTTCTTCACTACACCTTAGTATTATATTACAGTCATGCTGTGATTGCTATTGCTTGTGTCTTGCATTTGATTTAGACCTCCCTTGCCTCTGCTAAGAGTTTTAGTCAAGGACCATGTAGTTTGCAATGAAAGCTTTTGCATTTAAACAATATTTCTTTTTTTAATATTACATTTTCTTGTTTATGTTATTGTGTTTGATTCTGTACGTCTGGAGACTCTCCAATTAAGTTGATGGGTATGAATGGTTCTAGGCTGCCCATTTCTGTATTTAATTTCTGCTATATCCTATGTAACTTTATCAAACAACACTTGTGTAGCCAACTTTTAGGAGTAAGATAAACCACAACTGTACTTCAAAGATGCAGGTCAAGTTGGTTTTAGAAACATAGGGGTTTGGTTTTTTTTCTGTTCCCAAGAATGCATGTTGTGGATTTCCATCTCAGAATCTTTAGGATTCAAGTCTTCTACTTTCCTCTGTAACTGAAAGGACTAGAATTACTATTTTTTAATGATTTGCTTTTTAAATTCAAGAGTTGAGATTCCTTTTGTCTGCTTCATGTGTAGATCATCTAAATAATATTCAGCTTGCATGGATTTTCCCAAGAAGCAATGAATTCACCAGTTAGTGGAGAGTAAAGCATAGTCAACTACATAGACCTCACCATCTGCTACTGTAGTGGCAAAAAGATTTATGAGAAATCCCATTTGAAAGCAAGCATTTTATTTAGAGAAAATAGAACAAGTATTTTGTCTATAGAGTTGCCACTTATAACTGTCCACCTAGTCTAACAGTGTAGACTATGATGTGTAATGATAACGTAAAATTCTGGTTCCTTGTGCCTGTTGAAGCACAACCTTTGTATTTTATTTTCCCACTGTATTGACTTTTTAATGATGTAAGCAAGGCCATATGGATCAGAGGTTTGAGTACCTTAGTTTCCTGTCTCTGACAGTTATAATAGAAGTTTAAGGAGGAATATGAACAGCACTGAAGGAGTAGAACATCTTAGCTGCCAAGGTATAGTTCAGGAACTTCTTGAGGCATTGTTATGGCTGGATTGTCTCTGGTAGCCCTGTCCTCCCAATTTTTGATGATTTTCTAATCCAGTTAGGGTTTTTGCATCCACAAGCTATTATTGCAATGTGTGAATTATGGTCTTTGTAGAAAAAAAATGTTTGCTTCTGTTTGTTTTAAAATTGGTAATCTGACAGTTTCATTCGGTACATGCAGTTTTGTGGGATCTTGTGAGTAATTGTTTCCTGATTATCTTTTTCATACATGACTTTATAAACTGACATCTTCTTCCACCTTCCCTGCTTCTTTTGAACATTTCAAAGCATTATTTCTATGCTTTTGACCAATATAGACCACAGAGCTGATATTATAGAAAACTGTCCACAATGCCTCTGTTTTTTGAGTAGGTAATAGCTAATTTATGGTGTTTTAAAAGTTAAGTCTGGTTAGGTTTATTTTTGCCCTTTTATGGTTTTTAACAATAATATTATCTGTCAGCTTATCATCCGATCTTTATTGCAAGAGTATTGTAATTCTTGGCAGTCAGTTTTCATTGTATTCTAAATACATGTGAAAGCTGCCTTGTCAGTATTGGAATCTGTTTAGAAGTCATCCATAAATATACTCAATCTTACCACCATACATCTTTTTTTGTGCCCATGAAGGAGAAACCGGGAACTTGGAACTCAGGTATATGTTTTTACAATTCTACAGTTGTTACTACCCAGCCAAACTTCCCAAGTTTACTTGGTGGATTAGTTTGTCGAAAGTTATCTAATACAAATTTTGTTCCAAGAGCAATCTTTCTCTGATTGTGCTTTCTTGACTGCTTCCCTTTTCTGTTGTCTCTAAAGATTCTTCTTCTTGAGTATCAAGTGCTGGTAACCTTCCCTCCACCTTACAGCCACTGGCTTTAAGGATTGTATAAACCCCAGGTCTTTTTTGATATGTAATGTGATGGAAGGACAGAGAAAGGTAGAAAAGCACATTTTTCCTTTTTTCTAAGTGCTTCCTTCTTCCTTCAAATGTAGTCCCCAGATACTCAGTCCCTGATAGTGTAAGTGCTTCTTTGAGGTCCATTACACTTAGTACTGTATGTACTCAACTGCCTTTGTCTACTTTAATAGCCTAATTCAGCTTCTACTGAGACCAACAGAAAGTCTCCCACTGACTTCACTAGGAGACGGATCAGACCCTGTTGTTAATTCTTTTGGAGTATATTACCTTTCTCCAACTTTATTCACTACTTTGGCAATTTCAAAAATTCACAAGGAATTCCAGCAAATTTGCCTAGTTCCTGCATCTCTGATTTGCATAGCTTTAATAGTTAATAAAAATGTGGGGGGGGATGAGATAGGATATGTAGTATGAATCTTCAAAACCATGGCATGCAAACCTGCCAAGTTCCATCCAGCTTCCTATATTCCATTCCTACATCCAGCTTCCATTCCTACTAGAAGAATAAAAAATGTAAAGAAAGAGATCTGCAGATCTGCACAGGGCCTTAAAATCAATTGTTATTTTGAAAATAGGAAGAAAGAATATTGCTTAACTGTAGCCAAGATTTTATTCTACAAGAATGTGTAGGAGGATAAAGGGGATGCAGAGGAGTTCAGTGCAATCTCCTTAATTGTCTTCAATTCAAATTAGCTGCGTGTAAGCACAATTGCAGGTATTGAAAAGAGAAGGAATGACATCATCCAGTAGGTTAGGAAGAAGGGTAATGTTCAGGGTGGGAGACAAGTAGCACATGGATTTGTGTAATCTGATCACATGCTGCACTTTTATTAAAGTATCTAGACGTTAATATTCCGTAAATTAAATACTTTGATGATGCTAAATGAGACTTGTTACTAACAGCAGAGTTGAAAAAAAGGGTAAGATAGTATGTGTCCTAGAAAAATACCATCTATAATGAAATAAATACGATGAAATGTGGCTTTAAAAATGCAAATGACTATCTGTGTGCAGGAAGATAATGAAGTATGTGCTTAACTTTGAATATGCATCATCAGTCTGCTCAGAATGCAGTTTAGACAGCACATCGCCTTTGATAGCTAAGGAATTTTTTGACCCATTCTCATCTGTCCCGTATCCTGGCTCACAGATTCCCACTTCCAAAGACACAATTTACCATCCTTTTGGTCAGATATGCAGCAACTGCTCATTCATAGCTTCTTCAAGTCAGGCAGTGCATCCTCAAGCAGCATGTTGGATGACTTACAGCATTTTAGGCATTGAATAAATGAACAGCATTTGAGTCAAACTGAAAGCACAAATACTGGGGACCCTGTACTTTCTGTGCTCCTACTGGGGGTTCAACTGGGCTAAAGCTTTGTGTCCTATTATTTGGTGCTGGTATTTGATTATAGTAAAGAGAATATCTCTTAACAAAGGTCGCAGAAAATATGTTAGTTCACTTCTACATTACTGGACTTCTACGTAAGGTGGTGAAGTTGCACTGTAGAAGAAACAGAAGTGGTTTTACATTTTTCTTCCTTGTACATCTTGACTCTATAGCAGTTACTAAAAACCTATGTCCTAAATTTTGGTGGGGTTTTTTTTGGTTGCTTAGGGATAATGTATTAGTTATGCTTCTGTACAGTATACATAACAATATTTTCACTTAAAACAAAAAAGTTGGGATTGCAACTGAGTTTTCATTAGTTGTTCAGACTTCTATTTTTACCCTTAATGCCCTTAAACACCTACACCAACTGCCTTTGAAGGCTGTGTAATTAGCTCCCATAGGCAGCTTGAGCTTTTGTTTGAAGCTTCATTTAGGAGAAAATCCCCTGTGCACCATTGTATTTTTTTTTACTTCATTTCCCAGGCTGAATTACAAACTGCTATACATATATAATGCTTACCCAGCTAAAATAGGTATCTCTTTCCTTCTCCTGTTACTTGTCTTTATGTTTTTCTTTGACTAATGACAGACTCCTAATACTTACACCTCCTGGCTAAATGTGGCAAAATGGTCACTGCTTGCTGAACTACTATTTCTGGGAAGTACATTTTTAAATGAGATCACACTGTAAATTAATAAGTTCATCATGTTTTCTGCTTGGTAAGGTATTCATGTAGCCTCTGGCTTGAATGTGGATATTTCTACACTTAAAAACATTAGTTAAAATAAAAGTATAATTATATCTTTTGTCTCTTACATTTTCTGGTTGTGGAGTGATTGTTTTCATTTGACAAGTCCCAGTATGAAGGACAAAAGATGTTAAGCATAATTTGTGAAGATATTTTACTTTCCTCATGTTATTTGTGCATAACTGAATGATTGACTAGGCAGTTTATCTGAGGCACAAGTTATGTTCAACTGTAATATTGATATAATATAGTATGGAATGCAGTATAGCATAATACAGCACACAGCATGATATTCTATTGCCAAAAATGTTGGGGTTTTCCCCTCACAGTATAAAAAGAGGAATTTTAATGCAGCTTTTACTGTTTGGGGCTTTTTTTTGTATATTACTTTACAGTGAACTAACACTTCCAGTAACTTGAAAGAACAAAATGTAGATGGTAAAATTTTAGCTGAAACTGATGTTATTTTGGGATGGATAGCAGACTAAGGTTGCACTGAGCTGTGAAAGAACAGTTGAGAATGACCAGAATGCAAAATAATTCAGATTTCATTGAAATATAACTACAACTTTTCCCTAATTTGGAGTGACTGGATAATATGAACAGCTAATTTGGATATGCTGTATTTAAATGGTGCTGTACTTTAGTTACTGAAATGTCTTTTCTCTCTGAATGAAATCAAATTGCATTGCTGAAATATTCATGTAACATATTTGAAATTCAACATTGAATCGTGTACCCGTTCCCAGTAAATGACTTGGGGACCACTGTATATGCTACAAATATTGCTAGAAATTGAGCTGTCGTTTGTCTTTAAAGAAATAATTTTTTCTTAAAATATTACTTATTATTTTTTAAATATTCTTAGGAAAGCCTTTACTTCCCACAGTTTTTTTAATTCTGACATAACAGGGGTTCTTGTGTGTGTGTTGTGGGTTTGTTTTTTGTTGTTGTTGTTGTTGTGGTTGATTTTTGGGTTTTGCTTTGTTTTGTTTTGTTTTTTAGAGGGGGAGCTCTAAGTATATTTTATTCTGGCTTCCATAGCTTTTTAAAATAAAAGATCAAAATTTACTGTTAAGGAGTTTTAATTTTCACCTTGACTTAACACTCCCATAAAATTGTGAATTGCTTATGAAGCATAATAACATTTTTTTATTGTGAAAGTCTACAGACAAATCATATTTGAATGTATTTTGACTGAAGATGGGGAAAGAAAGGTTTAACTAAGCTGTTTCCTCTTCTGATCCTTATACCTGGTGGTTGTAAAAGTAACTGCTTACATAACTTCCTATTTTCTCTTCCAAAAGCCAATAAATATTTAACTTTGGACTTTGAGTCCTGTGTAAGAATGCAGATTTGAAGCTTCAATGAAGTTAGGGATGAAGGTGCTGCAGTCTGATTAAGGGTGAAATATAAGTGGTAGTTTAAAAATTCAAAACCTTTGATCTAAGTGATTTGCTTTGGTGTACATTAGATGATAACAAAACTGGTCTTTCTTCTTAGCAGTATCACAGTCAGGAAGAGTGCAAATGATTTGCATTTGTTTTCCTCAGCAAGTTTACAAGATACCTCCTCGTACTGAAGTAGAGAGCAAAAGAGGTGACTGAAGAGACTGAAGATGCTTTTTAAGGAGGAGAGAAAGCAAATCAGATAATGGAAAATAGCTAATCTCTGATACAGCTGTGAGTGCTTAATCTCAGTAAATAGAAATTATAGGTAGCAATAAAAAAATGGTTCCTTAATGACCATTTGTTAATTCCAAGTATCTACTTGGGGTTTGCTTGTTTACAGGACATGCTTCTCTTGACTCACCAGCTGAGAACCTCCTAGTGAGAAGTGCATAAGTTCAGATCTCATAATAAAGCAATATAGATTCTATTGAAATGGAATTAACTCACACAAGAACCCTTTATTCTTTCCTATAGTGTTGAACCATGTATATTTAACACAGTCCTGCATTTTGACCTTGTGAATGTGACCTGGTCAGTCTGTTAGCTCACATTAATGCTTAAAATTAGTAAAATTTCTTAATGAAGGCATTCAAGTTGTGGAACAGACCCTGTTAGGTTATGGGTTGGTCAAGACTGACTGCAAAAGATATCTACTCAAGTCAGTTAATGAGAGGTGCCTGAATGCCTCTTCAGAAAAATAATTAGTTTATATTGCACTAGCAGTTACTTAGTTAACAAAATTATTACACTCAATAGTATTTAAATTGGCTGGAAGTTTTCTGTCACAGTGGCTATTGCATTTGGGATAATAATATGGCACTTTAGCATACTACTTGAAAATACATACTGGCAGGAAAATCTCACATTATCTAGAACCTTTGACTTTTAAAGTTTATTCCTCTGTTTTGCACTGGCACATCAGTTTAATAAAACAGAAAGCAAAAGTGTCTTCTCTGTTTAACAAAAATCTAGAATTTCCCATAAAACTTTGCTGCAATGGGCTTCACTTAATTTTATCTTAATCAGTTTCAATAAATTGTCACAGCAATCTGGTTTATTTCATGAGGCATTGATACACCTCAGAAATACTTTTCCTCAGTGTTCAAGGCAATGTGTGCTTACAGCCCAAAAAAACATTTGCATCCTGGGATGCATCAAAAGAAGTGTGGTTGAGTAAGGTGCTTCTGCCACTCTACTCTGCTCTGGTGAGACCACACCTGGAGTACTGCATCCAGTTCTGGAGTCTTCAGTTCAAGAAAGACCTGTTCAACAGATCCAGAGGTAGCCCAGAAAGATGATCAGGGGGCTGAAGAACCTCTTCTGTGAGGGCAGCCTGAGAGAGTGGTATTATTCAGCCTAGAGAAGAGAAGGCTCCAGGGACACCTTATAGCAGCCTTCCAGTATGTAGAGGAGGCCTACAGAAAAGCTGTGGAGTGGCTCTTTATCAAGGAGTGTATTGATGACAAAGGGCAGTGGTTTCAGCCTGAAATAGGATAGATTTAGATTCAATATTATGAAGAAATTCTTTACTATGAGGGTGGTAAGACAGTGGACCAAGATTCCCAGAGAATTTGTGGATGCCCCACCCCTGGAAGTGTTCAAGGTCAGGTTGGATAGGGTTTTGAGCAACCTAGTCTAGTGGAAGGTGTCCCTGCCCATGTCAAAGGGGTTGGAACTAGATGATCCTTAAGGTCCCTTCCAACCCAAACCATTCTATGATCCTATCATTCACTTTGTATATCATTTAAAGCTCTGTAACATATCCAGAATACTAATTTTAACTAAATTAAACAGAATCATTCTCATGTTTGTAGACAGAGATTTGAGATGTTCATAATTCAAGGTTAGAAACTGAATAATTTAGTGAACAATGTGAAAAACTTAAATATCAACTTAAAAATCAAAGCCCTCTAGGAGCACTTAACTATACTCAGTTTCTTTTCAGTTTTCAAAATATGTTTAGGCTTAGGGCCATTTTCTGGTAAAATTTAATGAGTGTTTGATAAAAGATGTAACAGAATATTTGCCTACTCAGAAGTAATGAAGTCTTGTTTGTATGGACTAAAAAGTTATATTTTAAGTTTAAAAACATTTACTCAACATACACCTATCCTACAACCCCCTTTTTATTAGTCCTTTGGTTTTACCTGAAATGTAATTTTTTCTATGAAGACACTTCTTAAAATAAATTCTAAGCTCTCTGAGTTCTTTTGAAAAAAACTACTTGAGACTGTTTTGGAAAATAAGCTAAGCCATGATTGAGACACAGGAACAGTTTGCCCAGAGAAATTGTGGGTGCCCCATCACTGAAAGTGTTCAAGATCAGGTTTAATGGGGATTTGAGCAATCTGGTCTAGTTAAAGATGTCCCTGCCCATGGTAATGGGGTTGGACTAGGTGATCCTCAAAGGTCCCTTCCACCCCAAACCATTATGTAGTTCTGTGAAATGCTGCCTGTCTTGGTGGAATATAAACAGTCTGTGCAATTCTTCTTGCTCAATGAGAACACCCTCAAAATATGACCAAGATGTGGAGAAATCCTGTGAAACACATTATTTTAATATTGTTTCAATGTCTTTGGGCTACTCAGTCATCAGAGGTTATGTGAGCATTGCAGAGTATTCCCAATAGACAAACTCTTAAACATAATCCTGATCAAGTAAGACTACATGTAGTATTAACTATTTATTTTCAAGTCAATATTCTCTCAGTCTCAATTCATGATGCAGCAGCTGCATCACAACTATCATGCTTATAGCCTAATGGTCCTAAAGTCAGTGACAGTAGTTTTTTTCATACTCTGTTCCTAATAAAACTTGTTTTTCTGTCGCTTATTTCACAGCTTAGAGCAGGGCTCCATTATTTCTCTATGTGGTTGTTTTGCCTTTGTGTTTTTTTGTTGTTGGGACAGTGCTTTTGGTATTCTGCATTTTGGATTAATCTCATTTGGCTTTAAAACTGTACAGTGTAGAAGTCTGTATCTTAGTTGTCTAGTCTTTCTTTACAGTAAATGGAGAGAATTAAGCACTTCTAGGAAACAACTAATCACTCCCTGTGATAGACATCTCACATTTTGTAGATTTTACAAGTGCCATTTATTTCTTCTTACTCTAGAGGAGTGACTGTTGACTCAGGGAGCTTGCTCTGGAGTTCCTAAACTTCTGTTCTCTCAAACTAGGTGAGATCACCCAGTCCCTTGGGTCTAAGGTTTGTTGTTCCATTTATTTTAAAGAAAATTTAAAATAAAGAATGCTTTGTTTTAAATAAAAAAATAATGCAGCTGTTCTGTTAAAAAGCATATCTTTAGGGTGCTTTTGTTTCTGGGTTTACAATTGAACCTTAATGATGGCAAAACAGTTCCTGGTTTGAACATCTTAATGTGTAATGTTCAGTATCAGAAAGGGAAAAGTTTAAATTTCATTTAATATTTTTACAAACTGACAGATATAAACAAATGATTCTTCTAATTTTTCACAAAGCATTGTCTGAAAGAGATGTAGATGCCAGTTCTTAGCCATGAGGACTATGATAGTTTACACTTTACACAATGTGATACCATGCAACAGATACATAATCACTTCCTTTAGCATGAAGCTCATCTCCCTGAGCTCCCTTCATTGTCGATGGCGAGAGACAGGTTCTCTAGTGGATGATTCAGAGAAACTAAAGTAGTTTTCCGCTCTGAATTGCCCAGTCGAGCTGTCTGTCTCTCTCCATTGACTGTAGAGGGAGCCTGGGGAGAGCAGATCCTCTGAGCTAACTTAAAGTGATTCTGAATATCCCCAGGTAAGTTCGTAGACAACATCTAATTGTCTGTAAGTGTTTGTAAATCAGCATGCCCCCTTTGAACTACCTGTTGAAAAGTAAGGTTTTTATACCATATCATACAGAGATAATTAACCTCAATCTATTTCTTTTGCATCTTTAAAAGCAGCATCACAATGTGGCATGTCAGGTGAAGTAAAAGTCTCTTAATTCTAGAGTAAAATATACTAGGTTTGACTTGTATTTTAACATACCAAATGACATGGTTTCTGGTATATGAGTTATTTAATTTTTAGTTCTGATTTTTTTCTAGATATGCTGAGTTTCAGATAGGAGATTTCAAACACACAGACACATACACTCATCACACTTTTAGATCAGCTGTTATTGCAATTGAACAGAGCAAAAATATATGTAGTTATGAATAATTTTATATTTATGTAGTCTTGGTAATGTTAGGCATAGTATGTATTCACATTAAGGTAGGTAAACATGGTTTCCTAAAATAAGATTGTACAGGTACCTTACCTATATATTAAAGTAAAAAAAAAAAAGTAATGCCTGTATATGCATTGTTAACATATTTTGAATTAAGCATTAAGATTTTCTGATATTTGGCAATAAAATATAAATTAAATTATCTTGAACAGATAGGGATAACTAGATTAATGCAATATAAGGCACAACCCTCAAAATGGTATAGAAAATAATTGTTTTACTTGTTAGCAAGGCTGAAATTTAATGTCCCTTTGACAGAAACACATTTATGGTCAGGTATGGTTTTATTTATTGCTGACTTTTTCCTCACATTTATTAAGCCCTAAGTTTAAAGGTGTTCCATGATATTTTCCTGTAATTGTTGTAAAACAAGCTTACAGAAGCAGAATTAACATTTCTCCTCTTTCATCTTTATTTTTCCTTTCTGGGAAGGCACTCTGCACAGAATAAAATACTGTGAAATGTTGGGTGATTTGATACTTTAGGGGCAGGGGGGTTGTTTTTTAATATTTCAGTGAATTATTTTAAATTAATATGAACATGTTGGAACTTGAGTCCTCACTTTCAGGACTGGACTTTAGGTTTTCTTAAAAAGCTTCTCTCTGGGGTTTAATATGAACATTTATGGGATACTATTTCTTTGTAAAAGCTTATAGGTATGCTGCTCATCTTGGCAGAATTGTATGAGTCATTTTTTACACGGACTTGAAGCATCTAGATTCTGCATATCAGGTTACTGTTTGTGAGTCAGCAAAAATGAGTTGCTGATGACCAGTCATTTGAAAAAGAAAGCGGATGTCAATACCCGTGGTTCCTTGAGGCATCCTGTGCATGTGGAGGCATGTTATTTCTCCATCCTCACCACTGAGGAATCTCCCATCTGGATTCTGCAGTGGCAGGGCTGCTGCAGGTCCTCACATTGCCTTGTAGGAAGTAGGGTGGGAGCAGTCAGGTACAGCCCCAACAAATATCAATGGCCTTAAGATTGCATGTTGGGTGCCTGAGGTGTCTGTGCATCAAAGCGATACATCTCAAAGAACTCCAATTATTTTAAGGTAAGTAATTACTTAAGTCTCTCCTTTTTATTGTATTTTTTTTTTCTTCTCATTATTATTCTTAGTAACAGGCAAACTGATTTACTCTCCCCATACAGGGGAGAGTAAAAGGGATTATGTGGAAAAGTAATGACTGCAAAAACTAGCTGTAAAAACAAACATTGAATCTTTCTTGTCACCCTTTACTCTTAAAAATAAGGTACCAGAAAGTCTGTCTGCCTCTTCCTGTGAAATTTTTATGTATCTCCTTGATCTGCAGTGACTAAATAATAAGTAGCTTAATTAAATATTTGTCATCAATGGCATGGATGGAAAAACTAAGTACATTTTTACACATCCAGATATTATTGCATAATATCTAGTGCTTCATAACAATGTAAAGATAATAGTTTTCAAAATATGTCTCCTTTTGGGGTTTTAAAATCTGTGCTCATCCTAGATACTCCTGGAATATAATGTACCTGAATAACTTATCCAATACCTTAAATACTGTAGATATTTCTTCTCTTTTGGTATCTGCAACTTGGAAAATAAATAAAGAGCAGGCTCCTTATGTATTACTGTATATTTTCCTCTGATGATTTTATTTTCACTGTCTTTTTGTGGGAATTCTGCTGAAAACGTCTGTGTTTGTACAGGGCGTTGAATTCTCTGAGAAATGCAGCTCTAATTAGATTCTTCTGGTATTTCTTGGCCACTTTAATTAGATGTCTTAAGCACTGTCAGAAATATAGACTGGCATATATAGACATATCACTTTTATAGTTTATTAGTAGATTGCATTGCATATTTTGAATTGGTTAGCTGCATGCTGTTATTAAAGGAGTCTGTAAAGGAGCATGTCTTTGTGATACTAAGTGTGCAGTTACATTTTCTATATTCAGTGACCCAGTATTTTGTAGCATTTCATATGAGCTGTAAGAGAACAAAGACTGAATGCATGAGTCATTATTTACTAAGAGATTCTTGTATTCGCATTTTTTATTGTGACCCTCAAAGTGAACATGCACGTTTTTTTGTTTTAAGGTTTTTGATTTAAGGATTTTTTGCAGTGAATATCAGAGTAAATGTGCAGTTGTCTCCTTTTGCTGTTCTTTCAACCGGAAAGTACAATGCAGCCCCAGCATGCACTCTCTGCTTCTGATAATGGCGTGAAAAGTATGGAGCTTCATAGCATATAAAATAAATACTACATTATTTTTGAAAACTATCTCTTTCACTGCAAAAAAAACCCCCAAGCAAACCCTTCAGCTTTTAAAAAAATATATGCATTATTAGAATATAAAGCCACTTGGACACTAAAACTACATATCATTATTTCATTATAGAATTCATTTCATGGAAAGATAGGTAAAATGAGTTAAACAGTCTATGCCAGAAGTCTGGAAGTTTTAATGAAATCTTTATGATAATTTACTTACTGTAAAAATAATTTTGTCTCTGAATGCTAGAAAAATACGATTTGTTTGCATTTTGGAGTATTTTCTGTTAGCTGATAAAAAAAGTTTGTCCAATCTCATTGAATTGGAAAGAAGGGATGCTATAGACTTAAAAAGCCATGATGTGTAGAGACCTCAAATTAATGAATTCACTGAAGTATGAATTTCAGAAAAGAAAACATAAGTAAAAATTTCCAAAGCTTTCTAAGCCTGAGAATCATACTTCAGAGGCATACTGAATTTTGATAATTGAGAAATTTCCATATAAATGGCTTGGGAAATGTGACAAATGTAGGTGCAATATTTCAAAGGAGATAAGGGAGCATCCTCTCTCCCTCTCGGGTTTTTGATTCAGCAGTTAGGTTATGCCCTGCACAATGTCCCCATTAGATCGTGACAAGAAAAGCAGTTGCACTTTTAACTACAAGAGCATAAGATGTTTAAGCCTATCTTCATTTACTTAAAAAATTCTTTACAAGTATTTGTAAATTGTTTCATGTTTCAGAAGTAATGTAATATGGGGTTTAGGGAAAATATATTTGAATTCTAAAGATGTTTACTTGCCATGTTTGCTTTTATGTTCACTATTTAAAACTTAACAGAAATATCTGTTTTACTCAACACAATGTAGAGAAACACAACATTTTTATTTATATAAATGTATAAAACTTGATCTACATAGAGTAGGCCAGAGACTTCATAAACATACACTTCACTGAAGGTTTTGATGTTAGTTGTTTAAGCACTGAAAGTTGGCTTACAGTGAAACTGTCTCATGGCATTGTCAACACTCTACTGGTTAAAAGATATGAAACTTTATTAAATTTATGGCATGGTTGCCCATTGCCTCAGCCAGCTTTCATCTCACTGACAAGTCTCTGGATGCATTTTAAAAACTGGCAGTATCTGTTGGTCATGCCTGGAATTACAATTGAAGTTATGTTTGTTTGGACATCTCTGTCCTAAAACTTAGGCTCACCACCAATACTTACATTTAGCTGCATGGAATACAGGCTGAAGTCGACATACAGACATTTTTCCTGACATTCTGGTTTTCATCAGAAAATACAGCTTAGTATGAGATTGGCAATGAGACCTCTCTTTTTTTTTTTTTTTTTTTTTTTTTTTTTCCAGATTTAGGGTTCTGGATTTCTTTAAAGGATGCCATATTATTGTTAATAGTGATCTCTGTTGGAGATGGTCACAGATAATAAACATCAGATTGTTTTGTTATAAATGCATCATTTTGCATTTGGCTCAATACTTTTAGTTTTTTATCTTTTTATTATAGAAACAGCAAAGAGCCAATGACAAGTTTTAGTAAAGACAACTACAACAAAAATTTCTAGTGATACATGGAATAATTATTTCCTTTTGTCAGTTCTCCTTTTGAAAAATCCCAGCTTTAAATCTTGTTGAAATCTCTTAAATTCTCATATATGACTGAGTATGTGGACTTGATTTCAACATTTTCATTTCCAATAGGCTTTGAAACTTACTGGCTTGTGATAGTTATCCTGCCTGTACAACCTGTGTTTTTGACCACAGCTACAAATGTGTGACAGGAATGTCACTTCTCATGGAATGAATACATCTTCTATAGTCACACAACAGAAAATTGCTAGTCATACTAGAATAGTTTTTACTCTTTATCATAACGCCTAGGTTTTGGGTTTTTTTTTATATATATAAACACTTTGTTAAAACAGTAATTGGAATGTAAGAACAATTTTTGTTTCAACCTTTCCCTTTTTTGTTAAATTTTCTATCCTGAATATTCCAAAAGAATGTTCATTCCAACAATGTTCAAACTTACTAATGTTTTGCCATATTACAATTTACTCTGAAAAAGAGTAATGATACTATAGCCAGAGCTTATTATTAAAAAAAAAAAAAAAAAAAAAAAAAAAAAATTAATCCATTTTTTAACATAGATTTCTGGTGTTCAGACTGCTATTCATCTGGGTGTTATGAAAAAGTTATAAATAGGTTTTAAATCCCCAACAGCAGCATATCTACTGAGATACAAGTAATAAGAGGAAAACAGCTTAAAATAATGGTCTTGGGAAAACCCATGAGATATGGACTCATGTTAGGCACTTCTGAGAATCTCAGACTCCTCGCTGGAGTAAATTTGGTGGTATTAGAATCACTAAATAGGTCTCTTAATGTAATGAAGGGAACCTCATTTAGAATACATGGAGGTTGTGCTGCACATGCTCTTTTGCTTCTCTTTCTTTTCCCCTAGACTTTTCTTTGAAGTTCTGCAGATGTATACTTCCCTCTTTCTTCTTTCTCTCCATTCCTTCTTATGCTGAAGCCATAGAGGAGTAATCTGAAGGTGGTCACATGCTGGATGTGTAGTAGCCCATCCATTGCATAACTACTTATCTGAAATCTCTAGGAAGTTTGAGTCATGTATCCCCCATTATCCGTTTGAATTCCAAATAAAGGTTTTATCTTTGGCATGGACCTTTACTAAAGGAACAAATTCAGAAGACTTAAATGTTATTTCTAATGAGAGGAAATGTGCATTGGTGTCATACTCATCATGGCTTCCACACAAGAGAACATGAACAATCAGCATAGAAACTTCCTGCAACATCAGAATCTTCGCATAACAAATTCTTGCATAACTGTTCTCGTGATTTCACCCTGAACTTGTGTCCAAGGCTAGGTATCTTCCACTCTGCAATCTACACCACAATATTATGTAAGAACAAAGATAGCATGTTAAATAATTTTAGCTGTAAAATAACAATTAATAATTGCAGAGTAATTGTTCCACTATTCCTTAGTGTACTACTTACTGTAAGAAAAATGTGCAGGTCACATCAAACTAAGAATTCTGGGAGTCTTCTAATTTAAACTGCCTTTTAAAATCTATGTGCTTTTTATCTACTTCTGATATGTTTCAATTTTATCTCCCATGCTGATCCTGAATCGTTACTTGAAGAAAAGTAACTTTTGAGAAAAGCCTCCGTAACTCCAGTTCATATGAAGAGGTACAGTTCAACCCAAAGTCTGTTTTTCTATTGTCTATCCTCAGAATAGGATGTCATAAAAGATGACCTGAAAAGATAGTATAATCTCTCAGAAAAAGGCGTTGAAGATAAATGCTTTGAAATTATGTTTTATTGGAAGGTCTGGTGCAAACAGATTCATCTCATAGAAGAGGTCTGATTTGCAGTTGGACATAATCATGGCACAGTGTCTGAAAGCTAAATGCCTCTTGTTAAAAGGTGGTATAAGAATGTATAGGTCCTGGATTCCTGGTGTTGATAAGGTCATGATTTTGCTATAGTCACAAGATACATTTGTTGGCAAAGAAGAATATGTGGATTCAGGAAGAGTAACTAAAAAATTAAATGCATAACTATACAAGGTGTATGGCTTTTTATTTGTTCTTTTGCTGTCTTGCATTATTGGCCTCAATATGGCAGCCAACTATGAAATATCTAAAGGACTGGAAAGTTTTAAAAAATGCATAGGCAGAAAACAAATTTTGCAACAAAACCAGTGTGCAGGTTGTGTTACTGGAATAAACCTATATTTGGTTTTTGGGCCTCAGAACAAATGAACTCTTAGACAGGCTGAGAGAAGTTGGGCTGTTCAGCCTAGGGGAGGGGAGAGGAGAGGAGAGGAGAGAAGGCTCCGGGGAGACCTTATAGCGGCCTCCCAGTACTTGAAAGGGGCTACAGGAAAGCTGGGGAGGGGCTTTTCACCAGAGAAGATAGTGACAGGACAAGGGGTAATGGTTTTAAACTGAGAGAGGGGAGATTTAGGTCAGATATTAGGAAGAAATTCTTCACTCTAAGGGTGATGAGGAACTGGAATGGGTTGCCCAGGGAAGTTGTTGATGCCCCATCCCTGGAGGTTTTTAAGGCCAGGTTGGGTGAGGTTTTGTGCAACCTGGTCTGGTGGTGGGGTTCCCTGCTCATGGGAGGGGAGGAGGAGGGGGGGGGCTTGGTGTGGAACATGATGATCTTTAAGGTGCCTTCCAACCTTAATGATTCTATGATTCTGACTCATGTACTAGAATATCTAGTGTACTGATATATTTGGAATATTTGCAATTGATATGTGAGATCCAGGTTCCTGTATAAGTGAAAGACTCCTTTATAAATGCAGAATTTTTAAACTACAAAAGTACTGTTGCAGGTGGTGAGACAACACAGTCCTACCAGTGTCAGGCTGACCTGACCTGAAAATGGCTTTTGATTCTGTAAATGTTCTCTTAAGGTAATCGGTTGAGAAAGAGAGAAAACAGAATTCCACATTAAGTTAAATTAAGAGGAATTACATAATTGGCAGTCTTCACCAGCCTACAAAGTCCTCAAGTATTCTGCTGGACCAGCCTTTTTGCAAGTGAGCCTGTATCTTTGATGATTCTTGACAAAGAGGTTTCTGAATGTCCGTCAAAATGTTGGATTTTTGGCTATGAATACGTTTTCCGTTTTAAATTTGCTGTCTTGCAGAAATGTGTGTTATTCCTAGTGAGTACAGAAGTTTGACTTTTTCTTCTTGTATTTCTTCCAGTAGTGTAAGAATTTCCACTAGCTAGTGGAAACTAAAGCTTGTGCTTTAAGGAAGAGCTATGGCAAAAGTATGCATAGAACAGGGCAGCTGCAGTGCCTGTCAAAGCAGAGTAGGTCAACCTAGGCTGGCACTTGTCTCTCAAAGTCTTTAGGGTTGTTGCACTTAGAGGAACTCTCCTGCTGCAACTGATGCTGGTGCTGTCTAACTTTGTTTTATGTGGTTAAACTGTGCAGTGGAACAGAGCTGTCACAAGACACAAGCAGTCCTAGTGCAGAATAAGTATTCAGCGAGATAAATAATACAGCATAGAGCAGAGATAAAATGCTTTGCTGTTAGTTTAAATGACTGAGAAAGAGAAAACAAATCATAAAGCTCCTCTGTTTTCTAAAACAAATAAATGTTTTACTATTGTATTTTTATAACATGGAATATCCCTTTGAAGACCTTCAGTTAAACTGATCTAGTATGTTTTCTTCTCATATTTTTGCTAAACTGATATTTATCTTCATATGCCAAATATTTTGTTGGGCAAATGCTAGCTAGAAAATGCTTCCATATCATTAATGTCAGTTTTAAGCCTTTACACTATTGATCAGTAACTAAAAAAAGCAAAAAAGGGCTGAAGAAGAAATGTCCATAACTTCTAACAGAGTAATATCTTTCTGTCCACTTTTCACAAAACTAGCTTTTAGACACCTTGTTTTTTCGATGATGTATTGATGATAGTAATTGTCTCATTTTCCCCTCTGTATATTAAATGTTTAGATCTGCAGCAATATTTTTCTATGTATTTATGAACCAAAATCAAAATTCCAACTGTCTAATTTCAACTGTTCTTCTCACCTTTGGCTACAGGAGAAAGCCTTGGGATGGTGCTTGCTGGATGGAAACTGATTATGAGCTGGCAATGTGCACTTGCAGCCCAGAAAGCCAATCATACTGTGGGCTGCATCAAAAGAAGTGTGACCAGCAGATAGAGGAGATTCTTCCCCTCTATTCCATGCCATTGAGACCCCACCTAGAGTACTGTGCCTAGTTCTAGGGTGATTAGAAACATGAACATGCTTGTGCTCTCCTGCTTGAGAGCAGCCCTGTGGCAAAGGACCTGGGGGTACTAGTGGATCAAAAACTGGACATGAGCCACCAATGTGCAGTTACAGCCCAGAAGGCCAACTCCATCCTGGGCTGTATCAAAAGAAGTGTGGCCAGCAGATCAAGAGAGGTGATTCTGCCCCTCTGCTCTGCCGTGGTGAGACCTCACCTAGAACACTGCATCCAGCTCTGGTGCCCCCAGCACAAGAAAGATGTGGAGCTGTTGGAATGTGTCCAGAGAAGGCCCATGAAAATGATCCGAGGGCTGGAGCACCTCTCTTATGAGGACAGGTTGAGGGAGTTTGGGTTGTTCAGTCTGAAAAAGAGCAGGCTCTGGGGGGACCTCATAGTGGCCTTTCAGCACCTGAAGGGGGCCTACAGGAAAGCTGGGGAGGGACTTTTTACAGGGGCTTGCAGTGAGAGGACAAGAAGTAATGGGTTTAAGCTGAAAGAGGAGAGATTTAGGTTAGAGATCAGGCATAAATTCTTCAGTGTAAGGGTGGTGAGTCACTGGAACAGACTGCCCAGAGGTGTTGTGGGAGCTCAACCCCTGGAGGTGTTCAAGGGCAGGTTGGATGGGGCTCTGAGCAGCCTGTTCTAGTGGGAGGTGTCCCTGCCCATACAGGGGAGTTGGAACTCAATGATCTTTAAGGTCCCTTCCAACTCAAAAAATTCTGTGATTTTCTGTGGGTCCAGAGAAGGGCCATTAAAATGATCAGAGGGCTGGAGCACCTGTCCTGTAAAGAAAGGCTGAGAATGTTGGGGTTATTTAGCCTAGAGAAGAAAAGGGCAGCCTTCCAGTACCTGAAGGGGCCTACAAGAAAGCTGGAGAGGAACACTTTCCAGGGAATGTTGCAATAGGATGAGAGGTAATGGTTTTAAACTGAAAGAGGGTAGATTTAGATTAGATATTAGGGAGAAATTTTGTAGTGTGAGGGTGGTGAGACACTGGAACAGGTTGCCCAGAGAAGCTGGGGATGGCCCCTCCCTGCAAGTAACGAAGGCCAAATTGGATGGGGCAGGGGTGAATTGGGACTAAATGATCTTTAAAGGTCCCTTCCAATCCAAACCATTCTGTGGTTCTATGGTTCTATGACTTACACCTTTAGGAAAATGCCCAGATAGTAGAAAGATAAAAGTTCTTTAGGTTTTGCTCTATCATCCCTATAAACCCAAATTAACTAGTCCATTGCTTTCACAAATATCACCATAATGATTAGGATAAATAAGACTGGTGGCACAGTACGGATTTATTTTTTTTTTCAAATTTTATTTTTTCCCCCCTCTCAGCGAAGTTTCCTTTATATTCAGCATCACTCAGATTTCTAGGAAAAAAATCCACATCCTGTGTAGGGGAAACATCAAACTATGTGAATGTGGTTTTACTTCTCTCATATGAGTCTCTTAATCTTGTGACTGTTTTGTGTTAGTGCACCTGAACATGCATTTCAAAATTGCTATATACCATAAAATATTATTTGGCAATTGTAAAAGTCTGATCTGTCCAACTATCCATTTTGATTGTTTTTCTCCTGTAAAATTTCAGAAACTTAATCTTCACTTTCTGCTCCGTCAACTGAAGCATCGTGAATGTCTTTTATAGTCTCTTGCAAAGTTAGCATGGCTCCCCAGCCTGACATCCAGCTCCTCTCATGCTTGAAAAGTGCTTCAGTGAGCATACATTTAACCTTTCTTGTTGCTCAGCTCAACAATGAAAGTAAAGGTTAACTTAAAAATTACTACAGGTACTAACAATCTGACAATAACAGTACTGACAGTGTTGAAGTGATCACTAATCTCTAAAAGCTTTCATGAGTGTCTTTACAAAATGTTTCAAATCATCACTTTCCTTAATTACCTTTTTTTCCTGTTCCTTTACTGTGTTCTCTGAACTGGTTGCTCACATGCTGCCTAAGACTGAGTTATTGAGAATACTGAGTAATTTTTGGAATAAACATGTTATTGAAGGTGCTGAGAATCCATCTAACTTGAGCGATTCCCTCTCAGTGTTTTTCAGCTATTTATTTGCTAGTTGAGTCTAGTTGGTCTTGGCTGGCATTCTTTATATTAATTCTCATACCTTTTCTGGGAGGGTTGTTTTTGATGGAAGAAGTGATCAACATTAGGTCCAAAATAACATAACCTGGAACTTAGTTAGAAATTCATCATTTGTATCTCAAGTCTGGAGAATGCTACAGAAAACTGGCTTTTTGGGTAAAGCAGGTTACATCGGTGAGAGGAACTGTAAAACATTAATTAGTTGTGATGTTTATGGAGTTACAAAATGAGCATTCATTTCTCTAGTGGAATATAAAAAATTGGAATCTTGTTTTCTTTTTTAAGTAAGACTAGAGTAATTAAGTCTGTCTTCATGATACTAGAATGCAGAATACATCTAAGGACTTCTTTACATTACAAGACTAAGTTTATTTTAGTTGTTTCATTTTAAAGTGCCTTTGATAGTCACAGAACTTTCTTGGAAGATATATAGTTATACATTTTTGTGAATTTTCTTCATGACTATTGTGTTTTGTAGTAGTTCTGCAAGGACTATTCAATACTTGTTTGCTTCTGCCTAGAAGAGTTTGGTATTTTCCTCAGCATATTCCATATGGTTTTCATCTTGAGTGGATGATACTTTCCCATATGAAAACTCCTAGGCAGCCAGGGTTACCCTTTTTAAGTTTTCATTCTATACACTTCCCAGAGAAGCTAGTGATCTTCCATAACAATTTTTACAACGATGCAGGAATAAATTTGCTTTCTAGGAAAGCTGAATCTTGAGCCTCTTTTGTGGAAGACTTGCTGTACTGCAGACCTCTCTAAGAGACAGTCAGAAACTGAGAAGGGAAACATCCAGAACTGGTCTCAGCACTGCAGAAAAGCAAAGTAGCTCTGGTAGGAACACCTCATTTGGGCATCTGAACTGGATATCTGAAGATGGCATTGCTATCTGCTGATATTTCAAGAAACCAGGTTGTTGTTATGCACATGATGTTGCTATATGGTGGTTTGGTGGGAAGTTGTTCACATGGTGTCTCTGAAAACCCAGGCAGAACAGATGTGGTGGACATCCCTGCCTCCTGGCTGAGCCCTGGGATCTAAACTGAAGAAAGTCTGTCTAAGCAGCCATAACTGTACCCTGCACACTTGGATGCACCTTTGGGCTCACGTAAGCCCAGTACTTAAACTACTGTAGAGCAAGTTAATTTAGCTTGGGAAGCATGGTTAAGTCATATTCTGCCAGTATACAATATAGGTGATTTAGCTTTTTACAAACATACAAATTATTTTATTGTAAACTTCTGGTTGTCTTCTGTGTTGCACAGAGTTAGATGCTGTTTTAGAAATACACACATTTAGTCCCATCTCACCAGCATGCTGAGAATGACAGTTGAATTGGATGGGGCTCTGAGCAACCTGATCTAGTGGGAGATGTCTCTGCCATGGAGGGGAGTTAGAACTAGATGATCTTTAAGGTCCCTTCCAACTCAAACCATTCTATCATTCTATAGTTGTGTGAAATTCAAAGTTTTCTGTACCATGGTAATTTCCAGGAGTCGTTGAATGCACCTGTCTCATTTCATAGTGGTCCAGCTGATGTTCCCTAGGATGAACATGTTTATCTTGCCAGCTTTGGCTTGGACAAGGTGCTGCACACAGCCCACCACTTACTGATGAGCTACCACTGATTTAGTTAACTGGATTTAATAATGGGCTTCTACCTCACATTACTGAAGAAACTGGACATTTTCACAGTGGTTACTTTCTGCTTGCTCTTTTATGGAGCTATCAGGACAGCTCACTATAACTTATTTAATCTCTTCCAGATGGAAATATGAGCCACAAAATATTTTAAAACTAATTTTAAAATTCATTGTGTGATATCATATATTTATTGTAATTGCAGATACAATAAAGAGAGGGGGAAAAAGAAAAATACACTGACTCACATTCATTAATAAAGTTAGTTTTAGGAGCTCCACAATCCAGAACAGCCTGGAGAGATATTATTAGGCAAAACAATTTGCATGTGACTGTCCATGTTGCTGATACTTTTCTACTGTTTGATCATTGTTGAAGTATCTGCATTTTTTAGTTAATGGTCATATTACCCCAGTAATAATTGAGTGTTTCTTTGAAAGAGAATTCTCCCCTTCATCAAAATTAAAGGTTTCCTTTGAAAAACCAGGCTAGTTTCAACTGCTGGGAAAAGCAGCTGCAGTATGATTTCTGTGGTAATAAACTGAAACTCGTTAAAAGGATTAGACTTAAAATTATATGCAATGATATACAGAGAAAATGTATTGTGATATATCCTCTGTGATGGCTGAGGGAAAAGGCCTTTGGTGTCAATAAGCCTTTTCTAGGAGTATAAACTCACTATTATTGAGGTGGAGAAAATCTAGGTTGCTGCTAAGACTGTATTTTTCCAATATCATGCCACTTTATTATGGCTTAAATTTATTACAGTCTAATTTAGATGGGGTATGATGCTTTACATTAAACATAAGCAAGTTTGCATAGATAAGAGATACCTTACTTTTGAAATTGTGGAAAAATATGCTTATAATTATTTAATGCAAATGAGAGTGTCTAAACATTTGCTTTCTATTATTTTCACATTCTCATCATATTTTGAAGGTGAGTTATGATGACTTGTTAAAAATAATTAGTCCAGTGATTTTCACTGAAAAAATGTATTTTCAGTTCTATAGTATGTCTAGCACATCAGACTGAAGTAGATGCTACAGCTATTTGCCTAAAAGTTGAAAATTATTTAAAAAATGAACTTGTTACAAAATAAAAAATATAGATATTATATAATTTCATTTGAAACCTAGAAGAAAAGCAGATGCTGGACCTATTAACACAAACCATGAAATACTGGAACTGCACAATTTAAAAAATAGTTTAAAGGAAATGCTTTAACCAGCATGTACATTTGTAGGCAATAGTACTGGAGCATGACACTAATCAGCTAAGTACCATAATCCTCCTTATAGGGTACATTCTTACTTGACCTCCAGCTATATACAGCACATGGTAACAGCATTAAACTGTAACACTCCTCTCATGCTCTCAATAGCTTCCCATTGGGTCAGTTCTCTGACTTGAGTTGCTTTTTTTTCATAGACTAGATTTTTTTATTATTATTTATTTATTTTTATTTTTTTTTCCTGGATGCCCTATATCTTGTAATTGCATTTTGAGTAGAGAAAAAGGATTGTAAAATATTTCTAAAAAATTGTCTTTCAAAATTAAGAGACTGTTCATATGATTTCACTCAACCTAGAGAATTAAATGAAAGACCTAACCAGAACAGAAATTGATGTATTTTCATGAACCCGAGGCTTCCTACTTCACAGATGTGCAATGGCTGATCAAAAGGTAAAGCAGGGAAGAAAGATGCTGAATCTGTTGTGTGAAAACAACGTGTCATGCTCAGCACTTTTTGTTCTTTTAGGGAATAATTAGGAAGATATTCTTCACTTTTAGCAGAAGAAGCTCAATGGGAGTATGGAAAAGCTTTTTATTGTGCTGCATGTATATGAGAATAATATCTTTAACAAAGTCTTGTTCTTGTTTCTTTAGATTAAAATTTGAAATTGTGTTATATTTTCAGTGAAAAAAATACTTCTGAAAAGTTTGATTTATTTTCATAGAAATAGTATAAGCAGATTTTTGGAATTTTCTTGTATTTTTAATCATCTATAACAGCTCAGTATTGTGTTAGTTCATTCTTATGTTTTAATGTTTCTGTGACCTGCTATTTTTGTAACACTCAGATTTTAAACTTGAATCCTGCTGTATGGCAGCTCTTAATTGATTCCACCCTTCTGCAAATGATTTATATGGTGTCAGTATGGAGACAGATAACTAGAATATGCATTCTGACCAATTATTCTCAAAGGCTATTTAATCTATTTAGCATTGTTTTTATTAATAGCTTTTTTAACAGGAGATTTTACTCAAAAAGTAGGTAAGATATTTCTTGTTTATATATTCAGTGGAAATGACTAGCAAAATATTATTTTTAAAAATGTTCAAAAGTAGAAATAAAGAAAAATCTCAGGATGCTTAACCATATTGTAGAACATAAGCATTCACCAATGTAGCTAAATGAACAGCAGTTTAAAATACAGTTATTTTATTTATTTCTATGCAGTTATCTAAAATCAAGTTATATTATATTAGAGCTACTGGAAACTCAGTGAAAATAAAGCAGGAGAAAGCCATTTCTAGTTGTAGTCCAATTTTCCTATCTGTGATAGTCTTGATGTAATAAAAAAGTTGAAATGGACTTATTACCTAAATACTTGTAGGTTAGCAAGAGATACTTATAATCACTAGTTTTGTTCAGCAGTTCCTCCTTTTTTTCCATGTTAAAACTTTTCCTCATGCAAATTGAAAATATCCCTTGAAAACTGCAATGTTGAATTTTAGCTGAATTCCTGATATTAAAAAATATGTGATTCTCAAGTAATCGTACTGTTCTATATGTCTGTGGATTCATGCCATGTTCAAAGTAGTTATTAGTGGTGAATTTAATTAAGTTAATGTTTTGTTACAATAGGTTTCCTTTCTTTTTGTTGATACCAGCCTGCAGTCAGTGGATGTATATTTTCAGATAAAATCTAATCTAGATCAACATCTGCAGCATCACTGTCATGCTTCAGTAGATTTTATAATCATAATTGTAAACTGAATTATTATTTGTAGATATTTAGCTGGAAGGTATTTTAATGCTTCAAAATTTGGTTGCTATGAAATAAAATTTGTAAGATGGTTAAAATGATAAATGAAATTATGTCTCAGATGAACTTAACTTAGTGAGGTGCTTTGATATCAGAATGTGATATGTACTTCAGGGCAGCTTTTAAAAACTCTGTTAGTCAAGAAATGCAATAATTACCTTTTATTTTTATCAGGATAGTATGTTTAAATGAATTAGCTTGCAAATGATGCATTGATTGCTTACATTCTTTCTTTTTTTTGGGGGGTGAAAAACCAAGGAAAGGGGAACAGACAGATAAGAAGATTATTTTAGTATAGAAGTAGCATAAAAGAACTGCAAAAAGAGATCTTGGTAGAAACTCAAGTACCTAGAAGTCAGTAAAACCTATTTATTCAGTAAGCTAGAGCCACAGCTGCTTTGGGGATTGCACAAAATGATTCCTCACGCACAATGTGACTCAGCAAAAGTTAGAGAATGAGAAAAGGGGTTACATCAATAGCATCTAGTCTCTTAAAAACACTGCCAAAAATAGGTAAATATTTTGCAGATTCTTCAGCATGGCAAAGGAAGTTGTTTGTGGAAATGCTTCCATAAGAATACCTAGCAGTGCAAGTAGGACCCTCCCTGAGAAAGGCATCCAAATACAGGTTTTGCACAGCAGTTTTTTCTGGGGTCAATTGCCCTCACGGGAGCTTTGGTTGCAAGGTCCCGAGTATATTCAGCTGACCTTCTTGAAGCCTAGGATCTTATTTGCAAGGTGTCATGATGATGCTTTATCTGCTCCCTGTCCCTGCTATTTTGAAACAAGTGCCTGTCTGTTGAATAAAACACATAGAAGCATAAATGTTTAGAACAGTAGAACTATTCTTGTGTGATCACTCAGGAACCAGCAAATGCTGTTTTCCAGATAGGAGCCCATATAGTCAAGCAGAGAAAAAGCTGTGCTCAGTGCATTTGTTTAAGTCTCTAATAAGAAGCCCAGTGTCTTGCTTGGCTTCTGTGACAGATTTCCAGTCAGAAATGTGAATTATTCTGAATATTTCTTCATAATTCCTCTGAATAATTCTTTCATATACTGAAAGGATCACATTTTGAAACGGGTTACGTGAAACTACACTATGTGTGGGAGAAGTTTTTTCATTTTAATTTTTCAGGCAATGTTATTCCTTGGTAATTTATAGGAAACAGAGAACAAAATATTAAAGTATTGTCTAGTAAACTATTTATAGATCTTACAAGTAGGTAACCAGTAGTTTTCAAGTAGTTGATGAGGGCTCAGGCCCACTGAGGCCTTACTATTTTTTATTGAACTAGAACTTACTTATTTTTTTTTGTTGTTGTTTTTTAAATTAAATGCAGATTAATTCAGGTACCACAATGTTTGAACATATCTTTAGAGTTTTATTTTCTTCAAAGTTGACCCCAGTTCAAAGGTGTCTTCTGTTAGTCTGAAAACAAAATCAGTAGCGAGGACGATGTGAGAGATAGTTATTACTGTGATATAAATACTTTACATACTACAGTGTTTTAAATATCTGTGTCTTTGAAAATGTGATGGAAACTTACCTTTTATACTCTCCTCTTCCTCAGTATGCTTGGGCTAATGTTTTTAAAATCTAAATCAAGAGTGTTTTCTCTTCAAGGAAGAATACAAAGGAATGTCAAAGACTTCCAAGCTACTTATTTCCATTATTGAAATCAGAGCCATCTGATTTCAGACAGAATAGCTGTCTTCTTCCATGCCATATTTTAAATACTTCCTTTCTGCTGTCGTGAGGGTGAGCTGAATAACTTAACTTTATGAGCAGAAGGTCAGGTTCCAGTCAAGCTATTTGCTTTTTGATAGTACTAGTGTTACCTGTTGTGCATTGTAAGTACGGTTTCCATCAGTGTCGGGTAAAGAGATGTATGTCAAAAACCATGTATTGATAAATTACAATTAAAAATATATATTTTTTTGTGATAATTAGTAGAAAATAAGTTTCTACACTGGAAAAAATACTTATAGAATGTGCCTGACAAAGAGATTTGTGCACATTCTAGAGTTTTCTAACCGTAATAGATATTTTATTTTTATATTGTTTAAAAGAAGCAGTAATCGCAATGGCCTGGAGGATTTTTCAGTGGTGTGGTTACCTTTTCAGAAAAGGTGGTAAAGGTTCTGATGAGAGAGATCTCATGCGTAGTTAAGCTGGCAGCTGGAGGGTGCGTATCACAGCTGTTGACACACTTGAAGTTCTCTTAACTTTTCATATTTCAGGAAAGTCCTGGAAAGGCAAGACTAGTAATTTTCCTTGATGTATCTAGCTGGAGGTACGTGAGGAAAGACTTTTATTCAGGTAACTTTAAGGTAGTTAATGGTGAGAAATGGATTAGACAAAGACTCATGAAGGTGAGTGAGAATTAGCTCGTGATCTAAAAATAACATCGGATTTTTAATAGTAGTGACTTGTCATAAGTTTTCACAAGTACTTTTCCTCCTACCATGATTTAATAACACTGGTTAAAAATGTATAGCATAGATTGTACAAGTGTGTTTATAGCAGGTATTTTTTAAATGAAAAGGGGGCTAATTGTGGTGTGATGACTGGTAAAGAGAATGACAGGCTTGACTACTAAGTGGAATGTGACTGCTGGGCAGCATAAGCCCTCTGTTCCCAGCAAGATTTCTGTATCAGGTGTAAAGGTACGGTTAATTTATTTCTGATTGATAGGATTACAAGTTCTGGCATTTGATCTGGGTAGTGAAGTTAGATCCCTTCAGCAGGGATGAAATTAATTGGAAAGGGAGTTTGATAGTCCAAATCAAAATAGGCCAGGAATTACATTAGTTTTATATATCGGGCTGCTTTCTCTGAAGTAAAAGGTTGTGCTTTCAGAAAGGTCCTTCTTCATGCATGTGTCCTAGTATTTGCTGCATGCAGGGCACCTGTGTAGTTTTTTTTCCTCCATGAACGTTTGGAATATCTTGATTACCCAGCTGATCTTTACATTATTGTCAGACATAGGTAGTGTTTCTAGATTCATGTCTTAGCAGCAAAATAAAGGAAAGATGATTGCTTGTGGTAAATGTAACACACAAGTTTAGAAAATATTTGTGTAAGAGGAATAAAAATATAACACTAATTTGGCACATCCTCCTTTCTTGAACATAGTTAAAGCAAAAGAAGAAAAAAGATGGATGTTTTAGTAAGTCTTGTGTCAGTTCCTCAGATGATGTGTTTTTCTGATAGAACTACATTTGCCTCATAAAATGTCTAGAATTTTTTACTCATTCAGAAATTCCATTGTTTTTATCCCATCAGCCTCTCCCCCATGACTTAGTAGCAGCAATGTTTCCAAAGAGGTTTGCCTGCTATTCTTTGTATCCATATGAGCACATTGTGATATGGAGTTGTATCTATATACACACATGTATATATGTGTGTGTGTATATCTATATGCATATAATCTTCTATGTGTAGCTGAAACAGTTGTTACCGTTCTGCTATTTATATTACTATAGATAAATGTGTGCAGATGTTCAATCCTGAAGAATGTGTGCGCTCAGTTTGCTCCAAGGCATGTGTGAGAGTTGTCTAAGTAGATTCTGTATGTGTGGTTCACAGCTCACGATGGAGTTGATAAAAGATACTCACTAGCATGTTTTGACATCTTGGAGAATCATATCTATGCAAAAAATCTATGGCTGGGAATACAACTTGATCAATATGTAATACAGACTGAGTATACACAGTGTGAGTACTAACAGCAGAGTATGTGTACATCTCATGTACACACGTATTTGTCTCAATCTTGCGGTGAGTTCCACATGGATGAATGCCATCTCTGTTGAGTGCCCTTTACTCCAATTAGATTTGCATAGAGTTAAAAGGTTTTGACTATATGATAGACAAAATCAGGGAGGGGAAATTATGTACATTTTTACTATACACATGGCTGAAATTTTCAGTGACGTAGGTAATTTGCTATTGGAACAACTTATTTTGGGATGTGTCATATTTTTCATCAGCTCAAGTACTTAGATGAAAAATACTTATCTTCCTTAAAGTCAGTTTGCACATCTAATCTCTGTTGTCTTAATGAAAATATGTATTTGCAAACTATCTGCATTCTGATAGTTCTGTTCCTTCTGGTCATTCTGGTTTTAGACTTAGGAAACTCTGTTCATGTCACATTAAAACAACTCAACTTGCGTCCCCAGTAGCAGAATCCAGAGAGTTTTTGTTAAATTTACAGAGGTTTTGATTTGTGCTGGTACTAACATGACACTTTAATAAGACAGATAGAACATCTTAGCTTCACCATAAGCAAATACACATCCAAGTGATTCTTATATAACTTATACTTCACAGGAAGAGTTGCATTTTTGCAAGATTGGATTAGTTTCCTCATTTTCAGATGCCACTGTAAGCTGAAGTACTTTAATGTTTACAAGGCAAGACTGGGTCCAAATCTTTTAAGCACAGACAATTGTGGTTTTCCCTTGCTGAACAGAGATGGTCTTTCATTTCTGTCTGTGAGAAGAATATTTTGTCTCCTGCTAGCTAGGTAGAGCCCTCACTGCTTTCCTGGGCACCAAGGAGAGACTTTTTTTCTTCTCCCCTACACTAAGTTGAAGCCTTTCCTTTTCTTATCCCTTCTAAGATAACTATGGCAACAACAGAGCTTTGCCTTTGCTCTACTTTTCCCCATCCTTCCCAACACTAGGCAGGATGTTCTGGTTGCTGCCTGCAACCAGATCCTTCAGGATCAGTGGGCATTTGAGAGGGCAGAAGAACATTTTCAAAGGGATCTTAGTTATAAAGGTAAAACTAAACATAAGAGGAAAGGACTGATTAACACAAAAATGTGTACATAACATATTTTCATTACTTAAAGCTGGAGCTGATATATCTTATCCCAGAGAAGGCCCACCTCTCAGTTTCTTTTTTCCACATCTGGGATCTTTGCTCCAGTTTCCTGCAAGCAACTTCTTTGGATCCATCTGGGGTGAAAAATGAAGTAGCATTTTAAATGCTTGTTACTGTTAGGGTTGATAAAGGCAGGTTCTGAAGCTCCAGTCTTCTTTTTTCCCCTATGAAGCAATACTCCTTTTTCATAGATCCCTTCTAATTAAGTAGAGAACAATGTTGCATCAAACAAACAAAATACATTCATAATATATTCCAGACAAATCGTCCATTACAATATTGACCATAATAAAATAATGTGCTTCAGTCAATAAGTTTTCGATGTCAGGAAAGAGGGTCTGTTAATCATTCTCTTTTTCATCTTCCTCTGAAACCTCAGAAGTTTCCTATGGCTGGACATTGCCTATGACAAAGAGTCAATGTTTAATGTGGTTCAGCAACTCCATTCTGATGTCTGGCTGGTTTGTCTTGCTCAAATGCTTGGACTACTGTTGCCAAAAGCAGGGTTGGGAAGGTTTGTGGGTTTTTTGTCAAATCAGACAGGCAGGACATTAAAGTTATTTCCCTTCTTATGCAACACACAAATGTTTTATTTTCTGAGTTCAGGTCTTCTGAGTTCATCTGATTTAGACAAGTGCTACCACTGGATCTTTCTCTGTCCTGCTTTCTGCCCTTGGCAAGTGCTACAGTTTTGTGGGGTCTGAAATGTATGTTTCTAAGCAATAACGACTGGTAAATAATCAAACTAACTGAATGACCCATCTAGCCTTAATTTCTATGTTGACTATAAACCCTGGTAAATAGAAGTATATGGTCAAGTTATATCACTGTAACATGATTACCATGGATAATAAAATTTCGGAACTTGTAAAGTAGTTATGACTACAAAAATAGCATTAAAATTTGTATTCTATATTTTATAATTTTGTATTAGCATTTTCCTTTAAAGCTGTTTTCTATATATACTGTGCACATTCACAAAGAAATGCAAATAATAGATATTTTTCCCATCAGCCGTCCATTCTATCATTTTCATTAGCATTAACTGTATAGTTTTGCTACAATAAATATTGACAGAATTCTTTCTTCTTTCTTGCAATGATTATTTAGGAAAAGAAGCCCATCAATATCAAGAGAACAGAACAGAAGGTACGACCAAAGGGACGAGAGAGACGAATATTCGCAGTATGCTACATCAGACAGTGCGATGCCCAGGTCACCGTCAGATTATTCGGATAGACGGTCGCAGCGTGGACCTCAGTTATATGAAGAACCTGAACTGGGTGATTATAGGGATTCCAACAGAAGGAGTCGCAGGCGTTCCAAGGAGTATCCGGTAGAAGAAGAGGATGCACAGAATAGGGAAGAATATGAAAGGCAGCGGAGAGAAGAGGAATACCAGGCACGATATCGAAGTGATCCTAATTTGGCTCGTTATCCCGTCAAGCCACAACCGTATGAGGAACAAATGCGTATTCATGCTGAAGTGTCACGAGCACGTCATGAACGGAGACACAGTGATGTCTCCTTGGCAAATACGGAATTGGAAGATTCTAGGATGTCTATGCTGAGGATGGAAAGACCATCGAGACAAAGATCCGTGTCTGAGCGCAGAGCTGCCATGGAAAATCAACGTTCATACTCGATGGAAAGAACTCGAGAGGTTCAGGGACCAAGTCCCAATCGTCAGAGGACCACAAATCATAGCCCTCCTACACCTAGGAGGAGTCCTATTCCTCTGGAAAGAGCAGACATGAGGCGCTCTGATTCATTAAGGAAACAACACCATTTGGATCCTAATTCTGCAGTACGGAAAACAAAACGTGAAAAGATGGAGACCATGTTACGGAATGATTCACTCAGCTCTGACCAGTCTGAATCTGTCAGACCTCCACCACCAAAGCCCCATAAAACGAAAAAGGGAGGTAAAATGCGCCAGGTTTCATTAAGTAGCTCAGAAGAAGAACTGGCATCCACTCCAGAGTATACGAGTTGTGATGACGTAGAGATTGAAAGTGAAAGTGTTAGTGAAAAAGGTAAGATTTATAATTGTTCGACTGTTTCAATATATAGATGTGGTTCAGTTTCCATTCCACAATATATTTTACCGATTAGGATTGACTGGAACCACGTATCTACAGCCCTTCACAGGTGATTCAAGTTTGTTGTGATGGGAGTTGTTTTTTCTGATTTCTTGTTTCATTTACTTAATTCTAAATTTGATGATTTACATGGAAAAAAACATCACAGCTACTAGAAGTACTTGGATATGTCAAAGGAAAAAAACATGCCTATGGAAAAACCTGTTAATCAAATCTGCAAAGGATCTAAAGCTAGGCTGTCATATAAGGCCATGGTTCATGTCTATTAATACCAGATTTGCATACTCCTGGATCACAATGAGTGCTTATTTGATCTGGATCAAGTGTGGGCGCATGACCGTGTTTCTGCTGAATTAACTAGAGCACATAATGCAGGGCTTATGCCAGTTTCATGCTGGCTGCTGTAGGTTAAAGAGCACCTGATCCACAAAAACCCTGTGTGTATAAAGTTAACCGATCCAAGTTTTTAAACAAATTTAAAATGACTGATGCAGTTTATACCTCTGAAGGTTTCTTTTTGCTGAGGAGCTACGTATGGTGCTTTTTGATTTTAGTGCTTTTTAGGATTCATGATGTTGGAGTTACTGCATTGTCAGAAAGAAAAGTTAAACTAATTGATATGATTGCCAACCAATTCAAAGGTAATGTATTACTTAAATATGAAAGCATTGGGGACCACCATTTTAAACAGAATCAAAATAGTATTAGTGGTTTGCTTACCTTCACAGATGTTGGTCTAATGTACAATAGTTGTAACTTGTTTTCAGTTATAATTTTTATGCTTCTGCACCTTTACTAAATTTTGTGAATGGTCATCTGCTGTTGTGAGTTGAAAATTTGCTGCTAGGAATATTTGTGAATAGGAATTACTATTCCTATCAAATTTCTAGAGCAAGTAATTACTTAGAGTTAGTGAAATTGCTCTGAATTTTCATATGTTACTATCAGCAACTGTGGTCTGATAAACAAGGAGAAAGGTAGTGTAGAATGGAAGGAAAAAGACCAAAGCAGACAGATACATGAAATAACTGTAATGCAACCCTGAGTCCCTTAGCCTTCCTGATGATCATGAAAACTACTATGAACTTATGAGTATCCACAATATATTCTTAGTAGCAACCTTGAGAAAAATAGACCAAATCAATATATGTGAAATGGTAACAAAGTGTTTCTTTAATGAAAGAAGCATTGTATACAAAACAATGCACAAGCAATACAAGCAATTCATACACACAACATTCAAAACATATACATGTGAAACATACTATCCAAAAATGTTAGATTCTCCATCATCATAATAATCTGACATAAATGATGGTATTCACATAAATTATTTTTTATTTTAATTATCATAAACCTCACATTATTATTTATTGGAATAATAATTATAACGTTATGTCTGTGCTGATTTCTGAGTTATTGAATGAAGCTAAATTGAGCATGTATTTGTCAAATGAATAAAAAAAAAACACTTGCAAAATTTTACAGGAAAAGAATTCCTGCCCTGCTTTATGTTTTGCTAATCTTGAGTGAATTCATGTAAGCAGTTTTCATGGCATATAGAGTAAAGCTGTGTCAGCATAGCCCAGTGGTGGCCTGTGGCTGGAACAAGTGTGGCAAACAGCCTTGGTTTATCACAGAGGAAGAGAGCAACTGCTTGAACTGGGACAGAGGTCTGATTGCTTCTGACTGTGCCTGCTTCCAGCCTGGGCTGGAGGGTCCTGATTCTGCCCTTGCTGATGGGCTGGGAGGCAGTGACCATACATGGAGCAGGCAGCCATCCCAGCAGTAACACTACCCAGGGACAGATGATGCCAGCTTCCCCAGCCCTGCTCATGGTATCAGATGATATCCTCAGCTCCATTCAGACTTCTCCTCTAATTTTTAACCCCTGGAGTGAAAGTTTCAGAAAAGTATTTGCTTAAGTGAATTTGGAAGGATTTGGCTTCTGCTAGGCATGAGAGAGAAAAGATCTGCTAGAATGAATAAAAAGAGGAGAGTCTCACTAGCTGGATCCAGACTTCACATCTGCTGTAGGTAGACCCACAGAATCCCACTTCATTCTTTTTATTGTCGTGAATTTCTCTCACCGTGTACACCAGCCTGAACTCAGAGTCCCTATAAGCAAGTGATTTCTTCATGAATACCACCAAAAAGAGTCCAGCACATCAGTCTTCCTGGTATTGCAATGGATTATTTCTTTCATTGATAAGAAATCGATAATATACAATTAATTATTTTAAACACCTCCCATAAAAATTGGTTTCTCCTCTCCTCAAATTACTTTCTGCCCATCAAAAGCTCCTCTGCTGTTCTCTTAAATCATATACAAAGTCTGTTTGGCCAAAGATATAATGCTTTGGCCTTGGAATGATGAAGGGTGGCAACGTTAGAGTTAGAATTTGGACGCAGTAATAATAAATCCAAAAGAGGAGAATAATTTGCCCTCTATCTCTTTCTCTGTGAAGTGCCTCTATCTTTTCACAGATTCTGGAAATAAAAATTAATAACTGCTCAGCTGTGAGGAGCAGCCTGGGCCTGAGCTGCAGGAGCAGCTGCTTGCTGAATTACATCCCAGATTTTACAAGGCCCTGACATTGGTTTTGAGAACCTAGTCTGAAAATTGTGAATTATCAAAAATTGCAGGAAAAATTATAGTCTATATGCTCTTAAAAGGGCTGAAAATTTGCCTGTTTAAGCTTATCTCCAAGATGAAAATGAATTATACATACATGTGGTTGGAACATAAATGTGCATATGAAACGAAGATAGCCATTTCATTTTATAAGTCCAACAGAGACATGGACCAGCTTCTGGATTAAGAGCTCTGGAAAGAGCCTGTGACTTTAGCTATAGGGTCTGGTCGCATTTCTGTAGCTGTCTGCTTTAAGGTAATTTTTTTTCCTTGACTGATTGTTATCAGGGAGGGGATGAGGCAAAATTATATTCCTGCATGTTATTAGTAATGGCCAGAAAAACCACTACCTGTGTATGCTTCTGCCTCCTCTTTATGGGGGTCAAGGGAAACTGTGAGCAGAGAAAACTGATGAACATCCAGACAGCACTCAGGCACCCACTAGACAGCTGTGTGAAATACAGGCATGGTGAAGAGGTATTGTAGGTGGAGGTTCAACTGCAGAAGAGCTAGGTTTGTAAAATACTGCATAGGTTTTGTAATGCAACTAAATTTGGACCATGAAATTCAGGTCATAAACTAGGCTGAGCACTAACATTTTGTAAAGGGAATTAGGAGGCTTTGGGAGTAAGTGCCAAAAGGGAGGAAGTTTAGGAACTGCAAAACAAGATACCATTGGATGGCTGGAAACTAGTGGATTGAGATATGAACTGAGGCTGAAGAAAGAGGGGGGCAAGCATAGCTGGTAGATCAAGTAGGCTAGACCAGTGAACCTATAGTTTGGGAAGAACAGATCAAGTGAAAGAAACAGATCTGATGAGGATAACTGGGAAAGTGAGAACTGGAGTTTCCTGAATGGTAGTTTAGAGGATGCTGAGGTTGGCTGAGAAACAGATGCAGCATTTTGTGGGAGACTGTGAATGGATGGGAAAAGGATGTTCAGAGAGAAGGACAGAAGAGCTGAGCGGGGCTCAGCAGATTTGGCAAATAGAGACTGGGAATCCCTGGGCAAGGATTCCCAGGGGACTGGCACCGGAAGTGCGGAGAGGGGGCTTGGTTTGATGACAAGTGCAGGGCTATGGTGAGGAGCCAGTGATGTGAGAGGCCAGTTCATTATTCAAAACTTCAGGAAAAAGTGCACAATGACAGTGTTAAATGGATATAACTGAGATTATAAACATGTTTACTTGAAACATAGGTTGTGTCAGTATAAGATGGGTTTTGCAGATGGAATTTTGTCCATGGGGCTGTCGTACCCCCTCTCAAAACATAGGCAAAGAAGATGTGACCTGTGGTGAAGCTGGGGTTATTTCTGTTCATTCCCCCAAAATTTGGAGGTCCTGGATGTCTTCACAAATCTTACAAACTACACAGTTCCAGCAAGAGACAACCTCTCCAAGGAAAAATATAATTCATTCAAGGAAATCTAGGCATGTTATAGCTCTAAATATTGCTCTAATTTCACTAAATATAAAGTAGGACATAGTAGATTTTCCTGTGGTGATAAACAGTTCAGGCATACACGTATACCATGCTCCCAGCCAGAGCACTCTGTGAGAGTTATCTGTTTGCACAGACTGTGACTGACATCTGATGTGGGTGGAATCTGTGGTTGGAAAGGCAAATGTGTCTGTGTTTGTTAAGAGATGCAGTTTTTAAGTTTAGTGTTTGCTTTCACTGTTCTTTAATTAAAATATGATAGCTAAATGGATGCCCATTTTTAAATAATAGAAACTCATATGCACAGATTCAGAGAATCATAGAATCACTTAGATGGGAAAAGACCTCTAAGCTCATTGAGTCCAACTAAATCATGTAAACCATAAACACTAAACCATGTCCCTAAGTGCCACATCTGTAGGTCTTTTAAATACCTCCAGGGATGGTGACTCCAGCACTTCCCTGAGCAGCCTGTTCCAGTGCTTGACAGCCTTATAACTAGAGTCTTATTGCTTGTTACCTGGGAGAAGATACTGACACCCACCTTACTACAATCCCTTTTCATGCTGTTGTAGAGTCTGCTAAGGTCTCTGTTCAGCCTCCTTTTCTCCAGACTAAACCCCAGCTCCCTCAGACACTCCTCATGAGACTTATGTTCCAGACCTTTCACCAGTTTCACTTCTCTTCTTTGGACGTATTTCAGCAGCTCAATGTCCTTCTTGTAGTGAGGGACCCAAAACTGTATTTGAGTTAACAGTATTTGAGATGCAGCCCCACCAGTGCTGAATACAGGGGGCCAATCACTTCCCTAGTCCTGCTGACCACGCTATTTCTGATACAAGCCAGGATACTGTTGGTTTTCTTGACCACCTGGGCACACTGCTGGCTCATATTCTGCTGGCTGTTGACCAACACACCCAACATAGCACATGGAGAGATAGGCTTCAGTGATCTTATGTACTTCATTGTCCCTGTGTTGTTAATTGAAAGCTGCAGAGCACAAGCTATGTGAGTAGACAAGGTGTGGATGCAGCACAAGGGGTTAATACACTGTTCTTTGTCACTAAGTGCATTGAAAACATGGATATAAAACCTTTATTTGGCTGCGTTGTGGTAAAAAATGAATAATTACCCTTTTTCCTTATAGAAGTTTAAAGGTCTTTATGTCTGGTTTATTGCAATACTGAAATCAGATTGGTAGAAATACACTTCAGTTTTTGACAGATAAGTTTATTTTGAAACAATATGCTCATCACAAGTTAAAAATGTACCATAGCTCATGCTGTTAACAATTTCTGAGTGGTACTGCAAGAACAGTGCATGTCTTCATGAGCAGAATTGCCAAGCAAGTGGGATACTGTCACAGCACTCTCACTTTTAAATCTGAAGAGATAAAGGACCTGATTTCAATCACACTTGTGCCAGTTTCATACATCTCCAACAACTGTGACTTCAAAGTTACACTGAGCTAAATTAGATCAGAATGAGGTCATTGTTTCTAAAATTTGCTTCATTCAGGTTAGAGATTTCCTGAAAGTATAACTTCACTGGAACATATTATACTAGAAGGCAAAATTTCAGGACTGACATGCAGCACTTCTCTTAAAAACAGAAGTCTTTGAAATTCCATGCAGTTTCAGTATGCAGAAATTTTAGCATTCAAACCATTAAATTTGGAATGGTCATAAGGAGAATGATTATTTAAAACACTGAAATGGTTTATGTGTTTTCTTAAAAGCCAGGTTTGGGGGAGCCAAAGTGCAAAGATAAGAAATACTAAGAGATAAGAAATATTGTACTTTTCTCCTTGTAGGTGTTTGAGCAATATATATCTTTTTTTTTTTAAATAAATCTGCTTTTAAAGTACTTCTTACAATAGTGAATGATAAGTATCTTACTACTTTAAAATATTAATATTGCTATGATCTTTTTCCTACAAAAATATTTTTCATAGGTGCAGAGATGATAACAGAAATAGAATTTGTAAAGTTGTAGAGATTTCTAACAGTAAAGAATGCTTTTTGATATTTTTGCCAAACCTTCTCCTACTTAGACACTTGTATGTTCCTTAGAAGATGAAAGGAAGGGATGTGACCTTCTGCAGCATTTAGAAGAAATCTAATATATAGCATTTTAAGTTTGCAGCCACTTCAATTTAGCATAAGCCAATAATCTCTCACAGAAAGAGCCCTGCCTTTACCCAGTTCCTGGCTACGTATTCACATCCTTGTATCAGTCCTTTCACTCTGCTGACAGAAGCATTCAGGCATGTATACGCTGCATCAAGCCAGAAAACTTTTGTGGGGTAACACTAATTAGGCAAAAAGATGGTAAATATTAACATTTGAAGCTTCTTGGTAAAATGATGTTGAACATCTTAGATATTATACTGCATGCTGAGAAGTTATTGTTTAACTGATTATGCCTTGTCAGAATCTGAGGATAGAGAGGGATTTGCTGAATAAGGAAGAAATCTTTTTGTAGGGTAGAGAAGAGAGAATATTTTCTCATAAGTGAACATGAACAACTTCATAGCAATTTGATTCCAACAAAAAAATCTAATACTCAACTTGATAGATTAAAATATTTAATAAATTGCAATCTAAACCTTTTATATGCAAATATACACAAACAATTAAGAATGCAATTCTTTAATTAAGTTTCCTTTTACTCTGAGACTTTGCTGGAACTACAGTTGTAGAGGAAGTGTTTGAGCACCAGATTAGTTCCCTTCTGATACAATGTAAAGGAAGTAGTATGAGTTATTATAAAGCATTTTAGTATTTTAGTACATTAGTTGTAATTATTTATTGCACCAGTTGAGATGAAGTTGATAATTAATAGTACAACATTATTGTTAATATATTTAGCCTAAGGGAAATTTTAATCTGTGAAACTTATCTTCAGGTATATTTTTAACACTAAATAGAAGATGTATTTTGCCTTGGAAATTGAAAAAAAAATCTGTTCTGAAAGTAGTTGTTTTTTTCTTTTTCAGTTGAATTGGCTGAGTCATCATTCTTAAAAGTATTATTAAAAAGCAGTATAGCTTTCACTGAGCAGTTTTTCTATTGCTTTCAAACTTAAACAGAAAAAAAAAAACCAAAAATGTGTTAGTTAAAAATAATTTCCCATTATCCTTTCACATCTTGGCAGCTGGAATATTTGCTGTATAAACTCCATAAATATTCTTTGACATTTTACTGTAAATAACAATGAAAGAAATTGCTGTCCAAACATGCCTGGAAAAAGTTTGATCTTGAGAAAGTCCTGTCACAAAGGCACGACTGTCACAGTTACAGTGCTACTGAAATCTGTCCCCACTTCTCAGTCAGAGTCCTGAGAAGGATGAAACACTGCACCTTCCCACCACCCTACACATGAAAATCCTCCTGCAGAATGGAGAGTGCCTTTGAAAATCAGACCACCTGCCTAGGATTTAGATTATTGACTGAGGAACTGAATTTCACCATATATGTGGAAATTCTTGTTATTTTTTCCTGACAATAATATTTTCTTGGAAAGATATTTAAAACCTACAAATTTATTTTGAAGATTTCAGTGCCTTTCATTCATGTGTTTCTTCCCATTATGGTACACTGCTTTGATAATATCGAATATTATAGTGATATAGTAGTATAAACCTTACTTTAGGGGCAAGATGGGAAAAACTTGCTGTCATACTTACTTTTCTGGTAATTGAGAAAATATTAAGTAAAACAAGTTGAAGAGAATTGGGTCATTGCAGTCTATCAAATTGGTGCTCAGTGGTTCTGTCGTGAAATTGCATTTAGAAATTTATTTTGCCTTGGCATACAAAGTACCTGCATCTCTCCTAACAGTGAAGTTTTATTCTAACATATATCCTAACATTTTAACCTTTTCTACTGAACTAATCTCATTTGTGCTCAGATCAATAGTATTCTGGAGAAACATTCTTTAAGAAATACTTCCGGTGTTTATACTTTCTGCCTTTTTGAACATTTAGATTATGAGTATATTTTAGGGCAATAGTTACATAATCTGCTTATTTGGAAAATGGAAATATATGGACATTGGTTACATAATGTAAATAAGAATCAAATAAAGCTTTTAATCACAAATCTCCATAACAATTTACTGTTATGTTTATTTACATGCCATTTTTATATACATCTATAATATCAAGGGAAGTCTTGGCTTGTGATGCTCTGTGTGGGGTGTCTAGATACTGCATAATACCTTATCCAAGAAGTGACTGCATGCAGTATTTTTCATAGGACTTTTTAATGTTTAAGAATTTATCAGTTCTTCTGCATATTATAGTTTGCATTTAAAAATTTTTCTAAACTCTGTTCTGAAAATCTGTTTGAGAGTTTCTAAAAGCTGAATGCTTCTGAAGATGTTCCTGTTCTGTTTTCATCTGGCAGGTTTAATGCACTATAAGAAAGAGAATTGCAGCAAAAAGCGTTTTTACAAAAGCTAAAGTATTGATGAGTTGAAGGAATTCTATTTTTTCTTGAAGGGTTTTGACGGATGAAGGCCACCAGAATTAGGTTTGAATTTCAGACTAACCATGTGAGAACAATTTAAAAGGCTGCTGTTGTCTCTTCAGTGTAGAAAATACATTTATGAGGCTGAAACTTCCTTGTTTTCAGGCATATGTAATCCATTGCCTCACATCAATCACTATGATTCTTTACAAAAGCCAAGGCTGGTCAGTAGTTCATATCTTAGTAGATGTAATTCCATATAACTAAGGCAGCAGCTGCAGCACGTTTTCTGCTATTAGTTTTGTGTATGCAGTATTGAAAGAAGAGATAAATTAAAATGAAAAACCAGGAATTTAATTGTAAAAATATAAAATCATCACAGAAACTAAGGCCAATAGAGTGGCTGAACCAATTTAAAATCCTCATGAAAAGCTGAGAAGACACCAAGTGCTGGTGTCTCACTTTAAGCATTCAGCAGACAGGGAGCACAAGGTTTTGTCTTGAAGAGTTGTTCAGTAAGGCGAGCTGTGGTGACCCAGCAGGTCATTGCCATCTTGAATGAAAGCTGCATTCCTCATCCTCTCTCATGCTCACTGATACAGACCAAATCCAATATTTACCTGGCTTTTAGTGAGCCAGTTTTGGTCACTAAACTGGTACAAAACTAAAACATTGCAACAAATGAACACTGTTCTTTCACTTTAGCAAGCTGAGCAGTTCCTATGGTATACACCAAACATGTCACAAAAGCACATACTTACAGTGCTTGGAGCACTGGGAGCACTACTGGGAAAAGAGGAATGAGAAAACCATGTCCAGCAACAAAGAGCTGTTGCATAGCTCAGCCACCTAATGGACCACATTTGCACTAAGCTGTAAATAACAGTATGACTTTCAAGTAACATTGGCAATATCATAAGCAAAATTGCAAATTTTAAAGGGTGATGCAGGTGATAGCTTGTGGGGTGAAAGAGTAGGTCAGACCCTTTTCCTAAAATTGAAATCACATAGTTTATCTAAAGATAGGGCTGTACTACAGTCCAAACGACGACTGCAGCTCTACTAGACAGATGAGAGCTGATTTTGAGGGCAGTAGTTAAAGTACTGATAGTACTGGAGCTGCAGGGAATGTCAACTGCTGCAACCCTGGGTAAATAGTCCTGTGATGAGTCTGTGCTGAGCTGCTGTGCCTATGTCTTCATTACTACAGAGGCTGACTAGTGGTATACAGATACCCTGTGAGATAAGTGGCTTTTGAGCCCTGGTCTCTGGAAGAAGAGGACTTCTCTAAGCAGTAAGCTTGAGCAAATATTTACAAATCTGTTATGACACATTTGTAAGATGAAAAAAAGCATCTATGAAAATGGCAGTACTTTGTATTATGGCTATAGGTTAAGTTCACAAAGATGATGGCAAATTTCATACCAGAAAAATGTATCCTATGCTCAATGCTGTTGAATTTTTCACGAATAGTTTTCTGTAAGAAAGGAAAAATGCAGTAAAAAGAGATACACAAGAAGGCATCTTGAGATTCTGATTTGCTAGCATTAACACCCTTCTTGTATTCACTTTACTGTAAATCACATGACTAGACAAGATGTATTGCAGTGGAAAATAAAAGCTTAATTTATTAGAAGTGCTAAAGTCTCAGTAAGCCTATGAAATTCAATGAGAGCAGAATACGCAGACAAAAGCTTTGTTCTTTTTAAATATCTGGAAAGAGACTTGTACACAGTGACCTACCTCTTTGAGCCATTTCCCTTTGTGTGGTGTGAGTGTGAAATCCCATCACCCTGTGAAGGCAATGACCTTCAGTGACTCTGCACAGATATGCATCACTGAGCATTTTACAGAGCAGGGTGAAGCTGAAGTTGGCTGTTTCTTTTTATTGACAACCGTAAAATGTGCTGTAAGAAGTATTATGAAAGTACATTGTAATTATATAATGTAGTTGCTAGTTATAGATAACAGTTTCAGGTCACCTGGCCTGTTTGTGAAAAACAGGTCGTAGAACTGTCTGACATCGAGACTTCCTTTAGGCTTCCTCCTTGAACATTGTTTTATCTGTAGTTTCTTTCTCAGTGAAACTTGGCTGCTTGTGCTGCAGTTTTCCTTGCTGGATTTGTGCTGCAGGCTGATTTTCTGAAAAAAAATGTAACAACTCAGAAAAAAAGTAATTCAACGATTTTGAAGGGTGAGTCCCGAGGAAAATGTTTTGTCAAAGTCAAAACACTAAAGATGCTAATTTGAAGTGGTGCATCACCTGCATTCTAGGCATGTGCATTTCATGTCACTATGAAAACCGGCACAGAACTGGCTGCATTATGAGCCTCTAAGCAAAAATTGCTGTTTATATAAGCTTAGAAGAGATTTGTTAGTATTCAGTTGCTAATATCTGTGGCTCTACTGAACTTGTTGAAGATCGTGTGTGTAAACACAAGATACAGGCACCTTTCCTCAGGAATTGTGAGCTGATTTTCTCCTGTGTACTCATAGGTACAAGGGGATTTTCCCTGTAACTGCTCCGACCCAAGGCAGTATAGGAGTAAAACAGAAAGACTATGTATTTTGTATACTTGACATGCTGACCACAGAAAGGAAAAACAGATGACTTGGAAAGTAGACTAAAGATATTTTCAGGAAGAAAACCACTGAACTGGATTGAGAATTCTGTAACGAAGACAGTAGATGTCCCTTAGAGTAGATGGGTGAGACAGAAGGCTGTGGGAGTGAGAGAGTTGTACCAAATAATTAAAAAGATTTGAGTGGGAGCTGAAATAGTATTAATGAAAAATAGTGTAATGTCCTTTCAAACAACACCTTTTTCAGCCAAAGCTATATATCAATATTTTGTTCCTTGTGGAGCAGATTGTCATGGACCCAGGCTTAAACTGAGCTACTCCTGGAGTAAATTCCTACATTCTGTAAAACAGAATCTAAGCAGCATTATTAAGTGATTTCTGTGGCAAAAATAAGGCATTGAAACTGTCCCTCCTGTTCACTACAATGTGGTTCTTATCAGAATACAGCTATGGGATAAGAAAGCTCACAAAACAGAACTTCAGGTACTGAATTCTGTTAATCAAATTTCAATATCTTTTTTAGTTTTTTAATATATTGAATCATTCTTCTTTTTGCTGCTCTATAAAGTTTTTTGAGTATTTGTTGTTCTTTAGATCCTCTAGCTGGATGTTTTTTCTCCAACTTCCTTTTAAAAATTCTGCTGCTGCAAGAGTGGAAGTTATTAAAGACTTATCCTTGTATGAGAACAGCTAGAACAGTTGGCAAATCTTTTCTAATTATATTTGCCAAGAAGGATTGTAAATAATTTTGAAATGGATTGTCTAATAGTGAATGATGCAAGGGAATTGAACTCAATTGTAGAAGATAAATTGATGGATTTATATTTTCCACCCAGTTTCAGGCTTTGGATCTGTATTCATTTGTCGATCTTTACTCATTGTATTTATTTATTTAATATGTAACTGATGTTATATATACAACAGCTCCCTAAAGTTCTGTTGTTCTTAGGGGACAGGCGGGATAGGATTTCAGCGTGACTCATGGTGGACACAGCTGCAGTCTTAACAGCTGCACAGCTGTGATTATATTGTATAAAATCAGCTTGTGATGTCCTAGTGTTCACTGGAAAGGTAAATACGATTTTGCCTCCTCAGTTTATACTGTATTAGCTAAGGCTTGTTGTGGTGCAGAAATATTTTGATTCCATAAGTACATGCCAAGTACCTGGCATTTTAATTTCTATGCTACCTGAAAAACTTTCCCTCACTACCTTGTTTATCAGAAGGCTAGCTAAGCCCGCTTGGATGGCTTAGGAGTGCACAGTAGGTCTTTTTCAAGGCCAGGGATCTGTCCTGCCTATTAGCGGTTTAAATTTGGTATTATGTAGCATAATCCATCAAATGCTTTGGCTATTATATTCCCTGTAAAAATAAAGCAGATTTTGCTGAACTAGACAGCTCCATCAGATCATGTACTTGCCAACTATTTATGATAAAAACATGAGCATAAGAAAGTAGTATTTCCACAGTACAGGCTGAGGCATACTCAAGAGAGCTCTAATCTTTGACTGCTGCTTTTAGGTACTATTGCAATAGAACTCATTTATTGCTGTCTGGAGTCTAACTTGGTCAACAGACAATGCTTTATTGAGCAAGAAAGCTCTGCTTTAGTACTACTGTTGTATTTCTGCTGTTTTTTCTAAAACATTTTTATAGCTTCACAGAATTTAAAATGAATAATTACCATTACAACATCTAATATGGCCTGCTATTTATCACAGTACATTCAGTGTCATGCTGTTAATTTGTTATTGAGCTGAGTAACTTGTATGACTGAATAACATCTTGTGTTTGATCAAAGGGCATTTCTTGAAAGACACCTAGCGTTTGTGTAAAGGAGAGATGAGAATCTATAATGTCTCTTGATAGATAATTTCAATAAGATGATTTCTGTTGTCATTTAAGGTGAGGATTTAGATTCCAGGCATTTGTCTAGCCTTGAATATGTTTTAAACCTTCATTTTGAAAGATATACATACACAATTTTATGCATCCTAAATAATCCTGTATTAATCCTAAAGTATAAGTTTCTGTATTTGCCTAAGACTGCACAGGAACAGAATCAAGGAGCAACATTCATATCTATATGTAAACTGGGCTCCAGAGGTTGCTTTACTGGCAAAACTTAATCTCATTAAGTTTGGATGAATCTTCATTAATAATTATGAGGACTTGACCTGACTAAAACCATGGAATATTCTTAGTTCAATCACTAAATGGATCTCTTAATTGCTTATCTTTGGAGTTTAGCTAGATGTCTTTTCCACCTTTTAATAGGAGGGGTTTTGAATTAAAAAAAACCATGAAGACATGAGCAGAGAATAAAATACTGTATTTTACTTATAGAATGACATTTCTGTTTGAGAATGTGCTTTGTGTGCTGTGTATGAACTGACTAATTTGCTTCAGTTTTTCTCTATATTTACATGTTGTGAGCTAGCAAACCTGTAAATGGATTAATCTTACTTAAATAAAAATATAAAAATTGAGTACAAATTAATATAGGAAAAGATCTGTAGAAGAGGATGATAAGTTTTATTGGCAGAAAATTTCAAAACCAATTACATTTAGCTTAATCAATTTCCTGCCATTTAAAATGAAGGGCCAAGAAATCAGAAGATAGTAGTTATGTCTATCATTATGAGTCCAGTGATAAGAGAATATATGATGCCATAATTTAAATATTAATTTTATTAGAAAAATAAGCTTGTTAAATTTAAAACCAATGAGGTCAGACATTGCTAAGCTTATACGAGGAGCAAATATGGATTATAACATTAGACAAAATAAATTATGCATTAAGTGTTCATTAGATACTTGAAAAGAAGAAATTTAATTAGAATTATTTAAATTGTAACTGGTTGAAGTTCAATATCATATTTTACTACATGCAAAACTAAAAGCTGTAATAATTTGAGTTAACATGTTCCGTTAATATTTACAAGGGAAAAAAGGATTAAGTTTATGGTAACTGAAAGCCAAATATATTGAAAAAAATAAAGGAGATAAGTTTCATAATCCATTAAAGAGTGAGAACAGACATGAAGCATTTTCCTTCAGACTGCAGAAGAATTTATGTTCTTTCAGATTTTTTCTCTTCCCTCACAGCTTTTATTGCTGAGCATGACATTTTGTGTAATGGGGTATATCCTTTTGGTCAGTTAAGGTCAACTGTCCCAGCTGTGTCCCCTCACAACTTCTCATTGTACCCCCAGCCTGCTCACTGGTGGGGCAGTGTGAAAAACAGAAAAAAAATCTCTCACCAGCTCTTGTGGAGTGAACACAGCTTTTGGAGGCAGAGGGGGTTCTGTTGCAAGCTAATGCCAGGAAGGGTTTGTGCTGTGAATCTATGTAGTCTCCTGAAAGTTATTTTTTTGAGGCACCACGTAACACCAGCATGAAGAGCAGGGGTTAAAATGGCTTGTAAAAGTATCCTGTATCCTAAAGTATTTGGACTGAACCAAAGAAAAAACTAGTATTCAGGTAAACTACTGATGTCCAATAAAATTGGCATCACATACTCTGCAAGGCTTTTTCATGTAGAAGTAACATATTGAGACTATTAAAATAAACGTGGCACTAAGTATTCCAGGTTTGCTAGAAAGAACATAATTTACCATGTCTCTAAGACTGATGGTATTCTGTTACCTGGATTGGCTTGAATTAATAACAAGGTGCAAATGAGCACTTACCACAGAGCTAAGTGCTTGCTTCTTCGGTGCTCTGAACTAGAAGGGCATTTGCCAGCCCCAGTTCATCAGCCATTTCCACATGTGTAAATGATTGAGAATAAGATCAATAGAGTGGCTGGTCTTACTAGCATGATCACAGTTTACATAAATACAATTATACCCTTTCCATCTGAGGGCTTGTTTGTGCATCTTTGGCAGAGGTGATAGAAGAATTAAGTAGGTAGGACTTCGCAGCTGACTCTGTAGATAATGTCCTGGATGGGTTTCAGGACTAATTAAGTTGGCAGCAGCTCAGGATAATCAGAGTTGGTGAAATTGCTCAGTTGATTATTTTGCATGCTGAGCTTGCTGTTGCTGCTGCAAGAGCAGTGAATGTTTGGTGCAGTGGTTGCTGCTGGAGAGAGAGGAGGAGCTGACTGATCTCTTCAAGCTGCAGTGACAGCTGAGGCCTCGAGGCAACAGAAATGACAAACCTTACCCTCCATGTGCCTTCAACCTCATCTTTAGCTCCATCTCTTCTGCCTCCCTGACCCTTACTATGGGACATCACCAGTCCTCAGTGAAGAAAAATTCAGTCCTCAGTGAAGAAAAATTCAGTTCTGTCTACAAAGTTAGAATTCCATGTCTGCTAATACTGCCAGTCTCTTACAGAACAGAGTGGGTTTCTTTCTAATTAAATCTCTCAGATCGTCATCTAAACCAGCATATCACCCTATAGATGATACCTATTATTAGGATGGGAATAATATTTGTATAATAATATGTACTCTTTACTTTTGCTGTTGTAGAAGCAGAACAGCTCATTATGGTTTGTGGGGTTTCTTTCTCAAAAAAATAATTCTTTCAGGTATTGCCAGTGACATTTATAAACACTTGCAAAGAAACAGAAAATAATTCAATAACTGGAATATGAAAGATAAATAATGAACAACTCTCATAGTCTGTAACACCCTCAGAAAGAAAAATCCCACACAGAGTTAAAAGGACTCTCACAAGTGCTAATTGTTACTCCTGGGGAGAAAGAGAGGCAGTCAAATGAGGTGTTGTGGCTCATTTACATTTGCTAATGTTTCCTGACTTCAGGATCCTGGTACTGATAAAAAAAAACAACCAAAAAACAACAAAAAAAACATAACAGGAAGAGGGTTGAGATGTTGTTTTCTGACTTCAGGATCGTGGTACTGATAAAAAAAAAAAAAAAGGAAAAAAAAAAGGAAAAGGGTTGAGAAAGAAACAGGGAAAGTCTTCTTTTTGGTGTTTGCTTTGTTCAGGGCAATGTAAACATACTGTTTGACAGTGGTTAGGCTTTAATCTCCAGACTGGTGTGGGGCTATACTGATCCTCTTGTCTTTTCTCCTCCTTTCCTTATCAGTTTGTACAAGATTGCTTACTGTGTCTGAGCTTCTCATGCTGGTCATGGTGGTACTGCTAGCATGAGGTCAGTTCAAGAGCTGAATAATTTTGGAACTGGTTCTGTAGAAGCCAAGGAAATGACAGAAGAGAAAATTAAAAGTGGTGAAGGGAGAAAATGTACTAGTGATTGCCATCATATTCCTGAAAGATGTTATTATTCACCCAGCTGATCACCTCACAGGTTTATGGTCTGGCCTATGTAGCTAACCAGCAAGAGCAGCTGGGGCATGAGTAATGGTGAGTAGAACAGTCTAAAAGCAAAGGTTTTGTTTCCAAGGCAGCAAGAAGAGAGTTGCAGATGCCAGATGCCCAGCAGTGTCCTGGAGTTGCTCTGCAGTAGTGAAACCCAGGCTCCACTGTGGTCAGTGGGAATTTTAATACAGGCTTAAGCAGAGCCAGGTTTCAATCTAAATGTTCAGAGGAGAATTATCACTGAATATAAAGCCATCAAACTGTCCAATTCTACTGTACGAAGGTATGGTTCCTACATAGCTTGATTTGTTTATTTCTTTGTTTTAATGTATGAGTTTATGCAAAGATTTAGGCACTGAGTTTATTTTCTGTTGAATCTCATCAGAATATTTTTGGCTCCCATAAATTTAGTAGGAAATCTCTCATATGCTTCAGGTGGAATGAAGACTTATGTTTTACTTACAAAAAATGGAAGCCAGTTAATCTAAGTGCACTCAAGTTAACCTGTTCTAACAAATGCAAATAGCCACTTTTTTACAAAGATCAGTGCTCTGAGTTTAGATTTTTCTGGTAGAACCCAATAGAAGCTGACCACTACAGTAATATCGTTTGTGAAAGTGTTGAGTGGTCATTTGACTCAGAATTCTTAAGAAACCTTCTCAAGTAAAACAATACAAAGTAAAAAATGGCAGAAAATTATTATATTGGTCACAAGCATGAGTAAAAAATGATTGTTAAGAAATAGAGAAATATTTTAATAGCTTACTGATTAGTGCACATTTATGTGGAGGATCTGTATGCTACCTGGAGTTTATTGTGCTTGATACTTTTAATCCTAAAAAATTTTAAAAGAGAAGTGCTTGCACACATTCAGTGACAGTGTTGGGTTTTTTTTCCCTAACTTTTATTTTGAAAAAGTCTTGAAAATTAAAACAGTTTTTTCAGGGAGCCACAATTTTGTATGAAGTACATGTTGCTTTTAAGAAAACTGTTTCCTTTAAAAGAAAACAAAAATCAGATTAATTAATATTATTATAAACCTTTGCTATCATAGTGAATTGGCATACCACATGAAGTCTGTTCTCCAATGCCTGTGCAGATGTGGCCAAACAAAGCATTGGTACCTCTGTCATGAAAGTCGTTGGGACATAATTATTAACTGCATCTGTTCCCAGCCTGCAGTGTTTTTGTAAAGCCATGCCTCATTTTTTGGTGGAAATTTTCAGTCTTCTTTTAAAGTACATCAATATTATTTCTAAGAGAAAGTGCTTTAATTACATTTGTACAAATACTCCCATATAAGAGCCGTGTTAAGGTATCTTAATGATTTCTTGACAATTTCTTTTTATATGAATATTTAGAAAAAATAGAATCACAAATATAGCTTCAGCAGTGCAAAAGAGAAGTATATTACTGGAAGAGTAATATTGAGGCCAGGGAAATTCAAACTGCTGGTGGAGAGCAGAGGCATGATTGAAGTCCAGGGTTACAATATCTCTCTGATAAGAAGGTTGTAAGGATTATGTCTTTTTATAGCATCACACGTATGACTAAGCAGTAAAAAGCATGTCATCTACTTTCTTTTCTGAAAGTAGGTTGTGTCACAACACTGTATTTATGGCATGATAAATGTGGAATTATAATATAGTTCAAAAGCCTGCATATAACATTTGTTTGACTTCCTTGAAATGCATTCCTCATGAAACAATATTCACAATCTGAATAAACTATAGAAGAAAAAAAGGTAGATAATGTTTTACTTTTAGCCAGACACTTTGACTAAAAAATAATAAAACAGTGTTCTGGCACAGCAAGTTCTTAAGTATGATAAAGCTGTGATAATGTGATTGTAGGCCTTGAATTTTTAATATTGTGTTCAGTCCAAGTGACAATGAAATATTGTGTTTAATCTAAATTAATATCCCTGTTTTCTATTCTAGATTTTATTTTGTCTTTGAAGACATTTATATCTACAGGGACTCTTGTTTTTCCTAATGAGTATCTTGATTCAACTTACAAATATTTATTTATTTGAGCACATTTGAAGACTGCTTTTATTACTAGGCATATCTAGGATGTGGAAAAGCCATAGTTAATGAAAAATTAGGCATTCCTCCCCCTCTTTTTGCTTTGTATGTTCTGTGACATCGATAAACAAACATCTGCCCTACAAGAGACCCAACTTGAGTCTTTAGGATTTACCACCTTTTATCTGAATATATTTCTGTGTCTAATCTTTAGTCTGTTCTGTTCTGAGTTTTTTTCCCCTCGTAGACTTGCAGGACAGACAGGAAAACAGGCTTTTGATGTAATATCTGTGTGGTAAGATGTATGTAACACTATTAAGAAGATATCTTTTTTTCTTCTACAAATATTTATATTTCTTGGCAAACAAAGAAACTTGAGCTTTTGGAGAGAGGAAAGAAAGGCTGTTTGTCACCTAACTAAATGTCAAAAAATTGTTCTTCACAGGAAGATCAAACAAAGTTTCCTATTCACAAAAGAAATTAAGATTGCATTCAGGAATTGAAAAATGTGGAACGTTTAAATAGTGGTCAAAATTTTATATTGGTTTGCTCGAGACTGGTCCACAATGGATTAATTTCCATTTTGGTAGTAAAACATTTGGCATGTGACTTCCTAGCAGTGAAAACAGCACAGTCAAATGGTATGAAAAAAATTGGATAATGAGATAGGCAGAAAGCATCTGCCAACCTAAGGAGTCATGCAGCAGAATCAGTCTTTGTTTCTTCTGGCTCCTAGAAAAGAAAAGTAGATAAAACAGTAGGAATGGAGAGCACAGAGAAAAGGGGGGGGGGTGAAAATAGTAGTAGCAAGGAAAAGGAAGAACTGTGTGGGCCTGGCAAGAGGCATTTGCAAACAAGAGAACTGGGGCACAGGGCTGACCTAGGTCTGTGTAGTAGGATAGGAGGGCAGTAAATCCGGGCTAACACCCTCGATTCGCACGTAGGGCTGCAGAATTGCAGTGCAGCAAACAGAGTGATCATGCAGTTAATGGCTGTTGTGGACATGCGTAGGACTGCTAAAATGGCTAAAAGTATTGCTAATGCAAATCCTCCAAGTTCTCTCATCACTGTTCACTTTGTGGCCACTGTAAAAGAAAAAAATAAAATGGTCTGGTTTTGGAACTTTGAGTATTTTATTACAATTTCAGCTTCTCATATACTCTTCTGTTTTCTTGAAGTTCAGTGATGGTTTGGTCAATAGGATGGGATAATATGTTTTTCAAGAGAAAATTGATTGTTGTGGGAGTGGGGAATATTTTCTACTCTGAACATTTATCCTTTTGCTTGTGAGTGAGATCAAACTAATCCGACCTCCACTTCAATGACTAAAATAGAGATACAAATAAGCAGTAGTACATATAAAGTAAATGCATATTTCACATCTTTCCTTCTTCTTTTTAACATCTGAATTATAAAGTTTTGAGAAAATTAATGAAGCAAAATATGAATTTTATTTCCACTCAATATTATTAGATTATTAAAGAAGCACAAACAAATTCCCACTTTTATGTTCTTTCTTACCTTAGGTTTCAAATCTGACATATATTGTGAATGATACGATTATCTTTTTAAGGTGTTCTGAGGTCTAAGGTTGGAATAGGCAGGTATGTATCAGCAATCCTAATGAATCTGTAATTACATGTCAAATTCTACCAATTTTTTATAAAATATAATGTTCTATAGTATGAAATGAGACCATTATGCAAGAAAAATGTGTATTTTAAGGCCTTCATTCCAAACTTCAAAACTGTAATGCAATTAATTTTATTATTATTTCAAAAGGAAAAATCATAGAATATAGAAACATTAGTAAATCCAACTATTTACAAATATGATAGAGCTGCATTTCCCATTTTCCAAGCAATCAAGTAATTAGAAAATATGCAGAATATGTATTTTGCAATCATCTAAGCTTGCTGTACAGTTTACACATGTGGTTTACAGTTTACATATGTGGTCTTGCTTACTCGTATCTCTGCAGTGTTACATGGCCCAGAACTCAAGCTGAAGAAAGTAGAGGCAAAACAGAGAATTTGACACCAACAAAGCATTTCCCATTTCTTAAGACTTTGTTTTGTGGTCTTCATGTTTTATAACGATGTGTTGTATGATCTTTGGCTACAGCTGAAAGGGCTTTTTATTTTTTTTCTTTGTCTGAAAGATGACTGTAAAAATGGTGGCTTATTGAAAAAACTTTCTATCCCTGTCAAATCTCTTCATTCAGCTAGCTGGTTTTGCTGTGCTGCTTGTAAGCACCCCTGGGAGAGAGCTGGGAGAATGAGCTGCTTTACTTCTCATTGCCAAACATCAGCAAAGTTCTACTTGCAAAGCAATTTACTGTTGGAGTTGTACAATCTTGAAGAGGCTCTTAAAGGAGCAGGTCGATTTGCTTGTGAAACCAGTGACAAGAACTGTCAATTAAAATGGCAATATGGGCAGATTTTATCCAGAAATCACTGAGAGGTCAGTGTGGAGCTCCACATTTTTATAGTGCCTTTCAGCTGAGCTATGACTGGAAATCTCAGTTCTAGTTTCCATGTTTGTTGACAGCATTCCTTTTTGCTTCGGATACTTGCCTTTGCCTTTTTCTGCTGTTTTGGTTGCTGAAGTTTATGTTTTGAAAGTAAGAGCTGACTAAGAGTTTCTGCTTACAACAGTTCCTAAGAAATTCGATGACTGATTTCTTTTACCCAGCATCCTATTCAGGGATTTACAACACCACAAAGAAAGTGACTGAAAAATGCTAGCAGTTGACAGTGGAAATCCAGTGTGGGAAGTGTATTGTTGGCTTATGGGAACTCTTTATTAAGAAATGGAACTTGCTTTAGAGAAATATTTTAGAATATGCACAGAAATACGTTTTGGCTGTAGTTGAAAAATATTTCCACCAGCAGGAAAAAGTATAAAATTGAATTCACTTTTCAATTTATAATGTTAATGTGTACTGGTATCCCTTATCCTGAGTAATGAATAATGAACATGGCAAAGGGCAGAATGTGCAAGTCATTAATTCAGAAGTCTGAGAATTTCCTTTGGAGGCATTTATATGGGTTATGGTTATCTTTTTCAGTGAGTATAATGTTAATATATAACCAAATCTAGGAATGTATTGAATTGGTTTATACCTCTAACTTACTCCATATTCTCTTGGTAGCTAACTGTATGAAATAATGTGGTAATAATTAACTTATGAAATATGTTTCCAGAACCAAGTATTAAAACAGTGTGGTAATACTTTTACACACTGACTGTTCATAGTAATGATGAAAGAGATTGATAATACTGCAGTTTTTCTTTATCAACCAATATATTTCCCATAGGTTGCAAAATATAGTGTAGACTTTTTGGGAAGTTCTAATGAGGGACAGGCTGGGGATATGAATTGTGTGTGGGAGATCTAGATAATATAAACATCTGATGTTAAACTGAGTATAGAAGTTATAACCAATACCTGAAAAAAATGTATATTGTTTTACTGTAAGCAGTAATGATGAAGTTCTGGAAGAATTCCATTAAATACATCATTATGTGCTTACAGAAAGAGCAAAAGTTTTATGAATATTAACATAAGGCTTTTGTAACAATGCTACATTACCTATTTCAGCTTAGCATAACCCATGTGACATTAGTCACCCAAGGAGAATTTTTTCAAACTACAAAAATAATTACTCTTAACAGGTGAAACAGAGGTATTCTAATTTTTATAGCATTCTTTACATTACAAAATGAGAATTTAGTATATGAAGAAACACACTTTTCCTCTCTATTCTACATAAAAGTATGTCCATGAATAGGTTTAGTGTATTTAATGTTATTTAATTAATGATGATACTTCTATTTGTACGATGTTCTTTTCTGAAATGTTATCAGAAAACAAACCTAACCTAAACAATCCCCATCAACATTTAAAATGTATGTATTTAAAAGGACTATATTTATATAAAACAAAGCCAAGCATATTCCTAAGCCAAAAGAAAAAACTACTGCATAAATACTATTTGAGAAATGCTGACCAGATTCTCACTTACATTTGTATTTGCAATGCCAGCTCACATTCTGGCTGATGTCAAATATAGACTGACAACAATATTTCAATGTTATTAAGTAGAACATGGTACCTGATACAGTATAATGAAGATTTCTTTACTATTGAAATAAATAATATCCAAATTGAGTAAAAAATTATGTATACATAATCACAAACATTACAGCTGCAAGTATTATTTTATTTCATTTTATTAATACATAGGCGGAGTAATTGAATTTATATTGACTTTATGTGAAATAGCTTAACCAGGAAAGCTTTTCATGTTGGTTTTTTTTTTTTGTTTGTTTTCATAATTATCCTGCTAGAATGTTATTTAACTCTAAAACTCAAAACAAGATCTGTAAATAGGGGGATTGTAAAAAAAATACTGGTGTAAAGAAAAAAATATTCTTAGAACTAAATTCAGAGTGTTTACAGAAAAAACCTCCTCTCGCATACCAGCCTGAGAAGTTTCAGCCCTAAGCACTCACCTTTGAGAAGATATTTGCACCTTTATGCATCGGAGCCCATCTGCCTTCTTCACCTGAACTAGAATCTGCAAACAACTTGTGTTTCATAATGAAGCATCAATTAGAAAATTTCAGTAACAAGATGTCATGGTCAGCTGTACTTTGCTTCCTTAAATATTTGCTTTATGCTTTATTTTTAATTTGATTACCCCATGGTCCTTTTTCAGCAGGCATCTGCCTTTTTCATTGAAGATAATGGATAGTATCTGTAGAAATGAGACAGATATTTATTCTTTTAATTCTTATAAAAGAGCTCAGTCTATTGTCGCTCTCAATTTTTTTCATGTCCTATGCAGAATGCTCATCACAGTGGTCTCTGAGTAGCTCACATTCATTCCTTTATCTCTGTAGGTGGAAGAAAGCTTTATTATCTTGATTTTATGGACTGGAAATCAATGGATCACTGTCAGAACAAGGCCTCTCATTCAAGTCCCTTGTATTTTGAACACATTGCTCATTACTGTTACGGGAAGACCTGAAGAATCACATGTCATTTAACCTTTGTTATAATTGTTAGATTTCAGCTGGGGGTCACCAGCCACAATTGTAGTTGAAGTGACATTCCTTACAGGGACAAAGCATTTAAATGGAGCAATAGATCTAGTTTTTTTCCTGCATTCAGTTCACTTCCCTTTAAACCCCAGGCTTGCTTGACTTTCTGAGTGCTCATCTTCGTCCTTTGGTCCTCTCTGGATCTTGTAAGAATTTGCAAAAATCCTAATCTTCTAAATTCTCAAACTGTGATACCCATTTGAATCTCTTCTATTAGCACTATTAGCATTTCTTCAGTCCTGTACTTTGACTTTATACCATTTTTTGCTATGTTCAAAGCTCTTCTAAATCTACTCTGTTGTGATTTATCTTTTCTAGCAGATTAATTAACTTTGTACAAGGCCAGAACTGGGAACTGGGCCTGAAGTTTGAAATATCTGCCTTTGTTACACAATGTTTGAAAAAGAACAATCCGTACCTGTACTTGCTTGTGCTGTTTCTGTTCACTAGTTCTCCTGATGGAAGGAGAAGAACTGCAGAGCCTTGACACCCAGCATACCTGGTTTGCTGGTTACACAGCAGCCTTCATTACCAGAAGAGACAGCTTCCACAGAAGTGAAAAAGTGCATGAATCTTGCACAGTCAAATATTTTTTTTTGTCTATAACAGATGAGATAGCTCCCATTCCTCAGTGTACCCAAGCTGTCAAGATGAGGTCACTAGTCACTTTGGTCTTCTGCTACACTGTGGATTGGTAACTCAGAACCTGTGCCTTACAGTAAGGAGTTGCCTGCAGTGCTCCCCTGTCTTGTTCAGGGCCACACAGAGTTACGTATGAAAGCTGTAGCTGCCAGTGAGAGGATGATGGCATTGCCTGCAGTGCAGTACTGGCTCAGGAACTTTTCTTATGGTTTGAGAAAGGCTGGGACAACTGTTGTAGCAAAGTTTGTATCCAAAGTTGTCTTATACTACCATTGTATTCACCTATTTGTTTAGTTCCCATGTCTGATTACATTATATTGGTTGCATGGAACAGAGTTTTTAGAGAGAAGAAAAGGAAAAGATTTTATGGTTTCAAAAGACACTTTAGTAAACTACTGTGCAGGGTCCTATTGAGCTCCTATTTTCTCCAGGAATAGGCAAGCTCCTACTAAATTCTGGGTGTTTACAGTACCTGGAATTAAAGGAAAAGTGCAGTAAGGGTTTTACCTTTTCCCCATTGGGACACTCTTACACTTGGAAATATATGAGGACCAGGGAGTAGGAGATTTTTGTAAGGATTCTGAAGCCTTGCTTGCTTCTTACTGTCCTGAAATAAATAATACATTGCTTCTTATACTTTGATTATAAAAGAAAGGGTCCTGTAAAAACAAACAAGAAAGAATATTAAAAGGGACTGATCTTACGAACACAGTAATATATGACATGTTGAAGCAATTTTTTGCGTAAGATCTTGTTTGAAAATTACAAGAAAAGAGAATAGATGGTGAATTGTGGCAAAGAAGCAGTTAAATTTGAGAACTATTCTCACTGAGATGTGTGGTTTGCCAAAGTAGTTATTCCCAAAGCATATCATACTTGCCTGTTCTTTATCGGATTTGACAGAGGATGATCTAAAAAAAAATAGGCAGGAACAGCAATGTCACCCTAAAAGTCAGTAACTGCGTGTGTTGTTTATAGTGCATAGCTGTGAGCAGAGCCAATGCTACAGCTGCAAAACCTGTAGTATCTCTTTATTTCAACAATCGGTTCTAGAAATGGAAATTAAAAATCACAGTCCATCATCAAATGAATTGTAATAAATGTTAATAGTGTCATTATTTGTATTTGCAGTATTACTAATCAAGATTTCATTTTAAACTAATCTTATTTTCTTTTGATAGATACAAATAGTCTGAATTTACGTGCATTATAGAAAGCAGTAACAGAAGAATACTGAGGTTAAAATTATTTCTAATCACAGTAAAATAAGTATCACAGGTTTTTTAAAAAATTACATATTCAGGTAATAAAATATTAATATTCAATTTATTATTTTGTAGCTTTTTCAAGGCTTTGCTTCTTTATAAAACCTTGACTTGGGCAAGGACTTGCAGTTGCAGCACAGCAAAGGTGCTGTATGGTATTTTGTTTGTGCTGTCTGTCTTCTCAGGCAGAAAAGAAGTCTGTTTCATGAAGTTCTAAGAAAAATTTGCTGAGTAGCCTTTCAAAGGAGTAATGGGTATGTTTCAAAGTGTTCACTGCCAGATTGAAATTAGGAGACTGATCCTTCTGTTGTTTAAAAGTCTGCTGGCCATATTGGTTCAGGTCATTTTGATGACACCTGTGCCTGCTGGATCCCACAGCTACTTTTTTTTTCACATCTAAGATCTGTTCAGAGATACTAAGTGTGATGAGGAATTGAGGCAGCCTCTGCCCTACTTTATCATAAAAAAAAATATAAAAATCTTCCTTTACAGTAATATTTGAATAATTGGAACTTAATTTCTTTAGGTTTCTGATACACCTAAGGAAATGAGCAACTGAAGCAAGGGAGAAGAGGATGGTTTGAAAATGGCTGTGCCACAACTGACTTACACAATTTGATCTCAAGTCACTGGGTGGCTTTTGAATAATTTTTAATGAGTTATTAACCTCATTTGGAGCAGTACAACTTCAGTATTTACATGAGAAAAGTGCAACTTATATTCTGTAAATATAGTTGTGCTACCTGGAATACAGAATAGTCGTGCAGGCTCATCTGCACTATTTGTTTGTTTCTGAAAAACTCTTTGGGTGGGAGCTACTCAAGTTAACACTGGCTGAAGCACTGTGCAATGAGAAGCTCCATAATTTAAGACCTGGTCCAATTTAGGAGGTGAAATTCCCTGCTGTTTTTGCAAGCATTAAGTGTTACCACTTATTTTCTGCTCCCACCTCAGCTTTTCAGAAATTTAAAGCAGGAGTTGTGAGGGAATTTTCCCTAAAGAGTAGAGAAAAATATAGACCTTTTTCCTTAGCTCACTCTGGAAACATTTAGCCTCATGAGATATATTTTTGGATAACTGTGATCTTATAAAAACGGGAGACTGAGATTAAATCCCTTATGTAACTTTTATTACAGCTTCAGCTGCCACGAAGGATATAATTATGGGAGTAGTTCATGTTGACTGTGAAAAGGTCCCTGAGCAACATCCTTATTTATGTATTCAGCTAAATGAAAAAATTACAGAGCTAGCATCAGCAACTATTCTTTCTTGGAGCCTTCTTCCATTGTTCTGTGTTCTTTTGAAATCATGAAGACACTGAAAATTTCAATTAAGAAATCTACTTTTTATCATTAAGATTCAAAATTAATTTTGTAATGTGAATATATCTATCTCTCTCCATAAAAATAGCACTTTAACAATCTTAACTCCACATTTACTAACAATATTAGTTTTCTTTGATGAACATCCTTAGACAATTTATATTCAAAGGTTTCCATCTAGTTTGTATATATAGATGTGAGCAGTCTTGGATAGATATTGGGAAGAGGAGTTTTATGTTTTAACCATATAATAAAATTTAAAAATAAAATCATAGAATGGTTATGGTTCGAAGGGACCTTCAAGATCATCAGGTTCCAACTTTCCTGCTATGAGCAGGGACACCTCCCACTAGACTGGGCTGCACAAAGCCCCATCCAACCTGGCTTTAAACACCTCCAGGGAGGGGGCTTCCACTGCCTATCTGGGCAACCTATTCCAGTGCCTTACTACTCTTTGGTGAAGAATTTCTTCCTGATGTCTAACCTAAATCTCCCCTCTTTCAGTTTAAAAACATTGCCCCTTGTCCTATCACTGTCCTCTCCAGTGAAAAGCCCCTTCCCAGGTTTCCTGTAGATCCCCTTCAGGTACTATACAGGCTGCTATAAGGTCTCTTCACCAGAGCCTTCTCTTCTTTAGGCTGAATAATCCCAACTCCCTTAGCCTGTCTTCGTAGGTGCTCCAGCTCTTTGATAATCTTCATGGCCCTTCTCTGGACCCTCTCCAACAGCTCCATGCCTTTCTTGTGCTGACGGTTCCAGAGCTGTACACAGTATTCCAGGCAGGGTCTCACCAGGGCAGAGTAGAGGGGCAGAATCACCTCCCTGGCCCTGCTGGCCACACTTCTTTTGATGCAGCCCAGAATGCAGTTGGCTCTCTGAGCTCCAGCACACACTGGCAGCTCATGTGGAGTTTCTCATCAACTACCACCCCCAAGTCCTTCTCCTCAGGACTGCTCTCCAGCCATTCTCTCCACTGTGAACTTCATGAGTTAGCACTGGCCCACCTCTCCAGCCTGTCAAGGTCCCTCAGGACAGCCTCCCTTCCCTCTAAGGTGTCAACTACTCCACACAGCTTGTTATCATGAGCAAACTTGCTGAGGATACACTCAATCCATGTCTCCAACAAAGATGTTAAACAGCACTGGTCCCAATACTGACCCGTGAGGGACATGACTAGTCACCTGCCTCCATGTGGACATTGAGCCATTGACCACAACTCTCTGGGTGTGACCATTCAGCCAATCTCTTATCCACCAAGTGGTTCATCTGTCAAATCTGTCTTGTCAGTTTGGAGACCAGGATGTCATGTGGGACAGTGTCAAATGCTTTGCACAAATCCAGGTAGATGACGTCAGTTGCTCTGCCACCATCTACCATCTCTGTAGCATTGTTGTAGAAGGCCACCAGACTGGTCAGGCATGATTTGCCCTTAGTGAAGTGCTTGTTTGGTAAGTAGATTTTTATAAATTCTTTTAATTTACTAAGTATGTGCATAACAGAGCTAGGAAAAGGCTAAACTACAACCGTATAAATTATTGAAGAAAAATTAAGTCCAGTTTCTCAGTTTTGGCACAGAAAATTGCTTGGAACATCTCATCATTTTTGCTTCCATGTCTGTTTGTTAGCAGCTCATTTTAAAAGAGGTTAATTGTAGCATCCACTTCATTTCATTATGTAAACAGGCCACAAAGAAAAACTCCTTGAATTTAACCCCAGCTCCTGCAGAACTGACATACTCTGAGAGCACCAGATAAATACTCTCAGGAGACAAATACTTTTGCGTTTAGCTCTGCATTTAGATTATGTTCAGTAACTAATGAAAGGGGTCATTAACTGAAGAAACTAAGATATTGATGGGTTACTTATTTGATCTACACCCTTTGTTCTGCACACAGAAGCTGATTCTGATGCTGGATGATGGTGGAAGTTTGCCATCATGTTATGCAAGATTATACATTAATACAGAATAGGGCCTAAATTAAGATAGTGATAGGACCAGGGGTAATGGTTTTAAACTGAGAAAAGGGAGATTTAGGTTAGGTATTAGGAAGAAATTCCTCACTATAAAGGTGGTGAGGGACTGGAATGGGTTGCCCAGGGAGGCTGTTGATGCCCCATTCCTGGAGGTTTATTAAGGCCACGTTGGACAAAGTTTTGTGCAACCTGGTCTATTGGTAGGGTTCCCTGCTCATTGCAGGGGGGTTGGAACTTGGTGATCTTTAAGGTCCCTTCCAACCTTTATGATTCTATAATGTTCCATGATAAACTAAGTTCTGTGTAATTCTTACGTTCTGAATCTTTTATTTTGCAACCTAACCTTCCTCCTAATGTAACAAGTAGGTGAATTTTCCTGCATGAACATATGGACGTATAAGCATATAGGCACAAAAGAAGATGGATGGTGCTAAGGTGCCTTAAAAACCAAGCACAGTCATTGGTATTTTATTTTTGCACATCAGTTCAGAAAACTATAAAGCAGGTGTAACAGATAATTGCTCTAAACTAATTTGATTAGATGGAATCACTCTGTCAAGCCTGTGCATAGGATGTTTGAAACTCGACAAGCTCATTATGATTGTTACTTCTGGAATCTGCTGGGGTTTCATTTTCAGATTTTGTGTTCTTCTTTAATGGAGGTAATTAATTGCCTGCAAAAAGGCGGTTTGACAAAAATAGTATGTAAACAAACTCAAAACAATAGGTGTTTTTACAATTATCAAAGTACTTTTTACATCCTGACTATTAAAGGACAGATCAATAAGTAATGATCCAATCACTAGTTTACAGAGGCTTTTATTGCAGTGACATGGTGATGAAAAACCCTCTCACACTGATTTTTGTGCTGCCACTCCAGACTACTGAGTCAGCAGATGTACTGCATGTTTTTAGACTGTTTACAGTATGTGTGCTGCCAGGTAGGGATGATAGTTTGGATTTACTGCTGTGATTAAGCTCTTGTTTCTTAGATCAAGTCACAGGAACAGTAAAGTGAGCCTGTGTTGTGTCTGATGCAGTTTAGAAATCGGTTTTGAGAACCTAGCAGGTTGAATTAATTAAAGCTTACTCTTGTTTAGGCAGTCAGAAAGGCTGTTATCAGTATTCCATATGTGGAATGTTAGATCAGCTTTAAGGAAAAAAGCTACTATGATTTGGATTGAAATGCTGTACTAAAAATCTTAAACTGGTGAAATATACTACATTAGTGGTATTTGCCTCTTGATTATTAAGTAGAATTTTAAAATTTGCCTGTAACTTTCTACATAATACAAACTAAGAATTACAGACAAGAAAATAAATAATCTTAACTTCTGAGTGGTGATTTGCTATTCAAAATTACTAGTTTTCAAGTATATAATCCAGATTTTTTTTAAGGTTATTCTTCTTTCTATTCTAAAAGTTGAGTTTCATAATCAGTGATTAAGACATTTAGAATGAATTAGAGTCCTTTTCTGCACCCACTGAGAGTTTGTGATAATTTTTTTGGGAAATAACATGCTCTAAAATGGACCTTGTTTGCCTTACCCCTTCCCTCCAGCTGTCCTTATAGGACAATAGCTGTGTCTGGGCATAAAAAGTGGAGGATATTTTTTCTCCTAAAATAAAACATAATAACTAAACAGAAAAAGGCAATGGTGAACTAGAACTTAGATATAGGTTTGATTATTTTTATAAGATTTTTTCACTTAAATTTTTTAAATATTTCTATTATTACATGATATATTTTAATTGTTTTATTTTTATTCTATTATTCTATTAGATATACAGGTACATTATTTGTTCTTTGGTTATTTCATACTGAAAATCACAAGGAGTATTTCTTAATGTCATTATTGGTAGCAAGATGTCAGTGATCCTGACTTGGAAGTAGGAGAGAGAAAGGAAGAAGATGTAATCAGTGAAACAACTGGTTGATCCTCAATCATAATATATAATGGTACCCAATGTAAATTAATTCTAGGTAACGATGTGCCTATGATAGGAGGCATCTCTGTGTTAGTAATGTCTCCTTTCATTAGGATTATCTCTAGGTGAGTTTGGGGATAAAAACATAGAAAGCTATTCTGAATTTATATCTATCTCCCTATCTATCTATTTAAACTAAGCTAAGAAAATATTCCTTTCCTTCTTGTTGTGTTGACTATTTCAGCTTTACTTACAGTTGATTGTTCTCTTGATGAAATTAATACAGCTCTCTCATGAGTACAACTAACATTCTAAGTTTAAGATTTGTTTGTGAATTTGAAATCACAACTCATAAAGAATCCATTCCCTTACTGTCTTTCATAGTCTTCTGTTGTGTTCACTTTATAAATTTCAGGCTTGCTTAGTAATTAAGATATACCGATTCAAAATAGCTTAGGGTTATTTTCTGTAATAATTAGTATTGACATCAAAGAACTACAGCTTGAAAGTAATTAAGTACACAATATAAGGGGTTAGTTTTTCTGTATTTTTTCTGTCGCTAGTAAGACTTAGAAGGATCTATGCACATGCACACATGTTTAGAACTTTTCAAAATTATTTTAATTATTTAATTATTTGCATTATTTAGATGTTCTAGTAGCTTTAAATGTATTATTTCAAGAAAACATTAGTATAGACACACTGTCAGCAGATGCCTGTTTCTAAAACAAGTTAAAATGCACTGGGTTAAATACTGCCTCTCAAAGGTAGAGCTCATATATCTGTCAAAGATATCCAAATAAAAATAGGTTCATATTTAGTATTCAGTGTGTGTGCAGTGAATCCTATCCCCTCGAGATGTCCAGATGCCAGGCAGCCTTTTTGGAGCTACTCTGACAGTCATTTTGCCAAAGTCAAAATTTCAGGATGTAAATAGCTGTAGAAAGCTGAATGTAGTGTAAGCCAGCAGAAAGTGAACTGCATAAGTAGGTATATCTGTACTGTTAAACAGAATTTTTCTGAAGCTACCTCTTTCTTCAGTTTAATCAAGCCTCGTTTAATGAGTGTAAATAAAATGGCAATGAAAAGAAAAATCTAAGGGAAATAGGAACCACAAACACACAAGGACCAAAACTAAGTCTTAAACATTGCAGCTGTTTCACAAACATTTTCACAGTGCTCCAATTATGAACAGAGTTCTCATCCAGATTGCTATAAGGCTTGTTTCCAACTGGCTTGTCAGGTTTTACTGTTGTCTTGCTGTTGGCAACACAATAGCTGAATGTGTCTGGGCTATTTTCAAAGTCTGAGGACTGAATTTGTTGTACCTGTGCAGATGAGTTCCCAGTCGTGCAGCTCCAAATACATCACAGAACCACTGGATCTTCTATGCTTGTATGACAGAACTGTGCTTCCTTAGCAGTTCTTTTCCAAGGTGACTCATTTTTGAGAGCCAGTGAGATAGGAAATGTAAGGTTTTACTCACTATCCAAACACCAGTTAGTTCCTATGTTTATTATGTCCAAGAGCTTGTTAACTTTCACTAGACTAGTCTGTGAAGACAGGCAGGCACGTGGAGGACAGGTAACTAGGCTGTCTACTTTTAGTTGATGGGTTGCACTCTAGGTGTCTGTATTGGGTTTGCATGGCCACTCTTTGGTAGTGAAGGGACTACAGGGGTGGTTTCTGTGAAAAGCTGCCTGAAGCTCCACCCTTATCCCAAAGAGGAAGGAGTAGCAGAGACAACATGTGAAGAACTCACCACAACCCCCATTTCCCATCCCCTTGTGCTGCTGTAGGAGGAAGTAGAGGAATCAGAAGTAAAGTTGAGCACAGGAAAAAGAGAGGGGTGGGGAAAGGTGCTTTTAGATTTGTTTTTGATTTCTCATTACCCTCCTCTGACTTCTAATTGGCAATAAATTAATTTGATTTGCCCATAATGGTAACTGGTGTTTGTGATCTCTCCCTGTCCTTATCTTCCCTCATGAGATTTTATTTAAGTTTTTCCCTCACCTGTACAGTTGAGTAGAGGAGTGATAGTGCTTTGGTGGGCATCTGGCATCCAGCTTGGGTCAACTAAACAAAGTTTCATATGAAAAGCATGTCTGTAAGTGTATGAGGTCATCTATAATGTACCACTGTGCTGTGACTGGAAGCATTTCTTCCAGTGGGAGTCTGCTGAGTGTAGACTTCCAATAAGAAATTCTGGTATGTATTTTTCTCCTTTTATTTTTTAGCTTCAGCCCACTCATTAGTAATACAGTAGCTTTCTACAGGAAGCAGACAATTTATCACACAAATATGTTTGCCATATTGATATGCTTTCTTTTAATTTATTCCAAGAAAATGCATTTATCAAAATATATTTCACTAATAGCTAAGCCTAATTTTGTTTTTGAAAATGTAATTTTGAAGAAAGTCTTTCTCGTAACTTAAATCCTTTCAGCAAAACATATTTGAGAAAATGCTTCCAGTAAATACTCTTCTGTCAACAGTGATGCTCTTCATCATTGTGATAAACTTTTTCAGAAAGAGAGCCAGAACAAAATAATTATGCTGAAACACTTTGACCCTTTACTTTGGATAATCCTTTTTCCTAAGAGTAATATCTTTTCTGTTGAGCAGTATTAACAGTAGTTGAAAAGTTTTATATATATATATATAAGTTACATATGTCATTTTTGGCAGACAAATTTAGATTTGTGGAAATAAACTTTTGTTTTGCTTAGTTCAAAGCAAGATTATTTTAATGTACCAAGAGAAGAACTTTCCAGTTTACATAAGCAGGGCCTAATTTAGATAGGAAGGGTGTGGGACATCCATATATCCCACGTGAAGGTTTTGGACCCTTTAGAACATTCCAATTGACACTGCATGTAAAATGGAAAACTAAATTGAGCATATTATGTCTAAAGTGTTTGGAAGCTCAATTATTTTGGACTTGACCATGAACTTGGACAGCACTCAAGAAGGAGTAGACACATACTATGTAGGTTAGATTCAAATCACTTAATGCCTTTTAAAAATACCATATTCGTGGGTGGGAAAGCTGTTCTAAGAAGCAAAAAATACATAATCAAACAATGAAATAGAAGGAGAATGGAAGCAGCATGAAATTATTTCCAAAATACACTGTCATTTGAGGTTCCCATCACTATGGGAAGTTCCCATTGCTGTGGGTTCCTAGCTGGAGAAGAAAAGCTTTTCCTCTGCTACTTGATTTTGACTAAAGAAAATGTTGAGCATCAGTAGGCTTACAAAGGTTTCAGTTTACCATCATTTATACAGAAAGGCTAGGTCACTGATTTGATTTCTCTCCCAACCTGATTTGTTCATGCAGCTTTCCAGATACCTGTAGAGCTCACTGACATTAAAAAAAAAACAGACTTCACCTATGTCCTTTCTCGTATCCAGCAGCTGCACTCCTGAACTCATGAAGCGTCTGAATGCTGTTCTAATGACATTAGCTAGGATTGTGTCTTGCTTAGTAATATATTAGATCCTTTTTCCATGTAAGATTGCTATGATATTACAGCTTACATAATTTATCAACAAGGTGACATTTTTGTCCTGAATAATTTCTGATGAACACCCCAAATATATTCTCAACAATAAAACATCTGCTATTGTGGAAAAGAAATATCTGAGAGACCAGCAATTGTGTTCTCTGGTAGCCAGAATTAATGATACAGTGTCTTTGTTATAGAAAGACTATGGTTTAACATTTTTTCTAGTAGGGAAACAAAGACCTGTGTGTCACTTTTAATTTTACAGAATTTCACAAATCATTTACCCAATCAAGATTTTAGTATTTATAGAACTTGCATGAAAAATTTATGTCTAGTGATTTTATCAAGTAATTAATTTTACCTAAAAAAAGAGTGGGTGTATGAAGCAACATGTCTCATAGAAGTGTAATACACTACAGGGCTTCTGCACTGCCATCCTGGGTATATTTTAATATGTTTAAATATTTTATTACTAGTAGCTTGATTGCATTTAATTAACATTTGTAGTATTTAGACCTGTCATTTAAATTACTTAATGCAGTGTTCAGAGCAAAATCTAGGTGACCTACAAGGGCTTTATAATTTCTAATTTCTATCACAATTTTTTGAAAAAAAATATAGCTACATATTTTAATGGTAAAAAACACTAAAGGTATGAACAAAACAGTCTTTGCATGGATTTGTTGCTTATTTTCTTAGCAATTTAATTTTAGAACTATAGGGATTTACTGTGAGACACAGCTGAAAAAGAAAGTCAGCTTTCTACATCTTGAGTGAAAAGGAGAGGGTAAAATAGTAGAGCAAGAGTAAATTTGAGAGTGGAAGTGTTTTTATCTGGCAACAGACTTAGCTTTCACAGATGGACAGACAGAATTGTTACAGTTGGAAAAGACCTCTAAGATTACCTAGTCCAACAATCCGCCTGGGGTGGGGAGGGGGGAAGCAATGCAACCCACCTAAAAATCAACAACAAAGCTCCCAACCACACATCTCACAAAACTAGCAGCACCACACAACCCATAAAAAACCCCACCATGCCCACTAGAGCATGTCCTGAAGTGCCACATGTACACGTTTCTTGAATATCTCCGGGGATGGTGACTCCACCATCTCCCTGGGCAGCCTGTTCCAGTGCCCAACTACTCTTGTGGTAAAGAAATTCTTTCTAATATCCAGACTAAACCTCCCCTGGCACAGCTTCAAGCCATTTCCTTTGGTCCTATCACTATTCGCTAGGGAGAAGAGACCAACACCCACCTCCCTTTACAACTTCCTTTCAGGTAGTTGTAGAGAGCAATGAGGTCTCCTTTCAGCCTTCTCTTCTCCAAACTAAACAGTCCCAGTTCCCTCAGCCTGTCCTCAGAGGACTTGTTCTCTAGAGCCTTTACCAGCTTGGTTGCTCTTTTCTGGACACACTCCAACAACTCAACATCTTTCATGTAGTGAGGGAACCAGAACTGAACACAGTACTCAGAATTTTTTATGTGTTTGTGCAGGCTTAGGTTCAGGGCTTATAATTTAATAAAGAAGAACAGTTGCTGCAAAGTAACTGGAACTTTTAAAATTTAATTATATGTGCTAATGGTCCAGGTGTTCTGGTGTATCTAAACTTGGACACAAATAGTATGTGGATACACCATACAGTAATAAGAGAGGACTTTTGGAAACATTTTTATTAAGCAGAAATCAGTTACATCAGCAGATGAGCTGGGGACTTACGTTTAGAGACTTGGACACAGAAACTGACCCAGAGATTCTTTTAGTCGCCATTACCACGGCCAAGCTAAAAAGTGAAAAACTGAGTATGTCATCCTGTTCAAATAACATATTAAAAGTAATATTTGGTATTTCTAATTCTATAAAATCAGTCCAGTAGACTTGCCTTCCATGAGATCTGGAAGAGTTCTTAGTTCTTTCTGTGATAATTTTGGTATTTTCTTGAGTATGTAAACAAATCGTTGAGGCTGTGTAAAAACAGCGATTTAGGGTAGCTGGATCTTCCTGATGAAAAGACTATGACCATCTGAAACAGTTATTGAGAACTCATTTATAAGCAGTGGAGGAGAAATAAGACATTTTTGGGTATGAAGAAGGTATGATTTATCTCACCTGAAAGTACACATCTCGAACAGGTCAAATGAAGCACTCCTTAAAATGTTCCTTTTTCCTTCAGTGATAGTAAAAGGAACATAGGCTGATTAATTCAGGTTTGCACATCTGTACAATAAATGTCCAGAGTTTGGATAGAAGAATTAGAGGTCTCTAGATTCAGTTATTTGAGAGTTGTCTGTAAAATTTCTCTAGCATGATGTAAAAGGACTAAAGAGATTTTCCCCTGAAAATAAAGAGTAATTACACATTCTATAGTGGGAAAATAACAAATGTCTTCTATATTTATTACATAATGGAAGGTTTTAATTTTTTTAAGTTATCAATTTCAATAATTTATCACTCTCAAATTAAATAATATGTGATATCATTAATATCACTTTAATGTATAAATTAATATATATAGATGAGTATTTTGGATACTATTAAAAAGAAAACCCAGATTTTTTTTCTCCAAGCAGAAGTTAGTGTGTATGTTTCAAATGTGAATGTGCATATGTCAGACTGTTAGAGCCTCAGACTGCTCTTTAATTTGGTCATATAAACACCTACAGGATAAACTTACATTTGTGCAGCACATCTGGACTGTAAAACTAATTCAATTCCTGCCTTTGAGCATATGCCTATATGCACATACTGGGGACACGCAAGTAGCAAGGGAAGATTGGACTAGTTTTGGGGTCTTGCACTGGGGACGTACATATGGTTAGTACATCTCAGGGGCCTCAACTTTTCAATAACTTATTTTCCTTTTGTTAAGAAGTTATTTTCTGTGTAGACACCCAAATTAAATTTCAGTTTGATAGGAGTTCTTGCTCTTGACGAGCTCAAACAAAACTTTATAGTTAACATGGGAAAAGGCACGAATAGGAGAACTGGCAAAGCAACAGTGCATTTCCTAAAATACAGGTAAAGTGTTATATTCAGTGTACAACAGCAGGGATATAATAACTATACTCCTGGATTCCTTTCTGGTGGCTTCTTTTCGATTATAACTAATAGCTGAGATTTGTACTGAGATTTTTAAAACCTTGAAAAATGCACAGTAATTTGAAGTGGCAGATTCTTAATTCTTAAGAGTAGATATCTGCATTCATTTTGATGAAAAGACACTATTTCTCATAGTCAGGAACTGGAATCAGTAAGAATGATCACATTAACTGGTCTTATAAAGCCCATTTTATTTCAGTGCTTTGCTCCTAGAATTAGGTGCAAAATCACAGGGAAGCAAATTACAACTTTTTTATTCAGACTTTTGTTTTGGCATGACAGGTTGTATTGATGACACAGAAAATAAATGCAGGGACAAAACAGGATGGGCTCCAGTTCATGCACTTAAAGCTGAGAAGTCATCATTACTATAATGAGATGAGTTTTTCTCACTTAAGTTCAATCTTATAATACGTTTTAAAGCCAGGATTTGTAAAACAGGCAATATGTAGACTGGAACTCTTGTGATCTTCTGGGTATCTCTAACTGTATATTTTTGCAGTAAAGGCTAGATCCTCATTAGCTCACTTAGTTCCCCTGAAGCAATATCTTTGAGACAGTCATGGGAAATTCTGTACCAGAAGTACCTTTTGCAAAATGTTACTGGCTTTCAGAATAGTAATCCTTTTCCCTTTAGCAAGGAAGATACATTTGTATCTATCATGCATTCAAGATATTTACTGTCATGAGAAAGCACTTTTGGTGAGAATTTCCCATTTAAAAATGCTATCTTGTTTTAAAGAATTAAGAAAGATGGTTAAAACACTTACAGCAGACCCATTTATTTCTTGGAAAATATGATTGAATTAAAGCTTCAAAATAATTTCACAAGGTTACTTACCACCATATTTATGAAATCAAAGGATATTTAATGTACTACAACCTTTATGCAAAATGTATGGGAATAAGTTCAAAGTGTCTTTTTGAAAAGAAAACCTTTGTATTCCATACATCTCCTTCATTAAAATGACTATGAGACTTGATTCTGTATCTCTATAGTATATGCAATTGTATATCTTAGGAGAAAACAGGTGAAAAAATATAATATTTCTCATTGTGCATAATATCCTTCTGCAGAGACTATATTTTACTAAAGTAGAATGCATCATATAAAAATATGATGTAGCGTGTAGTAACAAAATAGTTTTCGTGTAATATGTGATAGCAATGGTGAAAAAAGAAGAGAGAAATGTAAAAATGCAAAATGTGTGGATATAATTTACAATTTAAAGTACTTACATAAAAGAGAATGTTTTATTAAAGTACATGAGTCATGCTCCAGTTCTATGGACAGCAGCTTAATTTAGACCTTTTCTTTGAAATTGTTTTTGAACTTTTCTTCCCAACATGTGTCTGCCATGCAGATTAAATTCTGATTCTCTAAAATATATTTTGTCAAAACACTATGCATTTATTCCTAGTTATGAGGTATCTATACTTACCATAATTCTTCATGATAGTTAACCACTAGACATTTTCTAGACAATTCTGACAATTTCAAACAAAGTTAAAATGCTTTTTATTATAACTATATTTTCTGTATTTGTTTTTCTTAGAAATTTATCATATTTAAGAGATCATTTAACTTTCCTTAAAACATAATCTCTCTTACAGCTGAGTATAGGTACCATTGTTTTAAGTATGTTATTGAAGTGATAAGAATAAATACTAGCTTGTATCAGAAAAGAAAAGAAATATATCCCTTGAAACAAAACTATTTCTTGAGATTATGATGAAAACTCATTCCATATTCACATGCCTTCCTTCCTGAAAATTCTGTTTGGAATACAACACAATTTGCCTTTTCTTTTAGTGTAAGTGATTTTACATGAACAGTTAAAAATTCTAAAGCAGTGGTTCTTTACACTGTATATAATTTTATGCACATGTAGACACACACAAATATGACTCCTTCCTTGCAGTATTTCATATTCCATGCACTCTGTTGTTCGAGTCTTAACTTTTTCTTGGAAGCACTCTAGAAGTCCTGCTAGCAGAGGTTATGAATCAGTTAGGATGAACAGAAGTCTTTACAGTTTTACTGTGTCTTTTCCTGTCTTTTCTTTCATCTTTCCTTTATTGCACTGTCTATTCTGTCTGATTCTCACAGGAGACATGGATTACAACTGGTTGGACCATACGTCTTGGCATAGCACTGAGGCATCCCCAATGTCTTTGGTGAGACATGTGGAGCCTTAACATTCAGTTTCCTTTATCATTTCACATTTCCTTTGTTTTATTTACACCTTTGCATGATTTCTTTTTTGTATCCTTTTTTTTATCCCACACCTTTAGGGGACAGTCAAAGGGGAAAAAGAAAAACTAGTGAGCAGGCACTTTTGTCGGATTCTAACACCTTATCCGAGAGGCAAAAGAAAATGGTGTGCTTTGGTGGCCACTCTTTGGAAGAGGACTTGGAATGGTCTGAGCCTCAGATAAAAGACTCTGGGGTAGATACGTGTAGTAGCACAACTCTAAACGAAGAACATAGCCATAGCGAGAAGGTACTGAGAACACGGAGCCTGCATTTTAACCTGCTCATTTGGTCTTTGTTTGCTCTCTGTCACTCATTAAAGTAGTGCATAAAATAAAAGATAGGGTGTTTCTAGAGACGATGTAGTGTTTCTTAAGGTGCAGAAAAGAAAAACAAATGAAAAGCCTCTGCATGCTTGCAGATTTTACTGTTTGGCAGCCTAAGAAAAAAACTGAGAGGCATAAAATAATGTTTTTCCTACAGTTGCATAATAGTATATCGTGGTATTACCTTCAAGTATAAAGTAATTAATAAGAAGGATTCTACTGATTGGCTTATTCAATTACTGTGTTTAAACTCCTGGGGCTGAAATTAAACTAACAGTTTAAACCCCAGAGGTAAAAGGGAGAAAATTGGGTCTCTCTGCACAGAAAAGTTGTTTTTCTTTTTTCCCTTTCACTGTCATAATTGTTCTTTAGTTTTGTTGCCATGCCATTTTTCTGCAGTATTGTGCAGAATTAAAGGCTTTGCCATCTGCTTGGTGTTTTTTATTTTTGTTTTCTGTTTGGTGGAGATTATGATAAATCTTTTTAGCATTATTAGATGTAATGGGAACAAATTTGTCTGTGCCTGCTAATTTTGCATGAAATAGAGCATGAGATAGTATTTTTCTATGAAAAAGTGCTATGATTACACAAAATAAAATGTTAAAAATGTATTAATTATGCCAATATAAAAGTATAACTGTGCCCATGTATAGTAATGGATAAAAGCATTCACTGTAACTGTGCTTCATATGTGAAGTAATTATTCCAAGAAAGAATGACTATTAATATATTCTATGATTTTCAATATACTACTACGAAGGGCAAAACACTGAAAAAGTTTATCAGTCTTACTAAAAATTGACATGTTCGGAAG
>NW_009970723.1:11519950-11524569 GCF_000747805.2 Chaetura pelagica
CGGAAGAGCAGAAAAAAGAAGAAATGCCTAACATCAAAATTTTGTTATGAGTTAACCTTCTTTTTCAGTATTACTCTTAATCTGGACCTCTACAGTCATTTATGTCCATATTCAGGTGTGATTGTCACTGTAGATAACTATGTACAGTTGTCTATATCTGTCTAATCATCAAGGTGCAAAGATCATTCTAGATATTTGCAAATTTGATTTAGTAAGAAAATGTTATTAAACATTAGATATATATTGTGATTGAGTATATATAAAACCAGATATTTTTCAGCACAGCTGTCTGTCTTTCTATTACATCAAATATTAGTGTAATCATAACACCTTCATGGCATTTTAAAATATATCAGGAAACGAAAAGTGTTACTGAAATATTTTTCTTTAAATTCCTATTCTCTGTATTTTCCATTAACACTATATGATAGCATCCAGTAACTTGGCAACCATCCAAAGATGGAGACCGTCTCATTGGTCGGATTTTGTTAAATAAACGACTAAAAGATGGAAGTGTGCCTAGAGACTCAGGAGCAATGCTTGGATTGAAGGTTGGTAATGAATAATTCTGGAACTAACAACTCAGTTAAACCAGCTATCTTTATAATGAAATATTCTCATATTATCCAATGTGTGTATACTGGTATTTATTACATCTTATCATTCTCAAAATTACAATGTAGAGACATTTTATATTCAGTTACCAAGAGTAGTTTTAGTGTGTCCTTGACAGGCTAAAAAAATGTATTTTCACATGTATTTGTGTTTTCACAAGTTTGTTGAGAATATCTGCTCTGCAAGGTACTGATAGCATCCTTCTGGGCAAGCCAAACCTTGTCCACTTGCATTGCACTGTGGTATAACTTCTGTTCACTGAAAGAGGGGAGAAATGTGGAAAATAAATTATCTCTTTTGAAGAGCTGGGGAACATCTTGAAGTCAAGGACATTTCAATCCAGAGCAGAGACTGCCAGTGGAAGAGCTTGTTTTGGGATTCCATCCCCCCCCACCCCTCCCGCCCTGATTGTTTATTTGCTACATTAAATGCACAGAAAATTATTTAGTATTCATTGTATATTATCATAAGGTGATGTGTTGGCATCTTTTTCACAATGCAGTACTCTTCAAACAGATTATGAAGCTGTTGCTAGCTCATATATCATTTTCTTGTAATATCTTTGCAGTTCCAGCAACACTAGTGCGAGAATGAGTTATATACAGTAAAAGAAACAAACGTGTATTTATTTTAAATCAATATCCTTGTTGTGAAAAACAATTAAGAAGTTTGATTAATTCTCCATGCTTTATTTAACATGGTGTTGACTTCACTTTCAGCACACAGATTAGGCCACAGTTATATACTGTAAATATGGGCTAAATCAGTGTGGGTACTTCTAAGCTTTCCTGCTTTGGAAATTTTTGATATTATTTTATTGACAAATGATTATATTTTGAAATCAGTGCAGAACGCAGTTGAACATAATTTTAGATATGTAACTGTCTTTGTGACAGAAAATGCAAGACCAGAGACTAACAGTACCATGATAAAGTATTATTTTTTTTAACATGTGTGTATAGAATTCTAAAATCTTCTATTATACAGATATTATACAGACTCTTCACTGAGATTCATGAATAGTTTAGATTCAAGAGTAACTACTTGTTAATCTCAAAATATACCTGAAAAGAGTGATTTTCAGAGGTTATTTCTGTCTTGAATTTTCAAATATTTTTACATTATTGAAAGTAACCTAAACTGGATTCAGTACTACAAATTTTAAATCCAAATAGGTAGACTGTTAAGAAACCTTAAGAATTTGAAATTATGCCACAATAGACAGTTCTGCTATTTGAATCTCCTGATTCTGAGATAAATAATAAGGTCAAAGCTGTTGAAGTTTTCTGTAGTGAAATCTCCAGTATGCCAAGAGCTTTCACCTGCCTTCCCCAGCCAAAGTGGATATGATTAATCAATAGGATATTCAATGCTTATTGTGAACATGAGTTCTGCTATATTATTATATCTGTTTTCTGAAGCAAGCATTCTGTTGACCAATACCTTACTTTTTTGGGGTGGTAAGTTATAATACAGTGAAATATTATATCTGTATATTTGATAAAGTGTAGAAGCTTTAGCATTCTGTATTTGCAATGTGTTTAAATTGCACAAATAGCCAGAATAGGTACAAACATCACTTGTCACAGCCCAAATTCTGTGGTGTTTTTTCACATATATCTGTCTTACTCGGACTACCTGAAAATGAAGGAAATTATTGAATTCTTCTTTCTGTTGCCAGAACATTTAATTAATTTAATGTAATTTTCATTCTATGAAAATATCTCCTCTTTGAAACAGGTAGTAGGAGGAAAGATGACTGAATCAGGTCGGCTCTGTGCATTTATCACTAAAGTTAAAAAAGGAAGTTTAGCTGATACAGTTGGGCATCTTAGACCAGGTATGTATCTACTGTAGATTTATACTTCTGAGTTGCTTTTCTAAAGGTTTTAGTAAGTGAGAAAGCTTAGATAGATGTGAAATCATATTAAATTGGTGTGATGAACTATTGTAGAACTGAAGTGGCATTCAGTTACCAGATTATTGACATTGCTCCTTTTGTGAAATACAGAAATTCTGATGTTATTCAAAAATATATTTTAATATTTTTATTCACATTTTCATACTAAAAATATTTCACTGATGTCCTGCCCAGTCGTTCTGTGGTTTATATTTACTAAGAGCAAACTAAGCTATTACAAATGTGCCAACACAATCAGTTCAGCTAAGAAACTGCTTCTATCCCAACATGTAAACCATGGGTTGCTAGATTGGAGAATGCAATAAGTGTGAACTGTTAACATAGAAACTATCTGAACCTTAAATACTAAACTTGTAGAGGTAAAGGGATCTTCAAAATACTAAGCTGACACAACATGCTGTTTCAAAGATCTGCATTTTCTAAAGAGAATATTTGGGTTTGGCAGTCACAGCTGCCAAAGTGAATAAAAGCTACATCTAATTCAGTAGGGATCCTAGTGAAGATATTATTGTTTCACTGAACTTTACATATTTGAAGCTGAGTTGCAGAAAACTTCTAATACTCAAGATTTTTCTGCATGAAGGACTACACACTTGTTCTACAACACAGGCTTTACAATGCAGTAAACTGGCAGTAGAATGGCTAAAATTGTCATTGTAAGTAAAGTTCACAGCAGATGTCTTAAGCAAAGTTTTATTACTGAAATTATAGGTGATGAAGTATTAGAATGGAATGGAAGGCTACTGCAAGGTGCCACCTTTGAGGAGGTGTATAACATCATTTTAGAATCCAAACCTGAGCCACAAGTGGAGCTCGTAGTTTCAAGACCAATAGGGTAAGTAGTTTCTTAACTTTTTTTGCAGAGAATATGATAAAACTTTTGCAAAATTTCTCTTTCAGGCCAGAACATACCAAACAGATTAGTTAACTTTGTAAACAGTGAAACTGTATGCAAAATTCTGTAAACTAAAAGCCTACCTACACTGATAGATCACACCAGCCAGTAGAAAGAGCTAGTGTGAAATCCTGCATTCTCTGAGTCCCCCAGTGTTATCTGCTAATATGGTCAAAAATAGGTTTCATTCTGTGGTTATTTAGTTTAGACAGCCTTTACTGTCTCTGACATGGTGGTTGTAATCTTTATTGTTGCTATTCTTGATCAGTATCTTGACTCTTGATTTTTATTTCTCCATTCCAATTTGTATATTGTATATATAAAATTAAATATTCATATTTGGTCTATGAACTGATGATGAACTTTATTCACTGAGAGTCTGCAATGTAGAATTTTGCCCAAAATATAGTATGCAAATAACATAATCAATATGATTTGGAAAGCCTCAAATCCTTATTTTCATCATCTTCATCTATGGTATCTATTAAATTATTGTATGTTATCTAATACAGAACATATCTGAGTGAACAGCTAGTGCTTGTCTAAGCTGTGTGGCACTTTTTCTTTGATGCTTTACATTGCCTGATATTCTTAAATTTCAGACCTACCTCTCAATGTCTAAACTTAAATTTTCCTTGCTTAGCAATAGAGCATGTAGTGTTGTTTTCTTATATTAGACACTGAAAACTTCACCTTCTTAATCTGTTTGTTTTTTTTTTTTCCTTCCAAGTTCCTACACCCTGCAGTCACAAGCATCCCTTTATTACTTCTCCACTGGAAGTTCCATAGCCAATCACACCAGGGATATGAAGAGGGGGATGCTTATCACTGAATTTGAAGATGTTTGCAGTTGTTAAGAATTTTCTTTCCCCTCATAGTTTATTTTGATATATATGATGTGACGGGACAGGATAGTAGGTAATGTCATATAGGCTTCCTTTTCCATGTGAGGTTTGACCAGGTGGTCTCTCAAGATCCTTTCCAAACTGAGCTGTTCTATGCATCTATAATTATGTATTAATAAATGTATTTATATCTTTATTTTTTATTAGATGCACACAATTATCTTACCTTCATACAAGAAAACATGGGTAACATAACTAAAAGTTAAGTAGTAAAGATCTAGAACCATATAATCTGAGGATGGAATTTCAGTGAGGATAATTTTTTATGCTTTAAGCTATAGTT
>NW_009970723.1:11524616-11526825 GCF_000747805.2 Chaetura pelagica
ATAACAGCAAAAACTGCTTTATCTTGAAAGTGGTATGAGAGGCTATCTCCTACATAAATATTGAATTGCAACCCTTTTGGGGCTGAGGCTGTATCATCTGTCTTCTTAAAAACCTTAGCGTAACTTGGGAGTTGTAGGTACAAACAGTAATGCTAAGGAACAGACTACATTGCCAGAAGAACTCTGTCTACGAAAAGGAGGTTTAAAATTAATGTAGTATGAGTGTAAGATATTTCATAGTTTCTCTCAAACAGAAGTTTAGAGCTAATGTTTCAAGGAACTGCTCACATCTTGATTTGTTTTTTTTTCCCCTCTTTCTGTATTCTCTTCATTGTGTGAAACCTCTGGTATTCTTTCCTGTGCTTTTATATTTACAGTTTGTAGTTTTACCTTCCTTATCATCCTGTCTTCTGTCATGTTACCATGTGCTCCACTTGCTGTGACTAGAGCAGCTTATCTATGATTCCTTAAAGAAAGTGATGTGGGCTCTCAAGATCCCGTCTTCAGCACTAACTGCTTGCCACATAGTCTGAAGAATTCTGTCAGCTCAGGGCTAAATAAGTTGTTCTGTGGAGTTGATTCCCAGCATCTTTTTTCCAGTGGATGTAAAAGAAGGTTTTCACCTCCAGAACTTCAATTACTAAACTAAATGTGTTTATAACTCTAGTTTCAGTGATTAATACTTTCTGCAAGTCAGTAACATTTTAGGTTCTGTTTAGATGCATATAACTCTTTGGATTTGGCTATTATCAGTACAGCTTCAGAAATGTTTTTCATGAGATGTGAGCTGGTGAACTGGAAAAGCCATACTCTCAGTTTAGGAGATTTATGTCATAAGCAAATGGGCTATAGAAATTAATATTTCAAGGAAAAAAAATTAAAACCTCAAGGAAACATATTACTGTAAGTCTGTGTCCTGCCCAAGGGAATAAAGTTTCATTGTTTTAAAAATAATTAAAAATTCAGATTTACCGGATGTATGAATCCATAATAATTTCAATTAGAATAATCAATGCCCGGATGAAGGATTTACTTTTGCATTGGGGTGTATCCTTTTACTTATAAAGACAGTCTTGACGGTCTTACGGCAATGCATTAACTCATGCCAAAAATCTTCAGTTACTAGTTACTAGCAATTAACTTCGCTGAGAAGGAGAACCTGTTATATATCCTGATGTTCTGAATGGAAAACCAAATTCCAGTAAATATTATAGTTGTTTCTTCTTCATTTTATTATGGGCTGACTTCTATGAAAAATGATGATGGTAAGCTAAGCTGATAAAGGAAGTTAAAATTGAAGCTGTTTTTGAAAAGAAATCATACAATTTTGCATGCAGTGTATCCCTTTTTCTATCTTAAAAGAAAAGTTGATTGCCATTGCTATTGTATGTGAGCTGGCTGTCTCTCTTATACACAAGAACTTACCTATTTTCTTCTTTCTAATTATTGGAAAGAATTGTTTTAAAATGCATATTATTTTAGTATTTTCTACTGGATCGAATTTGGAAGGAAAACTTGTTCGGTCTGTTCACAATGATACATGTTTTGAAGGTTTTCTTCTCAAACTCATAGGACAGAAATACTATTTTTAGAATTACAGGTTAGGTTCAATAATGTATTTTGAAGTAAATAATAAATAAATAAATAATAAAGTATTATGTGAGCATTGGATCCCTTTATCAAGTCTACTGATATAAAATAGACAAACAAATAATTCTTCAATAACTCTAATAAGTTTCTGGAAAATTATGCTTACTAAAAGCAGACAGTGGTTTGGTTGTTTTTTTTATGTCTACAGTGAGCAGTTAAAGCAGTTAGATGCTTTCTGATTTATCTGTATTATTAGTGCATCAATTAACTTGGATAGATTCCTCAATTTGTTTAGTAAAGCTATCTATTTCTAGTGAATCTTAAAACATATTTGGAAACTGCCTACCAAAAAGGAACTAGATAACTTTTATTTATATATATTTCAGACTGTTTTTTTCATAATGAAGATAGTAGATATCACTAAGACCATGTTTAACTTTCCATTCCTCTTCACACAGCTTTGTGGTGGGTTGATCTTGGCTGGTCACCAAACACCCACCCAACCACTCTCTCCTTGTCCTGCCTGATCAGGGCAGGGAGAAAAAATGAGCTGGGAAAACTCATCAGTCAAGATAATATAAATGAATTACCATCACAGGCAATACAAACTTGGGAAAGA
>NW_009970723.1:11526846-11534293 GCF_000747805.2 Chaetura pelagica
AAAGAGTAATGTAATTTATTAGGAATTGATAACAGAATAGCATAGTGAGAAGTAAAAACAAAACCACCTTCTCTTCACTTCCCTCCTTCCCAGGCTCAGCTTCATGCCTTCACTCCTGGCTCTTCTACCTCTCCCCTGCCAAGCAGTGCAGGGGGTAGGGGTTGAAGTCACCCCCACTTCCCTGACCTTGGTGTCTGCAGGGATGCTTCTCTCATGACTTTTTTTTCCCCTCACCCGTCTCTCTTGCAGCTTCTGCACAGTTTTTTTTTTACCCTTTCTTAAGTGTGTTATTACAGAGGCACCACCAGCTTGGCTGAGGGGCTGAGCTGTGCTGTGCAGGGGGTCCGTTGGACCTGGCTGGAACTGGCTGTGTCCATCACAGAGAAGCCCCTGCTGCCAACACTGGGCAACCTTGAAGAAATAAGCTGCACTGAAACAAGCATCATGATTTAAATACTGTTGCTGTGGCTCAGATATGAAGCTCTGCATCTTGCTTGATTTTGCTCAAATACCTCCAAAATTATTTATTAGGATATTGATAGTTTTTATTAGCATGCAGTAATGTTTGTCCCTCATAAGAAGAATATGTTCCTTTGGGGGCTGGGTGGGTGTAATGAGGTAAAGTAGGCATTGTGACTGAGTGCTTTCAAAGTACACAGCTGTGTGCACAATTTAATACAGGTGATGCTACACCTCATGCAAATATGCAATTTAGCCAAATGAAATTACGCATCTTATTTACTCATGGAAATGATAAGATTGTCCAAATGTGAGGCTCAGTGACAGTAAAGGACATATTGGGTAGCCATCATTGGCAGTCCAATATATTTGAGTGATGGTCCAATAAATTTAAGTAATGTGTAGTGTCATAACAAAGTCTACTACTCACAATTCTAGTCTACTATTAACTCTGAGATTGTTATTTTTTTTATTATTTACTGAATTTTACTTGTGACTGTGCAACCTCTCTCCTACATTCACTAAACTACCTGTTCTCTAGGCTTTAATTTGCCACTGAAATTATTTATACTGGATAAAAGATAAATCTTTCCTGTGGCTGAAGATAATCCAGTTGTTCATTCACTTTTCCTGAGGCATGCCATGGTGGCTTGAGAAGTGTTATGGTGTAACTGAAATTTCAATATGCTTGTTAGATAAAGGCTCAATCTGTCTTACTTTCCTGATTTCAGGGACATTCCCAGAATACCTGACAGCACACATGCACAGCTGGAGTCCAGTAAGTTTCAATTGTGGGGTAGGAAAATCTTCCCTCTCTTTTATGTAATCACAAATAGATTGAGAAATGTAATCTACAGTCAGTATAACTCTCATATCCTTGTCCGTTTTTGTCTCAGTTTGTCATCTTACTCTATTTTCTGTCAATCAATCTTCATCTAATAATAAAGTCAGGACATTTTGATTCAGGCTTGACATTTGGTTATAAGCTTAGGCTATTTTTGATTGAAAAGTAAAGCATAATTCTAACTAAAATGCAAGAACATTAATAGTAATTTTTAATTTCCCATTTTGTTGTTTTGCCCTTCAATTGAGCCTTATAAACAAAAAATGGGGATGAAATATTCTTTGTTTACAACCTGAGAGGCAGCTACTTTGAAATCAGAATGCTTCTACTTTGTTACAATCATTCAGCACTCTTTAAATCAGCTAAACCAGAATTTCATGTGCGGGAAAATAACTTGCTCTTTGGCTTAGATCTCATAAGATGGATTTCAGCCTGGAGTTATTTTGTATCATTGTTTTTGAACTCTTTTATAATAGAAGCCATTAATAAATGCAGTGGTGTAAACTTGATTATAATAATACAAAAAATTCCTCCAAATCTTTTCACTGATCAGTCAAGTCTTTGGGTCCAATTTATGTTCTGTGAGATGTGGAATTTCATTTGTATTTATAAAAATAGTTTACTTATATTCTGTGTTTTATACATCAAAACTTGTCCTCTGACAGCAGACCTTGTAGATTTGAAAAAAACAAAAGCATAAAATACATTATATGCATCTTGATATTTTAGTAAAAATCTAAAAATTAGTTTAATAATAACATAAGATAAATGTCCTTCAGAGGACTGAATTCCTTAGATCACAATAATTTCTTTACAATTTATGATGACCTATTTACAGTCAGAAATATCTGAATAAACTGGTTTTCATTCTCTGTGCTTCAGATCACATTTTACAGCTATAATAATCTTTAAAAGCTTTTCATTGCATCTGAGCACCAAAAGATTGAGTAACATTATTTGATAATTTAAAATAGATAAAAAAATATAATTATCACAACTTTATTGTATGTTTGGTTATATTTGTAGACTTTTAAAAATATTATTAAAAATGCATAAGTGCTACTATTTATAAAATATTTTTATTTATGATTACAGGTTCTAGTTCATTTGAATCTCAGAAAATGGACCGACCTTCTATTTCAGTGACGTCTCCTATGAGTCCTGGCATGTTAAGGGACGTTCCACAGTTCTTATCTGGACAACTTTCAGTACGTAAACTTTTCATTAATACTAATATTGTGCTTTTCGCAGTATATACAATTCTCACTACAGAGTGCAAGCTACCTCTAGCATAAAATTCTTGTTAAACTACCTAATTTTTTTGGTTAATGCTATATATGTCAGTGTAGGTAGGGCCATAGTTTCATATGGACATTCCATTTTATCAGCTTTGGGAAAATTTCTGTATGTTGAATTAGAGATATATTTCTATGTCTATTTACCTAGTAACTAGACTGGTAGAGTAAAATTTTCAGAAAGGACTAATTTTGGCCTCCAGTTATGCTTGTGCTGTTGAGTGTATACACTTTTTCATCACTTATATGTGCAGTTGGTAGATTTTATTACCTGTGTGCTTTGAAATTAATATAGCTTATTTCTTATGCACTGGCTTTCATATATACCTTCCCCAGATATCCCTTTGATTGTTAACTAATGTTGTATTTCTTGTACCAGTGTTACTCGCACAGTGTTCTTCACTCTCATTGCATTACCTGAATGTTTTCTTTCAAAGGTTAAATTTTTGTTCTAAACTGAAGAACTTGGGTTTTTACACCTTTCTGTGTCTTTTACAACTCCAAAGTGTGATTTTTCAAAAGTGCTCAGCTGTGGCCTGGTACAGGTTGAAAAGGAGAGGAACATGGAATGGGAGCAGTGCAAATTTGGTGTTAAATAAGCCTGAATATGTTACATTCCTATTTCTTTCAAGTGGTTTATGTTAAGATTATCTGTGTGCCATAAAATACACCTAAAATTTAAGCAGACTGTTTATAGGTCTCACAGAAATGGTTTACCCTATTGATACAGGAGGGGAAGAAATATTTTTCTGTCTGTTCAGAAGCCATGTTGGTTCCAATGTGCAATGCATGAGACATTCGTTTTGCTCATCAGACCAGTCGTCTACACTATATGATTTTTAATTTTCTGCAACTGTTGTATGTAACTGCTTTGAAAGACTCAGTCATTTGGGTTACTGGAAAACTAGAGATCTTGGCACTAAAGTGCAGAATGCTTTTTCCAAAATACAATGACAATGGGACATGAACACTAACTCAAAATACACAGACCAAGGTTTCTAAAAACCAATTTAGTTTTACAAGACAGCAAAAAATGTTGATAGCGGAAACAAGGGGGAAAGAAATATCCTTTTGGCTAAATCTCATGAAAGATTAGGCTGTCAAAACTTTTGGTTCCTACATCCCAGTGTGAAATTAAAGATCCATAATTGGCTGCTCAGACATCCAATGCATAGACACTCCAGAATGATGATCCAAATAGGAAGCATACAGAACTGACTTCCTCACTTTTTTGGTTCCAGAAATAAAACCTTCAAGAGTTTAAGGATAGAATTTATTAGTTAAGTCAATAAGTCTGTTCATGTTGTGGTTTGGTAAGGTATTGCAGTTTAAGGTATCAGGAGATTTGGAAGTATATTTTAATTTACTGAAAATAACAGCATTCACAGAATGGCATTTACATTCAGTGTCTAACTCGAGTAGGCATTATTTTTTTGTTTGTTTGAAGTTATAAATGTATTTATTAACAAGTGTATAGCATTTTTTTCCATCTAAGGAAACTAAATAATATTAGGAAACAGATCTTTCCTATGTTTGTCCTGTTTGTACAGGACTTATATACTGAATGTAATTATATACAATACGTCCTACTATGTGATAATCTTGTTTCCCTCAGAAAGCAGCTGATACCTAAGAATGCACAGCTCCAGCTGACTGGCACTGAAGTCAGAAATGCTCAGTAACTCTCTAAACTGATGTCCCACTGTCGCAATGTAAACACCTAACATCAGTAGGCAGTTTGAAAAGTTGGACACTGTCTTACCTAAATACACGAAGAGAAGTTGGAAATAGCTGTATTTCATGTTCTTAGTGTTCATGGCTCAATCTGGCTCCTGCTGCTGTTGGCTCAAGTCTTTGGTACTAGAGGCTGGTACTAAATCTTTTGTTTTGTGAGGCAGGGAAGCTGTCACCATGTCTGAAGATACTCTGGATAGATAGTAATGTGGGACCTAACTGGGAACTTTGAAATGTGTAGACTAAAATATATTTTTAGAAAAAGATTACTTTAAGAGAATTAAAGGATTCTATGGGATTGTTTGCTTGTTTGTTTGTTTCAAAGCAGCAAATAGCCGTAGCTTCTCTTTGATCTGATATGTTAAGTTAGTTTTGAAAAATCACAGGTTTTTTAAGTTTTCAAATTTGGTGGTTTATGTGTCTTCAATTAGTGTTTTTTCCTTCACTTTTAAAAAGTTTGGTTTCTCATTTTATAACTTAAAAAAGGTTTGAAGCTTTAGAAGAGTTATTAAAAACCAAACAATTCATTGTGGAGTTGAGTGTATTTTGAAAAATTCAAATGGAATATGTGAGTTTCTAATTTTGCACCATTAGCAAAGCTAAAGCAATACGGAAAAACCGAATTCTAAAAATCTCAAGTTCCAAAAATATTTTAGTTTCAACACTACAAAAAAAAAAAGATACAAGAGTTGTGGGCAGAAGTGGATATACATGCAGTCTGAATAAATACTTTGATATATACATCCTTATTCAGACAGTGCTACAGATCCTTCAAGGGTTTATATAGATAATAGTGTTTTGGAATGTATTTATCTATGTTTTTTATGATTTTAGCCAGTTTAGCTGCAGTAATGCCTCTCCATTATTTAGGGATGTCTTTGTCTTTTCAGTCTTTCGTGTTTTCCTTTGTATTGGCATTGGTCTATTCTGTTGAAGTTACAGTGACAGTCCAGAGCAGGCTAATAGGATATCCCATGAAGCAAACCATCTCACATAGCTGGAAAATCTTCTTTCCCTTAATATTTATTCTGCCCAAATACATACTTAATTGAACAAACTATGTGCAGCTACAGTAAACTGGTGTGTATTATAATTTCCTAAGATGTGTAAATACTGTATTTGTATTTCTTGGAGTCTGTTTTATAGCATGTTTGATCCACATCATTCTTTCATGGAGTATTTGATTGTTATTGCAATTATTGTTTTATTATTATTTGCTATTTCTGTGGGTTTTCACTGATTTGTTTTTCCTTTAATGTAATTTTGAAAAAGTCCATATTCTTTGTTCACTTCATTACTGCTTTCTAGCTACTTTTTAAATACTGCATGAGAAGTGTAACTTGGAATGCTTTTGTGATAGTTAGGGTTAGAGACTGGTACACAGTTTAGAGACTTGAACACCATGTAAATGGATATAGTAATAAAAGGATAATGCTTCATTTTTGTACTGGTGGAAATCGTAACAGGAAAAGGATGCCATTTATAAAATTAATCTATTTCCTTTTAGAGCTGAACCACAGAACAACTTCAATAGATTTTTCATAGATATTCAGTTTATAAAGCAAAAAAATGAGGTGCAGTAATTATAGTTTTATTATCTGCAGCAGATTAGAAGGCAGATATTGTACATTGTGAAGGAAATAATATGTTGTCATGCTGTGGGAATGAGGTCAAGTATGAGACCTATTCCCCTCCCCCTTTCATCTTTTCCTTTTTCCCTTTCTTTTCTCCTATTTCCACCTCTACACAAGTAAATTGCTGTTGCTCTCACATCAAAACTGGAAAGGTTTTAGGCAGTGCGCATAATGTTTTTATTGCCCTCCATTTCCAAGGCAGACTATGGCAAGTGAGGGTCCTTGGTGCATAGTTGGAGATACTCTGTCCTTCTTAAGATTATGATATTCTGGAATATCTGTGTTTCTCTGGTAATATGGACTAGAAGCAAGCTGATGATCTCCTTTTTTTGTATCTGAGTAGGTCATATTCTGGCACCCACAGGTTGGGCTGTGCAGTACTGCTGGTGCAAGGGGGGCAATTGCTGCACATTGCAGAGCATGGGAGCACATCTGACAAAACCCATGATCCAGACTGTCAGATTTTCTCATATATTCTCTTGGTTTGGTGTAAGAACAGATTTTTTCACACATTTTTCCAGCATCTGTGCATGGCAAGTAAGCAAGGAGGGTGGCAGAACCATCAGCATGCTGCCTATCCCCATATTTTGGGTACATTTCCTGTGAATATTGAGTAGCAGCTTATTTCCTTTACTTTGAAATAGATTAATACTCTCAGGAAAACTGGGCAGGGAGGTAAAGGAGATTCAAATCTGTCAGATGATTGCTGTGGCTGTTGTGACCTACTCCCACAGTCTTTTCCCTGACTTGCTGGCCCTCTAAGGTGCTCCTGTTCCTGTCCATTCCTCATACATGGTACCCTTCATGTGCTGCTCCATTAGCTGTTGCCCTAAGATGAAGACTGAGGAGTGGTTGTGTGGAGTTTGTAGTGAGTCCAGGAATTTAGGAGTGTTTGTTGCCTGTAGTGACATAGTCTTGCTCTAGCCATGGGAAGGCACAAGGCTGTATGTTATCTGAAGTGTTACATCACAAAAATAAGAGTTATAAATGCATTTATGTGTGTAGTGCAACTTCTAAGTTTTTTAAATGCTCTAGATCTCACTGCACACAAGGGATTTCTGTATATACCATATGGCATAATTTCTAGAGAATTGAAATACATATATTGTACCTTCTCCCCTGTAATGTTCGTACCAGATAGCACTTTCTTTTAATATTTTTTAAAGTTTTTAGAAGGGGATTTTCTAGAAATGCCTCTTAAAATTGCAGAAAAGAGAAAAAAAAACACCTTTCTTGCTTTACTCTAGAAAGCAACTAGAGCTGTCAGTGCATGAACTGTACTTATTTCTGCCTCTGAATATGCATCTACAAAAATCCTGAAAGAGGTGCTCAAGCTGAACTTACGTTTCCCACCCCACTTTTAAATCACACTTTGCTGACCTGCTCCTTTTGTTAATGTTATTTCTAAATCTATTGTAAATGTTATCTATAAACATGAAAAATGATCCTTGCAGCAGGAGAATCAATGGCAAAATTCCTGC
>NW_009970723.1:11534683-11537031 GCF_000747805.2 Chaetura pelagica
CTGACTTCTCTAAGGCCAGAATTTCCATAAAAGTGTTTTAAAATAATTTAGTAATAGATTTGCAAATTTAATTTATGCCTTGCATTAAATTACTTTGTGTTAGATAAATATGTTGTTGGTGTAAAGCTGTGTTTAAAGTAATAGTTGTGTGTCTTTGTTTTTACTTTTGGTCTTTTAGTTTCCAGCGTGTTGTCCTTTTTGGTTTTGTTTTATTGCTTTTTCTTTAATTTTGCTTACCAGAGCCAAAGCCTTAGTAGAAGAACAACGCCTTTTGTTCCTAGGGTTCAGGTAAAGACTTCGTCTGCCTGACAGAAATTAAAGTTGTGTTTTTTTCTTTTGTTTGTTATGGAAAATGCATAGTAGGAAAACGTTACACTATAGTCCGTTTTCCCATGTTTTAGTGTGTTGCTTTAAACCATATTAACAAGTTTCATGTCATCTTGTGAGCAGCTTGTAAAATTGTGCATGGAGGTAAAAATATTAAATTAAAATTTAAAGAGACAAGTAGCTTTTGTTTGCTGCCTACCCAATACTAAACTCATACAGACTTCAAAATGTACAAAATGTGTGTGCTGTTTAAGCAATAAATAATTTTGTGGTTTAGGTCATTATATAAAGATGAATGTCTCTTTAAATCATTCATTATCATTACTTACCATGTCCTTTTTTGCATTTTCCAAATAATAGTAGCGCCTTAAGTGGAAGACAGGCAAAAAATTTGTACCTTGTTTAAAGAAACAAGTTTCTTGTGTATGAAACTTGGTTCTTGCATTTTAAAGGTACATTAAAGTAACCAAAACTCTATACAAAAATAAATTTAAATCCCAATGTGTTACTGAACTTCTTTAGCCTTGGTATTCTACTTAAGTACAAGTTGTTTGCCTTTTTTCATTAGGAGTCTCCTAAGGTATTGTAGATTAACGCAAAAGTAGGTTTTACTAATGCCTATCTTGCTTTGCTGCATGTTTTCATTTTTTGGTGAATAAATATCTGCTTTACTTACAAAATATATTTATAGATATGTTGATCTTTTGTGGGGGAGCTGTGTAAATGTTTCTTTCTTTGATCAGTTTCTCAAGGAAAGATGTAAAGGATGAACTAAATGAACAGAATAAGTTTACCAAATTTCATATTGAAATAAAAAAAAAAAGATCATATATATTTATAAAGGAATTCTAAATAAGACTGTAGAAAATTGGTTATGACTCATATTTGGCACAGTACAATTTATTTCACAATGTATTATTTCCAGAAGGTAGTCCTTATAACTGCTTAACTGTAAATTCAATACAAAACTTATAAGAAAAAAGTTAAGATTAAGAAGGTAATGTCTTGATAGTATTGTTCTAGGTCAACATGTTATTATGTGCTGTTGAAATAACCTGACTTGTATTAAACATTTAAAACATCCTTTAGCATGTTTGAGGCAGTTGGCTTCTGCTCATGGTAATGAAATTATAAAGAGGTACAAATTCAATCACAGGTTGTTAAGTAGTTTGTAAAGGTAAATATTAAATATGACATAAGTAGTCTTTTAATACTTATTTTATTTTTAGATATGTGCAAAATAAATTAAGAAGTGTGCTAGTTCCTTGTTCAATTTAAAGGGCAATAACTGCCCAAAACCTGCATGTTGAATGAAATAGTGTAATGTAGAAGTAACGTGTAGTAGTTCCCTGGTTTAATCACATTACTTAAAATAAAGGAGTAGTCATAAAAATTGCCAGAGTTACTTAGATTAATGTCCTCTAAAGAAAAAAAGAAAAAACAAAAAAAAACACAACAAAAAACTTTGATCAAACTATTATGGTATTTATTCAAGAAAATAAAACAAATGTAATGCTTGATAGAGAACATCCAGCAAGAGGTGAAAGTGTATGAGGCTTATTCTCTTACCTCTGGTTTGATTATTTTTGATACTGTAGATAAAAATTTTCTTTAGCCCCAGTTTTGCTTCTACACAATGTACAGTCATTGTGGAATTCTCTAACAGTTTTTTGCAGAGCTCATTAACAGTTAAAGACTTCTGAAGAACTAAAACTTTGACCTTGGCAATGTCTTTACAAATAGACTGAAACAAAAACTCCCTCATCTGCCCATTTTTAGTAGGAAGGGTAGATAGTTTAAAATGGGTAAGTTTACCTTGCAGGCTGCAGGGAAGAACAAAAATTCTCCAGTGATTTTTACACAAGGGAATTAGAAGCAGGCCAGCAGCAGTGCAGAACTCTGATTACTTTTTGGCATGTGAAATTAGCTAACTCAGAGCTCTGAGCTGCTGTTCATGGTTGTCAGGAAGTATACATTACAGTGTGGGCTGTGGTTTTGCTGTGTCTGTGGAATTCCCTACA
>NW_009970723.1:11537049-11559658 GCF_000747805.2 Chaetura pelagica
CTACACGAATTAGGTTGTCCAAATGTTTCTGTTTATACCTATTTGTTTCATTGCTCTGGACAGGAAATGCACGTCTTCATTCTTGCTTGTGTCTTCTTGTTAGTCTGAAACTGATCCTGGTGATAAATGTCCCAGATTCTGGCACAGGTTCCTCTTCCACACTTCTCTCCATGTCATTCCATTCATTTACTTGCTCTTGTATCACTGGATCACTTAAAACCTGTCATTATAATTTTATTGGGAAGGCAACCACTCAAATTCCTTTTTGTCATACCATCTGCACTTCTCCTGAACTTTTATTAGTTCCACAATACTTGGAAAAAAAAGCATATTTATTTTCTGAACTTTTAGATTCAGTTTAGCATACCAGCATTTTTCTAACTTACTTTGTGAGTGATACTTTGTGGTATCTTCGTAGGGAACAATCTGTTCTCAAATTTCCGTTTTCCATGCAGTAGAGCCTTCTTTTGAGCCAGAGTTAAAATTAAATCATTCTTTAAAAACAACAACAACAACAACAACAAAAATTCTAAATTCAAAAATTTCAGACATCCTTTTTGCTTTAATACAGAATGTCAGTATATTTGATTATGTATAAAAATGTGTGTGCTTATATTTTGCATGATTGAAATCAAGATGTAGCCACTAAAAAAATAAACTTTTAAAAGAAAAGTAGGTTGGGGCAGCCTGAATACCTCCATAATTTTCTGGCTTACATATCCTAGAAGCTCTTAAGTTTGACAGCCTGCTCTTGTACTTTTTCCAGCGTATCAGACAGCAACTGAAGCAGACAGTAATCATAGTTTGGTTTAACAACTCTCAGTAGTCAGGAACATCCATAGCTCACCTCAGCTATGCTGAAGACTTTACCACCTCAGAGCAGTTTCTGCATCTACATGAGCTTAAGTCCAAATAAAATTATTGCTGTAAACATTTATAAAAATAAACTGAGAATTTTCTTTTTTTTTTTCTTTTTTTTTAAACAGCAGATCCTGCTGTTATAACTCTAGTTGCAGAATAATGCAAGAGAGAAAGCAAAGAAGTATCTCAGTTTCAAAATATTACACTGAAAAACAGCTATGTAGGTTACATGAAGAATGATATGATACTGAACAAGAGACTAACAAAAATGCCTGGCCAGCTGTCTTTCAAACCCAGTGGTGTCTGAGTAGGCTGTGGTGGTAGAAATTAAGCTGCAGGGCAGGCGGTCTCTCCTAGTGGCACAAGTTTTATCTCTTTTCCATGAGCTTCATGAAGCAACTCTCCTATAACAAATAAAGAAAGAAAACATGGCATAGAATTAAAAACTTACAATATTTTCTGTTTCCAAATCAAAAGTTATCACTTAATATATGTATGTGCTGTACACAAAACCACATTAGAATTGCATAGTTAAGCAAATGGCCAAACATTAGTGAGCCGGAATATAGGAAGTGGAAATTATAATAATATCTGTATTTTCTTAACTGATTTCTCTTATGCATATATATTCAAGGAGGAGTTCTAATTACATAATTATTTATTTTCTAGAACTCTGACTTCAGTCAGGGCTCTGAAAGTAGTTCATAGTTAAGATGAGATCTGAAAGAAAAAAGAATTAAATAAAGTAAACTGAATTAACTTATGCTAGCTTCAAATATGTCTGAGGTGCCTCAGGCAGTAACTCAGACTTGTACAGTTGAAGGAAAGAACTAAATACCTCAGTATCTGTAGTGAGTGATCCAGCCCAAATAAGGGACAGCTATTCCCACTAACTGTATTTGAAACTTAGGCTACTCCAAAGGGTGAGTTGATTTTCCAGGGGGAGACATTGTCTTCTGAGGCTACAGAGAACCAAAGAGGTATCTGCATCCTTGCTTAGGATGCAACAGCAGCTGTCAGCTTTTTATATACTTCTGTACGTGTAGGACACTCATTTCAGAAACAGGACATCTGATATTTAAGTCCTTTTTAGGCTGAAGAGATCCAACTTGTCTCCCAGAAAGTGCCTTTATGATCAAACTATTGCACATTCTTTTCCTCTTTGGAATACAAAGTCTCATCTGAAGCTGAGATACCGTGTGGCTGGGAATATGTTTGTGGTGATAGCAAAGAAAGCTTAATTTTAGTGTGGCAGATTCCAGACCTGTTACCCAGAATGCATAATGATCTTGTGTTAGACCACTATTAAAAACCAGAAAGAACTGATAAAGCTGGGATGAGACCCTCATCTGCTTCTACCTGATGTCTGTTTTCATCACTTCACTGCAGAAGAACTCTTGGTTCTTGTTCTCTGTATGGCAGGTATTCTTACCGGGAAGCCTGTCTCAAGGAATGCAGCAGGTGCTGGACCACCCTGAGGCTGACAGAGCATTTCACAATTTCAGGATGCATTGAGTTTAGATGCCTGTTCACATGAATATAGGTTACAATGGAAGTTTAATCAAGTATTTGGTGCACATCTGCCTAGGGAATAAAAGTATTATAAGCATATGTGTGGCAAAGAAGTTTCCAGGACTTCAACACAAAGCGGAAAGATCTTTAGAGAACATTCAGGTTGAATCACTTTCTAAGTGAATTTTAGGGGCTTATATCCTAAATTATCTAAGTCAACAAAATCCTATTTATGAAGTCTTTTACAGGTGTTAACCTCCATGTTAGTATCAGTCAGCATGGTTTTCCTGTGGTGCATTTTATATGTTGTAATTTTAGCCTTCCCTTTCCTTCATTTACAGCAGCATTGCTTTGTTATTGTTGCTTACATGTTTTAGTCTTTTAAAAGTGCCATTCCTGCATATGTTAAAAACACTGCAGTTTTCAGATTCTGCTCTGTTAGTCATCTACTTAAGTCTTTGAATATCCGAAAAAAATTTTTTACTGTAAGAGTGACAGAGCACTGGAACAGACTGCCCAGGGAGGTTGTGGAGTCTCCCTCACTGGAGACATTCAAAACCCACCTGGATGAGTTCCTGTGTGATGTACTCTAGGTGACCCTGCTCTGGCAGGGGGGTTGGACTATATGATCTCTCGAGGTCCCTTCCAGCCCCTAAGATTCTATGATTCTTTCAGTGCTAAGCATCATACCTGTACATTCTTGTAGGAATTTCAATCTGTGGATTGAATAAATAAATGTTCTCACTTTTTGGTGTTAGGAACCTTTTCTGCATGCTACTCAACATAACTATAAAATAAAAGCATATTTTCCTCATCAGCTTTTCTGATATTCATGTGTTGTCCCATGTTATTTCACAACATAAAATAGATATAAAATTCTAGGAGGTATTGTAAGTTTGTCCTGCATTTATTAATTAGAAAGTGAGAAATTATGAACAGAGTCTTGGACAATGAGGTTCTGTCCTTGCATAATACACACCTCAGACTTCAATTCCAGTTCTTTATTTAGCACTACAAGTCAGGCTCCAGGGTCTTATGCCAGGTTCCCAGACAATGACGAACATGCAATTTCTACAAACCTTTTGAAATGTTTTAAGAGATCAAACCCACAATAACCAAGAGTTCTGGGAAAGAGGAAGGTATGCAAGCTAGTCCTCTTGGACCTCACCTGGCTGTCTTAAATGGCAATCTTTTATCTCCTTGTAAATAGAAAAGACATGGATCTTGTAGGAAAATAGCACACCATCTGAATATTGTCATAAGATTTATGCATAGGAGAGTCAGAATTAGATCAGTCTTATTCCCAAACTAATTTTCCATGTTCAGTATGCTTGATTCTCATTTACTTGTCATTTTCCTTGACTTCTTGTCAGATTTTCTTTCATGCCAGTCACTCTGTACAACATATTTTGTGCCAGTTACAAAATGGTTCATTTTTCACCTTGTTCCATTTCTCTTGTTTAGTCTTTTTGCTGCATAGGTCTTCTATGCTCCCTGACAGTAATGGTTCTGTTCTTCCTGTATTTCACCAAAAAACATCCCATATCTTTTACTTTCCCAGTAATTCTAAAAGAGTTTCTGTTTTGTCCCTTGCTCCTTCTTCTAACACCATGAGAATGCAATCCTGTCCTCTCCTCCATGGGATTCTTTGTCCATTCTCTCACTCCCAGTTTCTTCCTTTCTTCTCTTTGCATCTAAGTCAAATGACTTATTGAGTTACAAGTACCTGTGCTGTGATAGCAACGTGAGTACAGGAAGGAGAGATCCTTCTGGTCGTAATACTGCCTCCTGACCTTTTCTGTAAGAAACCAAATTACAGGGAAAGTATGCTCATAATGTACAAGTTTTTTTCAAATATTTTTCAGTAGATTAAGAGAAAAGTAGATGTAAGTTAATAGGAATTTCAAGCTCTTGTTCTAAAACACAGTTGTCTGAGCATCTCAAAGAAATGATATCAGGCTGTTTAACTTTCTGCTAGAGTCATTCTCCAAATATTTTGGCTGGAGTTATATCATAAAAATCCAGTCTGAAACAAATATAGTGAAAAAATATTTTGCTTGAATATGAACACATAACTCAGGTTTTATTTTTGGCACCCATATCTGAATTATCTCACCTTCCCTCAGTCACAGTTTGTGATAGTGTCTGGGTAACAAACATATTGCATTCTGCATAAGAAGAATATTTTTTTCCCAAAAATGCAGATGAAGATGACTATCTTCAGTGCTACTTCCCTTGGGGTGTGGGACTAACCAAGTCTGTCCTTTGCTCAAGGACTCCCAAGACAGCCTGCAGGTGGATGCTTTTACTCTCAGAGAACATTTAAGTTGACTTACACTTCAGTGATCATTACAGCTTTGCTTTGGATTCAGACAGTTGGTGCAAAGCTTTCTGTTTGTGATCTGTACCTGGATGAAGATACCTACTAGTCCAGATAATTCTTTTCATTGCAGGAGTGTAGAAACAGCATCTAGACTCTTGAATCTAATGTATTTAGGAAAGTTTTTCTCATAGTTTTCTGCTCCAGTAGTCACAGAACTACTTTTGGTACCATAAACCTATAAAGTCAGTAGTTGGGCTAATGGCACGATAACAGAGGTCAAGTATCTTCCCCCTTTTAATATCCATTCAAACACTGCTGTCTGGTGGCTGCAGGAGTTGGAAGATCTAAAGTAGTGGAGAAGGAAGAAGTACACTGCCACTATTGAACAACTCGGCTTGTCTTAGTGTCATTACACTAAAGTGTAATGAATGGCAGAAAGCTAATTCAGCCTCTTGTTGGTTGGTCAAAAGTCTTGAAAATTGCATCAAGAGCTTTCTTTAAGTGACTGAAATGCTGAAGACATGCTATGACAGCAGATGTCACCCTGTCTCCAAGATTATGTGAGATGGGCCCCACAGAAAGTGTACCTTCCCCTAATTATGTTCAGCGTACCTAGGGTATATTTATGCCTGAAGGTGCAGTGCTTGGTTAGGTGTGGAGCTGGGGATTATCCCTCTGTTACCCTTAGTTTCAGGCAGGGTCAGTGTTTTCATTTGAATGTCCTAGTTTCTTCTCTGTCTCGGCAAAGTTCCCATAAAAAGAGCCTCCTCTATCAGGTGTAGTTAATGATACTGCAGTGGTACCACCATTTAATGACTCCCTGGCTATTTGGAAAGTTTTATTTCATCCTAACTTCACCACTTACCCCTTCCACAGGGAGTGCTCTGAAGTATGTATTATCCTTTCCTTGGATAATATATTTGCAGCTATAGTATTCAAACTGAAACAGCTAAACTGCAGTTTCTAATGAATGCCGTTAAAAACAATAGCAAACCAAGTCTAATAATAATTTTTATGGACGAGTAATAGTACGCTTTGCCTTGTTGTTGCTGAGTTGGACTGTGAAGAGGGTTGTACTTATGAGCCTCCCTGTCTTATAATTTCTGGGGGACTGATATGATTTCAGCATGAGTCTCTGCACCTTGAAAAAAATAAATTAAAAAAAATAGAAATATTTATGGTCTTATCCCATAGTCTTTCCAGCACAAAAGGACATGAAAAATTCATTCATCCATTGTACATAAACTCAGAAATGCGTATCTATGAATACCATACATCAGTAATGCAAATAATACAGTATCGCTGCCAAGAGAGGGAAAAGCTAATCAGAGCACCATGAGAAAAACAATTAGTATGAAATAATTGTACAGGGTGGGGTTTTTTTTTGTGTGTGTGGTTTTTTTTTTTGTTTGTTTGTTGTTGTTTTTTTTTAAAGAGTAATTCCTGGTAAATACTGAGGCTATTACAGTATAAATTTATTTTTATGCTTTGTTATAAATACAAAGTAGAACATGATGTTTTCTGCTTAAGTAACCAATACAAATAGAAGCATATATGTAAAATTAATTTAAAGGATTACTATGCTACTTTGCTGTAGAAATGAGTTCACTAACTAAGATTTTCTCATTACAGATAAAACTGTGGTATGACAAGGTTGGTCATCAGTTAATAGTGACAATATTGGGAGCAAAGGATCTTCCTTCAAGGGAAGATGGGAGGCCAAGGAATCCCTATGTTAAAATTTACTTTCTTCCAGACCGAAGGTAGGGTGAACACAAAGACAAAGAACATTTGAGTAAGAATTAGTCTGATACTCAGATGGCACGGGCAGCAGAGTTTACTGGTAATGCATGTGCAGAAGAATCTTATGGTTTGGAGGCTCTTTACTGAACATGGTGTGTGGCAGCAATGGGTCTTTGAATACTAAACACGAACTCACTGTCACTGGATATTTTATTAAATACTGAATAGAAGAGGAAAGGTAAACATCTGTCATGGCATGGGGTTCTGTTGTTTGTAAATAATTTTGTTAGTGTTTTATAATGCCCTTATTTACTATGACAATTATTCCTGTCTAGTGCAAAGAAAATGCTACAAAGTTAGATTCACAAATTTCTGGACTATTTAGTCCAGCAGTGTGGACATCTGAAACCCATAATTTCAGAAGACAGTATAAGTGAGTTAAGACTAAAGGGAACTCATCTGACAACCCCTAGATGCACCTTCAAAACTTCCCCCAAAGCACAGGATTTGTATTAATCTCGACTGATATTATAGATACATTTAGGGAAAATTAAACTGCAGTAAGGACCTTATTCCTGAATAGCTCCTTCATTTTCAGTCCATGATTTTCTGCCATTTCCACTTACATAGTGGGAAGATCAGCAAAGGGGATAATGAATTCCCCAGCTGATTTTTAAAAATTGTCATTTCCTTAGATTATATCAGTAGGGGAAAATGTTTAGCTTTATTTTGTAGTGTATCAATAAAATAATTTACCCTGACTCCGTTTATAGAAGATTGATCAGCATATTGCTTAGTCTGTAGAATAGGATGTAACTTTATATTTTTAAATCTTTTGCTTTTCCTAATTTCTAAAACAGGGAGATGTTAATTATCTTCAGTATGAAAATACTAAAAATTTTCCACTTTTATACTGTACAATGTGCTGTGTCATTGATGAAAACAAGATTTTGGATAGAATATCTTGAGCTCATCAGTATTTGAACTGTTGGACTAGATTCTTAGTTTATTCAAATTGCTATAGTGTATTTGGAGTTGCTGAAGCTGTGCTAAACTGACAATCAGATCTGCTTAAATTCTCTTATCTGCTTTTTCAAGATTAAGTAAGCTACCAAAAATATCTATGTCAGAATGCTTCACAGCGTAAGTTGTAAGAACTAAAAATACATGGAAGAGAAATATTTCTTTAAATATTTCCAAGGATACAGGTACAAAAAGTTACATAAAATGAAATTTTTATTATGCTATGCTGGTGTTTCCCTATTATATGAAGTATTCAGAACTTTTTCTTTAATTACTGTATGTGTTTTCTATCACTCATATAAGAATCAGCAGTTTGTCTTTTGAATTGTGGGGTTTTTCTGACATACAAATTAATGTTAATTTCCTCAGAAGTCAAAGCTAAGTAAGCAATAATATATTTGTTGTGTACTTGCAGAAAACGTGCTAGAGGTAAAACACACTTAAATAAGTCAAGCGTTAAACTAGATGAAGATACTGAACTGTTTTTGATTAAACAAATTTCATTGAAAAAGCTTGTCCAATGTAACTTATTTCTGTTCTTAAGGATAAACAGTTCTTTAGCTTAATGGAAATAATGACATTACTTTGTTTTTACAATGTGTCTAAAATATTTCTTAGTTATTATTTCATCCAGCTTCTGTTTCAGAAATACAATAACTATATTACAGTTGCAAGTACTAGCAAACAGACTGTATCTGCATTGCCATATTAAAAAATCTACATCAATTAGTATCACAGTTGCACTATGCAGCAATCAGCAGGTTTGCAATTAAGCATTGTTATGAGAACTCTAGTCAGTATTCTCAGTAGGAGATGTGTGGGGTTTTTCCAGTGAAATGTGTTTCCATCAGAAAAAAAATATTCTTTCAAGCAGAAGTATTCTGCAAAACACATTGCTCTGAACAACACCCTGGAGCCAGAACGAGGACTTCCTTGTTAGCCTTGCATGGAGACCTCATTGGGCTCCAAAATGTAAGGTCAACCTTGTAGTGGAGATCCACCTTCCAGCTGGGTGGGTCCTTGAGGTGAGCCAAAGGATTTCAGAAGCTGTTTTGAGAACACTGTTCCTTCCAGTATCACTGGAAAAAGACATGTAACTCATTCTCAGGGCTTTTGGTTTCCCAGCTGTGGAGCTCTTGGTCAAAAAATCCCTGTGAAGAAGGCCCTGCACCACCCACGGCTCCCTGACAGTTCCTTCATGCAGGCCAGTGGCTCCCCTGGCTCTGCAGTTTAAGAGTCAGATGCTGCAGGACCGGAAGCTCAAGTGAACCAGCTGGCTCATTTATCTGAAAAGCAATTTGCTGTGGCCAATGTTGTCTGCATACATGTTCTACCATCACATTCTGTCTCATAGAAATCCCATTTACAGAAGTATATTTTGCTTTATAAAATGCTATTTCCAAAACAAGCATATTAAAGCATTTTTGTTTCTTAAGGAACTTAAAACTGGAATAGGCACAAGAACTGGAAATCACCTAGTTTTATTTTTTAATATGGAGTTATAAATTATCCTCAATATATGTCCTGAACTTTATTATAAAGGACTAATCCCATGTAGTATATAGTGCCCATAATACTGCAAGATATAAGATTTCCTACTTTCCATGATATACTTATTACAGTATAACAGTCTTTTGAACATTTTTTAATTGTCTTCTTTTCAGTGATAAAAATAAAAGAAGAACAAAAACAGTAAAGAAGACATTGGAACCTAAGTGGAACCAGACATTCATTTATTCTCCAGTTCATCGGAGAGAGTTTAGAGAACGAATGTTAGAAATTACTCTTTGGGACCAAGCACGAGTTCGAGAGGAAGAAAGTGAATTTTTAGGAGAGGTATTAAATTATTGGTAGTTATTATACAAATACAATTGCTCACATATTCATGTCTAGATACAGTATATTTGGAAAAAAAAAAAAAAAAAAGCAAAGCTAAACTGGTTGATGTTGTAGTATTTGTCCTTGTTTCACTTAATAGTAAATGGTGATCTCATACCATGTACTACTGACATAAGATTCTGGGTTTTTTTGTTTTAGTACAGCATGCACGTTTTCTCAATTTCTTTTAGAATTGTTCGTTAAAATCCATATCGTACATAGTTATATTTTTCGAAAATGTTGAAATATGCTGACTAACGTACTGCAAGATATATGAATGTTTTGAAAGTTGTCATCAGGTAATAAAGGTTTTGTGAAAGATTTTTGGTATATTTAGTGTTGCAAAAGGCACAGAACTCCTTTCATCTTAAAAGAAGGTTTTAATAACATTTCAGACAAAGTTCTTTACGATAAGAGAATAATAGAATAAGATTTATGAACATACCTAATTTTAAATGTTCTGTTGTGTAATGCTTTCCTACTTTTAACTGTGTTTTCTTTTTTAGATTCTTATTGAGTTAGAGACAGCATTACTAGATGATGAACCTCACTGGTACAAGCTTCAAACGCATGATGTCTCTTCATTGCCACTTCCCCATCCCTCACCATATTTGCCACGCAGACAACTCCATGGCGAGAGTCCCACGCGGAGGTTACAAAGTAGGCTGTTAGTTTTACTAACTACTAACTATTTAATTTTAATTCATGTGTGAAGTATATTAAATTCTCGCAGATGGGCAGCTGACAGAATTTGTGTATTCATTCGTAACTGTTATTAATTTGATCTTTTATGATTTCTGACATACTACAAATGGAAATATTGAAAATAGAGTATATACAATAAGATAATAAAAATAGATACAAAAGAATAAAGCAGTAAAGGATGAAGATCCGTTTCCATAATACTTCATTGTTTCTCTAGTTTAACTACTGAGTATTGTCAGTCATTTAAAACTATCCTTCACTAAATTAAATTTGTAAAATGTCAGTTGACGCTGATAAAAAGTGCCAGAAAACAACAAAAGAAGCAAACAAAAAAATGAACAACCCAAAAACTATTTCTGAGAATTCTGATTGGTTTTTTTTGGTGTGTGCCAGTGTATATGAGTGCAAGTGCGTATGTTACACACAAACACACAGAAAAATATGCACATGTAGCAACATAAACAAGCTTGGATATTTTTGACAATCTATGTGGATTCCCTATTAAATTATCCCTTGTATATGAGTATGTAAAATAGTTGACAGTTGCTGTGTCTGTGCACTGGATGGTGAGAAGAATTAAAATGCTCCATATCATAATATTCAGAGATAGATACATTAAGAGACAGTTACAGTACAGAGCCTTCAAACTATAAGATTAGACTTACCTGGATAAGGAGGAAAGAAATAATGGTTAACAGGTAAGGGGTTCTGTTTCAGTTCAGTCCTCTTCAGTCTTCTCTAGTACTATGCCTGTTGTTTAAGTGAAGTTTTAAAATTATCTTTCTTCTTTGTTTTCTGCCATCTTGTAAAACATTTTAGGAAGTAAAATTTTCCATGTAAAATAAGTTCTGCAGAGCCGCTGGACATTTCAGTATCTGTTTGTATGTGAAGGTAGTAAAATTGTGGTTTCCAGGAAATATTCAGTCCTGTCTGTGCAATAAATAACTGCAATGAAGAATGAATAAAACAGAAACTGCTTTAATTTGGGAAAGATTGTAGTAATATGTGACTTAAGATCTGCTCAATTATATTGACTCAAATTTTGAAAGTCCATAATTTTGTTTTAATACTAATAATGTGCTCAACTGAACAATCTTCTATGCCTATATGGAAATGTAGAGGGAAGGACTTATCAAAACTTCTAATTTGGTGAAACCCTAAGATTTGGTGTAGAAGTCCTGCTTTTCAGTGACAATGACATAGTGTGACTGTTCTCAGAGTGATGCTTTGACACTTTGAGGTTCTAAGAACTTCAGCCAAATAAGATGTTCGCTATGATTGCTGGAGAATTCACATACTCCTAAAATAAATTATGCTATTTGTATTTGTACTGAGATTAGGATCCCACACAGAAGGATTTTCCTTAGTGTCCCTAATGTCCTGGTAATATATGCACTACTTTAATCCTTGTGTGTCATAAACAATTTAAACATGTGGTTTTACGTGTACAGAACAAGATATCCTGGAATTAAAATTTGTCCTTTCTGGGGACTAGAAAGGCATCCAAATGGAAATTTAGCATCTGGTCAGAGTTCTGTGATGGTAGCAGAATCCACTTAGCAGTTAAAAACATACCTTGTTTTTGTTTTGTTTTGGTTGGTTTGGTTTTAAATTGGTCTCACACCTCTGGAATGGAAATACAAGTATTTCTTGGTGTTCAGGGAGGTAACTGAATATCTTATTGGAGTTAAAGAGAACTCAGTTGGACAAGACCATAAGCAATGCAGTATAAATTGACCAAGCTTGAATGAAGAGGTGACCTCCAAAAACCCCTTCCCAACTTAAATGTCATCACCAGTGGACTGATGAAGGGCAGACACATCATATGACTGTTTACCTTCACTAAGTAAAATATTGATAATATGTTAATAAGATATAGAAGTCTGGTTAATTTCCTTTTTTTTTGGTTTTGTTTTGTTTTGGGTTTTTTGTTTTTAATGCACATCTTAGAACACTTAGAACACTCTTACACAATTGGCTGCTTTCAATTTCTGGGGCTGCAAAATCTGAGCAGTTCAGTCCTCCCACCTTTAGTTCATTACTGTGATGCCTCTATCTGTAGAATTAGTGAGTACAATATGAAATACTTTATTGCATGCCCCCCAAAATTGTTAGTGTGAGAAACAAGAGACATATTTTGATTACAAAGTTGTTTGTTGTCTGTATAAATACACATCTACACATCTAAGCTTTGTTATCTTCATGATTGCCAAGTTGCTATAAATACATAGATTTGAAGACAAGGCTTAAATATTATTCTCCGAAGGTAGTTTGAAAGAACCACCTACACTTACACTTACTTCTGTTCTCTTTTTAATATCACTGAATTGTAGTGTTCCTGATGAAAGCAGACTGTCAGCCCTTAAGGCTGAACTCCTGTATTTACAGATAGCCAGTAGCAAAGTGCACACTTCCCCACAGAGCCCATATGCCGTTTTTTAGGAACCAGATTTCAAAGACAGTAGCTTAGTTTCTACATATGTTGTGATACTGACTGATGTAAGCCAGCTGTCCACCTTTTCTTGCCCAGTCCTCTGATCCATACAATCCATTAGTTTCCTGATGAAGGATCTTTATCATGCTTTTCCTTCATATTTTTGAAAGACATCTACTTTGAGACTGGACCTAATCTAGAACATAGGATTATGACTTATTGGGTTTTTCAGGTAATTACATTTCAGATTTTCATAACCTGACTGTTTTTCAGCCAAATAGTGTATTTTAAACTTTGTCTTATGTGAAATTTGAGGTAATGAGTAGGTCTACTTTACTTACCATGTTGAACTTTTGAAGTAAATTTTTTAAATGGCTTAATTTTCTCTAACATTTGACATAGAATCAACCCTACACTGAGAATTAGAGACAGCATTAACTGGAATTACAGACAACCTGAAGTTCTTTTTATATTACCTCTGAAAAGAGTTTGTAAAAAGAAAATATTATTTTTAAAAACATTTGGGAATTACTGTTGTTGGTTAGGCCACAGTTTTATTATTCCATCTGACATTAGATAAGAGGCTTACTACAGATTACATTGCAAACTTAATGTGGTTTGAATGTTGTGTTCATAGTTATTAGGATCAAGGGGATGGAAGTTGGTGTTACTATTCACTGAGAACCGATAGATAAATCAAGCAGAGTTTATATTGTGGGATCACAAATAAAAAATTCCTTCCTCTCTGCGTAACCCAGAGTACAGAGGTAACAGACATCAAATTGGATAAGAGAGGTTCCTATTCAGTCTTTTACAATTATGTCCATGTAATATGGGCATTTGTGCAGTGTGAGCTGGTATTGTTTAGTTGATAAATAATCCTCAGTTATTGTATATTTTGAAGAACGAGAATTAGGTTTAGTTTTATATTGACTCCGAATTGGTTTTAGAAGCAGTTTTTGTTTTACTTCAAGGATTTTACGAATTTCCCAATTACTTAGGATTAAAGAGAAACACTAGTTTCCTGAGTCAGATTTTGCAGCTTTAAAACCAATCTGTCTAAATTATTCATCTGTAGACCACAGAGAATGGGTACATAGTGTGAAGTGCCAAAACAAAGAAGCATATCTATATAGAGCAGTGGAAGAAGAGCTTTTAATTGCCATGAGAATGCACAAAATAGTTTGAAAAAGAAAAGTGAAATTTTATAAGTTGTGCATCCTCAGTAGGAGAAAAGTAGTAGATTTATGTGAGATAAACTCGGCTGAAAACAATGTCAAAGAGATTTTAGAAATGCTGAGTGTTTGGCAATCAACTGACCATTGAAACAATCAGGATCAAAGTATGGTAAAAAAATAGACTGTGAAGTAACTTTCTTTTAAAGGGAATGTGACTTTCATTACTTAAAGAATTAAAGTAATTGATTACTTCTTTCACTGAGTTTTGTGATTCCTATGGCATATAAAAAAATATGGAGGGAGAGAAATTACAGTATTTAAATTGTGAGGAAGAAAATTGAGTATAGTTATGTTCTGTTAAGAAATCTGCATATTGTGTCAAAAAATTACCTATAATATTCCTTTTCCAAATCTTACTTTAAAAAGTTCTATAAAGCACAAGCATAAGCAAAGGTGTTTGAATCACATGTCAAGTTTTTCTCAGCTTTGTCATATTTTTACATTTTATGGATTTAGACTATATTTTCTGGTGCAATGCTGAGACCTTTATGCACTAAAAATTAATACATCTCACTAGGAAAAAAAAGTTGATAGGCTGAATTCACAAGTAAAGGATCCCATTGCTTATAAATCTTTGAAAAAACACTTCTAGATGGACTTCTTATTGCTGGGTGCTGAGGGTTGTGGGTTTTTTTTAAGTTCTAACAGTTAATTTGTGCAGTTTTTCCCATAACTTTAGTGTTAAAATTTTCGAGTCTGTATTGTAGAACATTAAGAGATACATTTGGTAGTACCAAATTCATTAAAATTTTAACAATAATTAATTGCAATGTAACTGAAACTTCAGACTGTGAAATCTGAGCTCGTACATTTCAAACCTGTCTTCCAATGAAGGCCATTGACTTTCTTGGAACTCTGTGGAGTCTCATTTTATTGTGGAATCAGGATCTTGCTGTATCAGCAATTTGCTTTTAGTTTCATGTGAATTTGGTAAGTCAGTATGATGATATTGAATCAATTTCACTGAATCTTACTTGAGGGAATTATAATAATGTTGTTCAGTGTTAGGTAAGCAAGTTGTACTTAGTGGAAACATGCATCACTGACTTTTTTTTCAAATTATAATATGGAGTATTTTATGATCAGTGGCACAGACTGTGAGTGATGAATGTATTATAAAAAATTTACTCTAGAGAGAAAGAATAACACTTATTTTTATCTTTCATCCTTCTTCCTTAATTTTTCCTTTCTTTTATGGAGCACAGGCATTGGGCATTCTATCTTAGTTTGCATGCATTGATGTTTTGTTCATAAAATATGTGTATATATATACCAATATTATATTTATTACACACCTATGATTTATTTATTATATTTATCTTACATCTATGGTTTATTAAATACTTTAATTAAAAGGTATTTAACATGATACAGGGGTGTCTGAAAGGCCTTAAACTGTAAAGATATTTTTCTTTTCCCTATTTATTTAATATGTCAATTCTGGACTGCTTGAAAATTTTAAAATAAATTTTATTTAATTGTAATTACACTACAAAAAGGCTTAAAATCCTGTTTTAAAGCTCTTTAAGGGAATTTGATTATTGTTGCTCTGGTTATTTGATAGAATCATGTTATTAAACTGCTCTTCTGTCATGTAATGGTGCCAGAAAACCAATATTCTCTGTTGAAATATCTCTGTGCATTTTTTCTCTAACAGTATCATATCCTGTTATCTTAGGTGCATTATTTACTCATGGACTGTCACTTTAATATTTTAGATGGTGTCTGTGAGCTCTTTAACTATAAGGAATATAAATATTAGTAATGTCTCCTTAATGGCAAGATACTAGTTATGTTATTCTGACTTCCTGGCTTCTTCCCATTACCTCATGGAAGTCACATTTACAAAATCTGGAAACACAAAGTAACAATTTACATTTCCATAAATGTCCACTTTTGCTTACTATTATATTGTCAATTTTAGAAAAAAATGCATGGCTGTATGGAAAGCTAAAATGCATAAACCATCCAGACTTAAGGAATGCAAGGAATAAATCAGATATTAGAAGTATTTACTTATTGTGCTCACATCAGGACTCATACATTTGCTGGTAACAATGACACATAGAGAATCTATTCATATATTTACCAAATCAAGATTTAGATGGAGACAGAAGGTTGACTGGAACATAATTTCTGAATCTATTAAATTTAGAGTAGGTTTCATATCTACATCTCAGGAAAATTCTGCCAATAACTTCCTGCCAAGGCAGTGTGCAGTAACTTTTAAGGGTAGCAGCTTATATGATATGCTTAGTTGAATGTGCATTTTGCCCTTAAAAAGTTAAAGGCTTATAGTAAACATGCAGTTATATTTCAGAACTGGAAATTGCTGTCGTATCCTCTGTGACCACTGTGCATAAGCCTTGATACAGAAGTGACTGGCATTTTTGTGGTTTAGTTTCTCCTACTCGAATTTTCTTGTTTTGAATGAATGTGGGCTACAATATCAAATTATTCGCTTTCAAGCAGCAGTTATAATGAAGTTTAAGGTTCTCATCATCCCTGTTACATGTATTGATTTCTATATTTTTCCCTGACACAACTTCATTTCAATATTTGTTTTCCAGAGAAAGGCTTATATTCATATAATTCAGGTAAATTTTCAGCATGACAGAAACGCTTATTGCTTCCATATGTATGCAAATTGGAATTTGGTATTTTATTGATGTGCTTTTGCTACCTATTATGCAGATGCTTAATTGCTTAAATGTTCCTTGGCTTTTCTTGTCTGCTTTTCAGTCATAGGTCTTTTGTTGGCTTTTGCTCTCTATTAATACCACAGTATTGATATTAAAGCAACACTATACTTGCTTTGCCTGCCTTTATTTTAGGTAGAGCTTTGGTAGGAAAACTGTAGTGAGCTTTTTTAACTATACTAGGAAAACGCTATTTTGCTCAAGCTATATCAGAAGGACCACAGTTATATTACTGCAGCTTGAGAACAAGTGTAAGTATTTTTAGAATACAGAACTGAAGTACTAGCAATGTTGGTATTTATACTGATACATGGTTTTACATTTTCTTTTTTATTTAAATACCCAGTTACAAATCTAGTTGCTATAGCTGAGAAGTTTGCCTTAATTAAATATAAATAAATTCATAATGCAGTTTTTACAATCTTACATTTTATAGTGCATTTCATGTGGGACTTCTTGAAGTTCCTGCAATTTTTATTACAGGCATCACTTTGAGAATTGGTTCATCGAATAATCTTTTAGTTATATTTAAAAATAGAAGCACACATCGTTAAGAATGTAGTTCCAATACAATGATGGAGAGAAACAAAAAGACACAGGATGTTTGTTGACAGTAGTGGAAACCATGGTTTCCATTACATCTACCTTTAGTCTCCCATGTTTCTTTTACTCCATTTTCTATTGAAATAGTCCCACATTCTTTTCATGTTTTACAATGTCTTCACATGGGAAGAGACCATGTGGACTGTGGCGACTCTGGGCTTGTGCATATGTGGATTAGCCAGAATTTTAGCTTGATGTTTCTTTTTCATTAAGATGTTCTGATTCTTCTCTCTTCTATCCAGCAACTATTTTCAAAGACCTGTAGGATTTGGTATTTATACTTCTCTGTCACTGTACATGAAATTGGGCAAAAAACTTAAAAAACCCTCTATAAAGAAAAGGATGAAGTGATAGATTGACATGGAGATAGTGGGACTGAATGATAAATTAGCTTACACAAAGAACTCTCAGGCACAGTCTGGATGAATATTCTTAAAACAGTTATTGTGAGACTAATTTTAGGGTTGCTTATATGACAGCTTTGAACACAGAATAATTACAGTCTATGCTAATTTACTTTAAGATGTTTTGAAGGTCTTCTGTGAGCTTCAGGCAAGGAGCTCATATCCATGCTTCACTACCTTTTGTTGTTCTAGTCCATTCTGGTAATCGTATTTGTTGGTCATATAGGCTTTAGTAGAGTTTTGAACCTCGTATGTTGGTCTTCTCTAAGCCCACATCATAAATCTCAAAGAGCATTATATAAAGCACAGAAGGTATTAATCTTACATTGTTTCCCCTGTATATTCATAATAGAGTGGAGCACAGCTCTGTGGCAGTTTTCAGTTGTCATGTAGAAGTCAGAAGATCTTTCAGAACTCTTCATAGTTCTTAGTTGCTTTGCATGAAAATATTCATGTTTGCATGTTGTTTCATTAATTTGAAATATTTCCAGTTATTTAGAATGTTATTTTGGAAGAAGATGTGATTATGTTGAAATAGAATAGAGCAGAACAGAATAGAATAGAAGCAACAATTATCTCATCCAACTACCTGACTGCTTCAGGGCTCACTAAAAGTTAAAGTATGTTATTAAATGCATTGTCCAAATGCATCTTAAACACTGACAGGCAAGGGACATCCAAATAAGGTTATCTGAAAATTTCTTCAGTGATTTCCAAATTCTTTTTATTCAGAAGTTCTTGAAACTTTCCATGGCCACCAACACTGCAGACCATTAATAGTTAACAATAAATTAAGTATTTGATTCATAAAATGTAATAAAATAACTCACTTTTTTCTTCACATTTACTGCTAGCCATGAAGATGAAAAACTGAAACATATTTTAGATTAAGAAACTATGGTATTTTAACTTTTTTTCTACCTAATAGAAAATTGTAAATAGGAAAAATAGTAAAATACTAAAAATGAAAAGTAATTTTTGCATTAATGTTAAAAGTAAAGAGCTTAATGTTTTTTAGGGGAGAGCTGGGGAGTGTGGGGGGGTTGTTGGTGGTGGTGGTTCTCCAACCCTACAGTAAAAGCTACAGTGCAAATGCTGTACACTTGCAGCTCTAGTGTGGACATGCTTTTGCAGAATTGTCATGCCAGCTGCGATGGTAGCTTGGGCAGCAGCAGTGGGGAAGGAGTAGGTAGGTGCAGGAGAGAAAGAGGATGCTGAGGGTTATTGTGTTCTGATGGGGAGATTCTCCACTATACCAAAGGTAAGCTGTGCCAGGAAAACAGTTTTATTGATAGTTTAAGGCTATAAAACTAAAACCTGCTAAAGTGAATAAGAATATATGTCTTGATTTCACTGGGGTTGAAGTTATGCTGAATTACGGAAAATTTTTATGACTCTTGCATAGCTAATCATATAGCATGGGGTCTAATGTGTCTCCAGCTGGTAGCTGTAATAACCATTAATTCTGGCGGGAAGCATTCAAAAGTCCATATTTACAATCTGTTACCAGGCAGAGACAAAATGGTGATAATATTCCTAAGAATGTTTCATTTATAAACAATGTTCCAGTGAAATGACAGTGAGACTTAATTAATGACATTTTTCATGTTCAGAATCCATCAAAGAAAAAGTTTATTACATGCAAACCATTGACACTAATGTGTTTATTGGATGCACCCAGTGGCCCAAGCGTTACTTTTTACTGAATGTTGAATTTTTTTTATTTAATCTTGCTCTCAAACTAAAGACCATATTTTATAACACGTCACACAGTTTAAGCTATTCATTAAAATACTAGATAGCAGTGTCATTAACAATATTCATTTGGAATTATTTGTGAGAATCTTCATTGTCTCTTTACCCGGATTAACTATGAATTGTTCTTTCTCTGCTTTACAAACTGTGGTTCAAATTACTTTGATAATGAAGTGGTGTTTTGAAAGGTGGGACTGAAGCCTAAATTTTCAAATTTACCTTGTCAATAGTCTAAAAAGAAAATTACTAGCTAAAATTAATATATAGCAGATGAAATTACTCTTTCAAAAGTTATTAAAAAAAAATTAAACTAAGCTGCCAGCAATTATACTGGTATTTTGAACATTCATTTCAATACAGGATTTTGAACTGTGCACTTTCAAGTTTGTTCCTGTCCTGGTTTGACTCAGGTTGGGCAATTAAGACAACCATAGACAACAACGCTCTCGATCCCCTCCCCTTCCCACCCAGGTAGGGAAGGAAACAGAGAATGAGAGAGAGACTCTCTGAATTGAAAACTAAACTACACAGCTTTAATTAAACACTAATGATAAAAGAAAATATGTACAACTATATACAAATATGTTCAGGTATGTACAAACCCCTGTTGCCTCCCCCTACCCCCAGCAACTCCCACAGCACCTCCTGAGCTGGAGCAGTCCTGAAAAGTCCTGGAGCTATGGGAGAGCAGAGTGATGAGGGTCAGGAGAGCTCGAGCCTGGGGATTGATGGTGGTGGATGGACGGAGTCCTCACCGGACGCCGGCCATGGATGGAAGAGAAAGGAAGGAGAAGCAGGAAGGAAGTTGTCTTCTGTGATCTCTGACCTTTCTCTGAGCTCCTGTAGATATATGGAATGGAATACCTCTGGCCAGTTTTACTATCTAATTCAGCCTCCTATGGGGGGGTCATAGACCTCTCCGTAGTGTCTGAGCCGGCAGAGTAAAGGTGGGACCTTGGAGTCCTGGCAATAACATAAACATTCTGGTATTATCTGTCCCAGCTTACTGAAGGGAAAAAAAAAAAAAAAAAAATCAGTAAAAGGAAAACTGACTTCATCCTGGCTCAAACCAGGACAGTTCCATATCTGAAGTTAGTAGAAGATATTTTTCCTTTGCAGAAGTTACATATTCCAGGCAGAACTTCTTGACGTTATATATTTAAAGATAAACCCAAGTAATTACTTCTGGTTTACATTTCTTGTGACTTCTTAACTGTCATTTAAATTTACATTTATAAGTAAATGTGAAATATTACTTAGATGTGATTATTTTTCAGTTTGTTGAAGTCTGTTAGTAGAGTTGGCTTAAAGGCAGCCTCTTGCTTGAGGAGATAGAATAGATGAACTGATCTGAACAAGCTTCATATCTTGTCTTACAGATACTTTTTGTATTTAAAAGATCTCAGCTGTTACAACAGACTCCTTTTTTTGCAGTAAAAAAGGTTGAAAGCCCTGAAATCTGATTCTTCTCTTGACTCTACTCTTTCTTTACTTCCATCCTTAGGGCACGTCTTGATCATGGCCCCTTCACTTTTCCATGCTCCCACTCTTCCTTGCAGCTTGAATGGGAATGAAAGCAGAGGTCTGTGTATAAAAAGCAAAGACAAAGATGGCCTCTAGATCCTGGAAGGTGGTATGGAGTTGAGGCATTAGGAAATTCTGGAAAAGAGGGATGCAGCTTGAGGGGACAGAGAGAGAAAGAGACCCCTGTCTTTTATACCTGTGGTCCATTGAAGCTTCTTAGTCTCTCTTTTCTGCCAGATGTATCCTGTGACTATAAAAATGTGTAATTTTAGCTTTGAAACTGGCAAGTCTAGGGCCTACTGTGACAACAGCTGGCTATTTTAATCCTCAAAGATGCAAATCTTTTCTCCAGAACACAGAAAATAATATTCTAAAAATGTCAAAGCAGATGTACTTAGCTGTAAATATAAACATACATAAATATCCATCTCAGTTTTAATTAATTAGATTCATTCATAAGGATGAATTAGAAGATGAATAAATGACATTCATTCAAATGACAGTTGATTCAGCCCTTTTACATCTTTCATGATACAAACCTTTCCAAGCATCCATGTGATGAGCATCAGCAAACTGCTCATTTGCCCTCATGCTCCCATTCCACAGTCCTCTCTCTCTGGTAGAGCCTGAGGGATGTTATTGGCATCTCCGCACAGCAGCCACAGTCCCACTGCCAGATCAGTACCAGGGTTACCAGAGGCCAGAATAGCACTCATCTGCTCTTGTTTTGGGAACTTCTGCCTTTTGGATGCCATCCAAATCCCAGCCAAACTAGTAGGATCCTTTTACTTTGTGTTTAGTCACAATTATTGTCCTTGGTTAATTTTTTTGTTTAGTGCCTAAGGAGATTGGAGACTAATTCTTGTGCCCGCTAGCATGTATATCATGCCACTAGAAGGCTCTGCTGAAATGGCAGCAGCAGCAGTGTCACAGGTGAAATGAATGCTCTTTCTCTGGAAAGTAAGAGTGGTTTCATTGGGCCTCAGTGATACTATAATTAAAATAATCAGATTTAATTTTGTATATGCCAGACTTAATTGCTTTTAGAAATCCTGATTCTCAGAAAGTCCATTAGGAGGCTGAAAACTTCTCCTTCACTCCTGTCCTGATTTTTCAGGTTTTCTCAAGTGCTAATTGTGGTCACTTTCTTGCTAATTCTTGTTTTAGATAAGGACTTCTTGTTATTTCTTCCCTTTCTTCCACCCCATTGCAGCATGGCTAAACTCTTAACAATAAATTGAACTAATAATTCTACCATGTAAGAATTACAGTTCCCTTGTACTAATTTTAATTTCCTGTTTGCAAGGAAACCCCCAACCTTTACTGCAATTAAATAACAATTATTAACATTGCTCTACTGGAAATTCATAATGTAATGGTAGGCTAGATCGTGTTTTCTAAGAATTGAGATATATTACACTTATAACATTTTCTAGTTGAATAATTTTAATGGAGAAATTTTTATGCCAAAATATATAGGCTGCAGTCTAGTTTATAAATTCATACACTTACATCTTGATTGCTGCAGTCACTTCTGACTTCTCATAAAAGGCAAAGTAGAGCTAGAAATCATGCAAATACAGCAGGAACAATCAGAAATATGAAACAGTTTGCTAATACAGCTCAAAAAATTACAAGACTGCAGGAGAATACAGAATGTTTGTTGATGTTTCTCAGAATGCAAATCTTGTCTGAAATAATGTAATAGAAATAAACCAGAGGGAAGTCTCTTTCACACAATGCACAATTAAACTGCAGGACTTACTGCCATAGCGTATATTAGAGGCCAAGAGAATACTGTGACTCAAAAATAAATTATATGAATTTGTGGAGAATGGGTTGTTTGATGACTTGTGGTATACAGGTTGACGTAGTAGAAGTCCCAGTTGCCAGGACCCCATCCTGCT
>NW_009970723.1:11559833-11614676 GCF_000747805.2 Chaetura pelagica
TATAAAGATGCAACACAAGTTTTTTTCCATACAGATCTTGCAGGCACACTCCTTCTGCTAAAAAGGGAATTTCCACTATTCCCTAGTGGATAGAGAGATGTTAAACAGTCTGACAAATGGCAGCAGTTCTTATGATTCAAATAATTTCTAAAATTTCTTCAAATTGAAATTCTTTTGTTCTTACAGTTTTCTGTTGGGAAGGGAGGGTAGGGATCCTTCTGTGCCAGTCACCCAGACAGAATACTAATTCTGCCTTTTCCTGGGCTTATTTGGGCTTGCTCTCCATTTTTACTGGTATTTGTGTGTTTGTGTTTCAGAACAAATAATCCTGTGGTAGGAATAAAAAAATCTTGCATAAGATTGAAGGTTCAGTGACAACTAGATTAAAGCCTCTATATCCTAGTTACCTATTTTCAGATGGCCAGAGAATTAGAACAGACACACCATCTTGCTGAAGAACAGGGATTTTCACATTTAAAACAAGTAAATTAATAATTATCACTCACATGCTGGTGCTTAATCCTGATCTCAGCCATCGAATGCTGTTTAAAAGATACTGCAGAAGACAGAAGTAAAACTGACCTAAACACAAACTGACATATCTATTTGTCCCACAGGCCCTACATTTTGGCTCAAATTGTGGATGTGAAGTCTGCTCTTGCCAACTAAGCTCTAGCTATTTTGACAGGTGTACTCTTATGGAGTGTTTAATAGTTTCTTCCCCTAGAGTATCACAGAGATACTTTGTTTTGCAGGACACATGATGTGTGAAGCTGCCTGTTCTGATAATGCTTACTAAAACCCTAAAGAAAGTCTCACATTCATTTACTATAATTGCTGTTATTAATTTTTCTTGTATTCCAAGATTTTGGTGAGGGATTGTGCATTCATATGAAAATTTGGAACTGTGATGCCAGTTTCTATGTAGAATAAATATGTCTAGGCATGAAGTATATGAAAATACTTTATAAAAGCAATGTTGTGGAGCTTTATTTCAGTATTTCATTGTATGTATATGACATTAATATTTAGCTGAAAATAATTGGTACACTAATACATTTGCAATAACATTAATATTTTTCCTTATATATTTATATTAATTTCTTATTATCTAATATAAAATCCTTACATTTATTTAAGTATTCTTAGTTGAGGTTATTTTAAATTCCAGGAAGATAAATTATACATTTCTGATTTAATTTTTTTTTTTAATTTTTGCAGGGTCTAAAAGAATCAGTGACAGTGAAGTCTCTGATTACGACTGTGATGATGGAATTGGTGTTGTTTCAGGTATTACTGTCTAAATCTACTCTTCTATGTTCAGTAGAATGGTTTCTTGTTTTAAATTTATTATAATAATCTGTATCTTATAGTATGTTATAACTTATTTTAATAAAAATTTATAATGCATATTTAGCCATCAAGATTACCAACAGAAGGAAAAAAATTGTGTGAGTTTCCTCAGTGATTTTATAAAATTATAAAAATAGCACAAAATAGTGGTTTTTTTTAAAATTAAATGTGAAGAAGTGATTATTTTACTTTTTTTGACAGACAATTGGGTTTCATGCATCCTTTATGACTTCATGGTGGAATAATAATACTGCTAAAGATCTGAAAACTGAACATTTAAGACAGACAGGGAGATATCTTAACAGATAATCTGTTTAATGTCAACTATTGGAATTGGGAGTTTGATGAATATTTGAGATGAAAATTGTCAGATTGAAAGAGTATTTCTCCTCCTCTTCTGAGAGAAAAGAAAATACTGTAATCATAGCCAAAAACAGTGAAATAAGAGAATGATATCCTTTTCCTGACTAGAACAGAGAATATATTTAGGAAGCAGCCATGTCACCTGTAAACCACTACAGGTGGCTGCTGGCACCAGCACAGAAGGCTGCGCAGCTCAGTGTATACTCTGTTTCCCTGCTGCTCTACTGAGATTTTTACCCTCCCCAGAGTAGTCTGTGTTAGACAGTTTCTGCTTCCCTTGGTTCAGGTCTGGCTAAAGTGTACACATACAGTGATTTTGTGTCTCTTCCTCAGCAAAGGTGGAGCAGTCTGTGCTGCCTGGTCTATGCAGCAGCTGTGAGGCAGTGATCAGCTGGTCAGTCAAAACGTGTTCCACTCATCAGCACATGTGGAGATTTTACACTGTGTTTAGCGCATGTTGTGGGCAGGCTAAGGAAAGGCACACAGGAAACAGAAGTCAGAGGAATACAGCTGGGTCTGGGGATAGAAGAAAAAAAAGGAGCTTAAATGGCAATCCTTGATATGGGGGTGCAGCCAAATATTAATAAATCCAAATATTAATGGAGCTACCTAATTACTTGAGTTTGCACAGTCCTGTCTTAAAAACTGTTGCCAGTCTGAGCTTGGATGCATTTCTGTATTGTCTCATTATCATCCTTGTATTTCCAGGTATTTCATGGTTATCTCTTGGGCCCTGCTAATTTTTTTACCCTGCTATGTTGCTATTCCCTTGCCATATTTCTTGTGTTTGCTGAAAAATGTGGTAACAGATTTTTATTTTTTTTTTTAATTAAACACCATGTGAATTTCATCAATACATCATATATGCACTTTGTGGTACAAATGGCAAGTAATTTTGTTAGTGTGTTTATTGACTGTGGTTCAATTTAGGTCTCTTGCTAGATTATCTAGAAAGCAGACGTTTTTAAGCACAAGTTACCTTCATTCATGTTGGAACAATCTAATTTTGCAGATCTGCAGTAAAACTTACTCTATCCCAAAGGAATATTTTTTATCCTTTTTGCATAAACATTTAGATTTTTGTTAACTTCTGCTCAAAGATTTCGCTCTAAGGTTTCAGCAATTTTACCAGACTGAATGAATGCTGTGGATGCAAGACCACTAAATTTTCTATCTTCCTTAAATAATTTATCTTCAAACAGTAATAGGCTCAGTTTTCAGATTATTACCTTAATTAGAAAGATATTTAAGAAAGTCAAGCATTATTATATTGTCACTTCTGTGCTTTGTTACAAACAGAAGATATGAAGAATATGTGGCCAAAGTGGTGTGAAGTATGGGAAGCAGAGAGGCAGTGATCCTCAGAGACCCGTGTTCCTATTTACTGTACTTTCAGCCTTAGGCTAGTTTGCTTTCTTGATGTGCTTCATAGTCACTAAGACTTTCAGATTGCCTGTCTTCCCAAAGAGAAAGACTTTGACATTCCTGTTGGTTACTTAAATTAGAAATGTATCAAGCTAACTTTGGAGCTTAATAACAAAGGAGGAAGGAAGGGGGTTTGAAGAACATGTATCTTGAGTGGCCAGTATGGCTCCATTTTGAAATTTAGATATTTTTGTTGTCCTGGAAAAGGTACAAAGTTTTGCAGGAGTTTTACGAGGTGCTTGAACATCAGCAAGATTCTTGTGAAAATCCTGGATTTACCATTTAATGATTTCATAAACTCCTTTTTTGACAACTTATAAAATTATGGTCTTTACAGTTCAGTGAATTAGTCTACATCACTTACCTAAGTTTCTGATGTGCCTTTAGTTCCTTTAGGATCTTTTAGCTTTTGGATTTCTGCTGACAATTCTACACCTGAGTTGCATTTTAATTGAGACTGGCTGTGTGGGTGGAAAAGTTTGATTTTATTTTGGTTTTGAAATATTTATTTATTGCCTTTTTTGTGTGTGGCTCCCACTATGTTTGCAAGTCTTTTGATTTATCCTTGTCTTGTCTTATCATCCATATCCTTCCCTTCTATAAGGTTCTTCTATTCATTTGCAGACTCATCACAATCTTGGCTTAAATATATGACTTCTTTGCATGAAGCCATTTGTCTCTCTTTGTTTTCTTTCTTTCTTACTACCCCAGTTCTTTCATTTTGTGTTTTCAGGTTTTATTTAACATGACACTTCACTTTGCTCTTTTTCTTTCTGCCATATAAGTACTGCAATACATCAAGTATGTTTGCTAACATAGGTCAGGCACTCTCAGTGATTCTTACAATAAAATTAATCCTTATTCAAAGCATTTGACCTGCAAACTAAACTCCACAAAAATTTAAGAACAAGAATTCTTTTGGTTCCTCCTTTATTTACTTTTATTGAAAACAGTGGACTAGATTACCTTTAAAGGTCACTTCTAACCCAAATAATTCTATGATTCTGTGGTTCTGTGATTCTATGAAAACCACAGACCTTCTTTTATCTCATTTTGCATTTATTTATAGTTCATTGAAAGTTATATTGGTCCCATAAGGTGAATTAATTTCATCTTTGGATAAGCTCATGATAGGTAGAAATACAACAATGAAAGATCTTTCTTGATGTAGATTTGTAGCAAGTTTATGTTAGACTATACTTGCTGGAGCAGAAAGAACTTTATAAACTACAATTCCTTTAATTATTTTCTATGTTGGATATATCTGCAGTTGCTGTTTGTCACTGCTGTGGTACTTTTGATCTACTGATTTAATTTCCTCATGATAAAATGTTAATTCCTAGACTATTATTTTCTTTAATTTTACAAAAAGTTCAAGCATCTCTTGGAAAAATGATTTATAAAAGCTTTCATTTCTGGTGGCTTGGATCTTATCCTGCTTAGATATACTCAATAAATTTCAGTCTTACAAAGGACTGAAGATTGTGTTGTTTCTGTGAATGGAAAAGGCGTTTAAATAAATAATGATAAAAACCTTCAGTGTTTGCTTTTTTTTTTTTTTTTTTTTTCTTTGCTGTATGGGTTGTCTACACCAGCTACTGTCAGGAAAGGTTATGATATATTAAAAATTTAAACAAGTATGCAGAAGTGATTTTTGACCAGATTTTAAGATAACTTCTCTTCATGTGCAACATACATTCATTTAATCTAGGGATTAAAACCAGCAAAGAAGAATCTCTGTTCCATTTCATCTCTGATGGATGTAATCTTAGCACAGGATCGAAGAAGAAGCACTAGCAGTTCTGGTTTTGTCTTTTAGATTGCTTGTATGCTGCCTTCAAAGCATTTAAAGCATTAATTTTGCTGTCCTGAACAATAATTTTTGGCCCTCATCAGCAATTCTGTGTGGGAGCTCATCAGCATCTTCACATGCCCCTTAGAATGCTCTTACCAGCTTATTGATAAAAACAATACAGTATTTTTACATTGATTTTAGAAAAATTCCAGAGCCCTTTACAAACCACTATTACATTATCCTAATGCTAAATACAGTTCAGTGAAAAGCAAGGAGGTTGTTGCTTTAGTTTTATTTATTTATTTATTTATTTATTTATTTCTATTGACCAAAGTCTAACAGGCATCACAGTTAACAAAGTTCAGTGAACACAGACTGTGATTTCTAAATAAGTTTTTTCCCAGATACTTACGTATAGTGTGTGTTGAACCTGCTGTAACCTACTGAGTACAAGTAACCTACTGAGTCTGACTTTATGAACAGAGACATGTACTGTCAAGACCATTTAATCACAAAAATCTCTCCATCTCTGTTCTAATACTTGAATATTAAGTGAGATTTTAAAGTTTAAAATTCATTTCTACGCCAATATCTCACCAGCATTACATCATGTTATGAAACATTTGTAATCTGAGATCTGTTTCAACAGATGAATCCTGGAGGAATGTAAGGCAGTGAATTCTGCATAAACTCCATTACAAGTCTTTGTAGAGGAGAGTCTTCCAAGTAAAGGATGCAATATCCAGCCTGGAGTTTTTACATTTTTTTCTTGTTATGCTAAAGATAGCAAGATGTTTCAGGAGCAAGTAAGAACACATATAAGATATTTGTTCAGAAGATAGAGCCAAGTTGATTAGAAAAAAAATGTAACAACCAGTAAATAAATGCTTATAGAACTTAAAAAAAAATATTCTGGTTTGAATAATGAAAAGGAATTATTCATTTTTGCTTCATCTCAAAACACTTGAGGACTCTTTTGTTCAAAAGAATTCTTTCACTGTCATGTTGCAGCCTCCCCTGCAGAGGAAATAAAAGTCCTTCTCTCTACTTGCTGATTACGTTAACTGAATTTTTATACCTGGATCCTGTTGATGATTACTTCTCTAAAGTAGATACAGAACACACAAATACTTCGGCTACCGCTTGAAATTGACTGCCTATTGAAAGGCATCATATAAGAATAGTACACAGAGCAGATGAAATAAAATGCTACTAAATAAAGGATTTAACTCTAGACCTACAGCTGGCCCTAAATGAGAGTCTGTAGTGCCCCAAAAGTTCAGTAACTACAGGCATAAACATTGCCAAGATTTATTTTTTATTTTATTTTTTTTTAATATGTTGATACCCTTTACCCTGCTCTAAAATTTCCTCTTATTGGGTCCTTCCTTAAGTAAAAAAATAGCTTAGTGTCTATGTGTATCAAAAATTCCCCCCCAAACTGGAAGTTAAATTCTAGCAATGTTAAAGTAGTCCTTAAGCTGACCCATTAGATCAAGGAGTCTTTGGCCATCTTCCTTGTTTTTAAACTAATGAGGTTTATACTACTTATCACTTTAGGTCTACAGTTCTTAACACAGGAAGTTTTATCATTCTTCAAGCTTGTCCCTGTACTTTTAGTGTCACTTTTAATGTACCAATGACAAAGTCTAGTAATACTTTTAAAATTTAAAAAACCCCAAAACATTCTTTAGTAAAATTTCCTCCACTGACAAGCATCTTTTTCTTCAAACATCCAAATTCTCCTAATGAATATATTTTTTAAAATAAAAACTCAGTTTATATTTTTAAAGATATGCTGTATCACTCCACTTTTGAAATAAAGAAGTAATTAAATTCGAGGGTTTTGTTTCTTTTCATATTGTCAGTAATTATCAGTAGCATTCTCTTCTTTGAGTAAAGTTAGGCAAATATGAACTCAGGGGGTTACTTCATGTTCTACTACAATCCTAATATGTATAGAGTGACAGAGGCATCAATTGATAATGGAAAGCTGAAAGGAAGTTACATTCGTGTCAAAGACTCTCTTGATGAAGAGAGAGTGCCTTCACACATAAGGTAAAGCCTTCTTGGGGTGAGTTGCATACATGGTGAGGAGCACTTCTAAGAAGGAAATGCTCTGTGAAAGGACTGATAAATTCAAATTGACTGTGTCAAGTGAAGGATAATTTGAGGGGCTTGCTGAACACCAGAGAACATACATGGATGAGTACTTAAATAAGAAGCATTATCTGTATCTAAGTGGCTTTTTCAAGCTTTGTATGTAATTCTAGTTGTAGGGACAATACTGAAAACTCAGCAAGCTCTGGTTTATTACTGTGTGGGAACATTCTTCATAAACATTAATGATCAAAAGAATTGTTTCAAGTGTAATGGGCCCATACATTCCATTAGTGCAGTGGAGCTAAAAACACCTCTTGAGAAACTGAGTCACTATGAGGCAAGTAACCAGTTGGTTCTACAGTAATGTTTTCTGGTTTCTTTCACTATGTTTTCATTCTTCCCATATTTGTAGAATAAAATTTGATGCAGAAAAAATCCCCAAATGATGCATAAAGTATTTTCAGATATTAATAATTCAATTTATTTGATCAGTTTCTGTCAGCATGTTTTCAGAGGACATCCAAACTCTGCATTTATATGTTCAAATCACCATAGTAGCAGAGCATATTTTATAAAAGAACTGAACTGTCTCCAAAGTGCCCATGTGTGAAATCTTGGTGTGTTAAGCACTTCTGACAATTTGATTATGTAATTGTTTTTAATTAGTGCTTCCTCTAAGATCAACCACACTGAGTGTTAAAAATGAAATATCTGATGAAGAGAAAGGTTGATGCCTAAATCAAGTACAGATGTTTAAGTGGAGAAAATGCTACTTAGCATCAGTAGCTGAAACAAGTAAATTGTTTTGTCAGTGATGAACGGCAATTCTAATATTGCTTTACTAGAGCAATTTTCTAGTTAAAGAATTGCAGAATTGATTGAATACCAGACTGACTTGCAAAAACTTCATTCAGACATCTTCTTTACTGGTTAGCAAACAACAACCTGTTTCAAACACATAAAATTTCCCTTGTCACTCCTTTGGTGATTTCATCCAGAGCTGTGTTTAACTGGTCCTTGTATGCTTAATCAGTGCTAACTGAATATGCTAACTAGTAAGTATACTTCATACATGGTTATGTTGGAAAGATACTTAGTTACTATCTTCAGTGCAAAAAGTCAATTTTATTAGTTTTCATAGCACTAGGAGCTCTCTGAAGACCTAATTTTGCAAAACATTATAATCAAATTAAGATCTGCAATTCTTCTATTTCTTATCATTGTATATTAATTTGATCCTAACATATATTATGGAAACTTCTTTGAAATTGCTGTATATCTGGCATCTTCTTTTCTCAGAGGGTGTTGTACCCCGGGACAGTGAATTCAGCTTTTTCAATTAGATGCAAACAGTTGTTTTTAATATACCCAGCTTTTAAAAAAGATTTTTCTTAAAAGCCTGAGTACCTTTTAAGCTATTGTAAATGGGAAGGCTTTTGCTTAGACCATTTATACCTTCTATTATCCTAATTTAAGATTAGGTCCATGATGTAAGCAGGTATCTGTGTGGCCTTCGCTCATGTATTTATGAAGGAATAATATTGTTTAAGTTCAGAATTGTGAAAGAACTCTGATGTCATTAAGTCATTGTTTCTGAAATACAAATCTTTCTTGAAGACAAATTCTGTATGTGACCCCATATTCCCTATCCTAATTTTTTTAACTGAACTTTGGATTAGTTTTTAATACTGGATACATATGTTTGAAGAATTATCCACAATTTCAATTAAAATGCAATAATAAATTCTGTGTGTTATTCTAAGGAAAAAAAAAAAGGACAGTTTCATTATTAATGCATCACATTGACCACAATTATATGGTACATTTGGATATTTTTTTTATTATAAATCCCCAGTTTGGTGCATGACAATTTATTTCTATACTTATAAAGTGCAACTAGAGGAATGATAGTTGTACTTCAGTAGAACAACAAGAAACAGGTTTAGGCATTATTTTTAATTACAAAACCCAAGAAGACATGGCAGCATTCTTGATCAAGTTCCGTTTTTTTTCATGCTTCTGTTTACTACAGATATGGTAGGAAATGAAAAAAATGCAATTTCAGATTCATTGAATATTTGCATTTCTTTTTAGATTATCGACATAATGGGAGAGATCTTCAAAGTTCAACGCTATCAGTGCCAGAACAAGTCATGTCATCTAATCATTGCTCTCGATCAGGGTCCCCTCACCGTGGAGATAGTATAGGACGGACTAGATCGTGGTCTCCCAGTGTCCCTCCCCCACAAAGGTAAACTGTTACTTAACTATTCAGGTGTCTACAGCAGGTATATAAATTTAAGTGGTATTAACCCTGTAACAATACTGGAAGGAATCTCCAGAGTTTCAAAATGGTGATGAATTAGTTAGATCTTATGAAATTCTGTAAAGCCAGTACTGTTTCTTTTCTTACATTGTACTGATGTGCCAAAGATTTTGTCTTATTTTTCATAAAAAATCAGTGCATTCTGATCTAATGAAATAAAAATATTTATCCAGATTTTAACTTTCAAGAGCTATTTAGAAGGTGCTATGTGTTATAGCATGTGATGGTTTGACATTTTATTAGCATTCATTTGTCAGTGGCTGTTTTCAACCTTTTTGTCTGTGTAGAATTAAGTTCCAGGAGAGATATACTTCCTCCCCACAGGAGCTTTCTTTCTACTACTTTTTTTCAAACACCTGAAGAACCAAGAATGAATTGACACACATACAGTTTTATACTGAAAAATGTCAACTCTTTATCTTAGAAGGCCTCTGACAGTTATTTATCTTGTGAATCAAAGATCAGGACATTGCTTCCAAAATCTAGTTTGGATAATGATTACTACTTGATTGAATACACTGCTTAAGACAGGATTAATAATTTTTCTGCATAGGTAAGATTTCTTAAAAGGAAGTAGGTTAGGTGTAAAGGGAAATGAAGTCTCTTTTCTAGCATTTTTGTCACGATGCATGGGTAGATTTCCAGCTGGTGTAATTCAGCTGGAATCTTCTTTGCCCATAATGCTTACAATTACTATTTAGTACTAAAAATCTGGCATCCAGTATTTCCTGTCAGGTACATTTCTTCTACAGCAATTCTGATTCTCTTGTGTTCTGCTTTCTTTTTGTTATCTTTGTTGTTTTAGTTAGCTTAAAACTCTCTTGGCTTCATATTCTGTTACTTATGTGTTTACTTACCGTTTCCTCTAACAGATACAGACTAAATGATACCCTTTTGCAGTAGTGAGGTGTTAGGATCCCAAATTATCCCATATCATCACAGACAGCTAACAGGCAGAAACTGTAAGTTTCTACTTAAAGTCTAAACCCCTGACTTTAAAAGAGATATAAACAGTAGACACAGAGGGATCTATTCTGATTTCTACTATACTGATTTCAGTCTAAGTAATTGTCTATGCTAAATCTCTTGGGATTATATGTCTTGGATATAGACATAACCGTGAAAAAAATCTCTTTGTGTCTGTGTTTGTGTTTTCCTGTGCGTGTGTGCTGTGTGAAGTTTGGGCAGAATTTTTATCCAAACTAAGTAACTGATAGTTGCTTAACACCGTTGAAAAGCCTTATTTTTATTTTCTTGTAGTTTTGCATTTATTTCCATATATGAAATGTTTTTACTTCCTGGCTTCCCTAAAGCGAATTTTTAAAATATATTTCAGCTGTTTCCTACAGTGTAATAATCAAATTTATGAAATATTCCCCTGCCCCATTTATTTGAGGACTTGTCTAGTCTGGAGAATTGGGTTGCCAGAACTTGATACTTTATAGAAAAGCATAATCATTGTGTTGCAGAAATGTCTTTTTTAATTCTAATGAAAATCAAGGTATATTCGACAAAGCATAAACATTATTAATCACATTTGCACTATGTGTAATTGAGTTTGTTATGTATGTGCTGCTATAGACATGTTCTAACTGCAGTAAGCATGTTGCACGCCCAGAGATCTGCCAGTTACTTACTGGTTGATGCCTCAGTAGGCTGGAGCTCCTGGGCCATACAAGTGCTGTTATATGTCAGAAGCCATTTTGTAGTCCTCAGTCATTCTCCTAGCTTCTGTTAATAAATTCCACTAAAGCTACATTGCATAGTAGCTGACAATTTGTTACTACTTTTGTAATGTTTTCAGCCAATATAGTGAATGGACTGTTATTCTCTCAGTAGATCAGAATGGAGTTTAGACTATGGCAGGCACATAATGTTTGGCTTTTTCTAAGACCATGTATTTGAAAAAGCAAGATGAAGATAACTATAGAAAGAGGCCAAGCTGAAAGGATGTGGTAGATTTAGTAGGATGCTCATTGTTCTTTACCTTTACCACCTGTAATGACACCTTTTCACCTGCTTGCCTGTTATCTTGCTGCACTGTTCGTGTTCCGTGAACTGCAAGGAAGTTCCAAAGAAGTGAAGACATATGTTGTGAAAGCAACTTTTCTTATAGAACAAGCTCCATTGGAGAAAGAATGCCATTTTCTGTTAAATGGTAAATCTGGCTGACAAAGATTTACATTCTTAGCAGAGTGAAACAGAGCTGAAATGGTAGTAACACTTGGAAGCAGAAGTATAGTTGTGCAGGAGTTAAAAGGCAGCATGAAGCCAGAATCTGATATAATACAGACATTTAAAGAAGAAATTATTTATTTAGAACAGTAAGTCAATAACAATCTTATTGAAAGTTATTTAAGCAGACAGGAGGGTACTGAGTTTTCAGGACAAAGGCATATAATCAGTTTTGTCAGGAATTTGATTGTGTGGGCTGACAACAAAGGTCAGGAAGTTTTGCGAAGAAATTACAGTTTGAAAAAGCTTAAATGTTTAACTCCAAAAAGAGAGGTGAGTAGAATAAGATAATAATACTAAAACCAGAACAAAAACCCCAAGCTTTTTTCTTTGGAACCTGAACAAGAAGAAAGATTGTGAAGAAAAGTGTCAGACAAAAACTAGGATTCAGAAAGGAGGAATGAGAATTGGTTGTTCAGAAAACTAAAAATATTAAGAAAGAACAGCAGAGGAGTCCTGTCTGTGTGCTTTTTAGAGTATGATTACACATGAAAAAGTTCAATTACAGGGTAAAAGCTATACTGGATTTTATATCATTTTTTGTATTAATATGGGGGTTAAAGATGTATAGGGAAGTATCAGGAAAGATTTGTAGAGCAGAAAGTAGAATGACACTCACTCTTAATACATAATACGTAAGTTTACTAGTCAGTGTGACTCCATAAAAGCCAGGGTAGAGAAATGCTTCATGAGAAATGAAGTAGAGCTGAAGGCAAAGGATTATGTGCAGTGCCACATATTCAAAAGACTTATATGCAGAAATAAACAACAATATTGCAGCAGAACTGAAGGTTACACCTACAGGTTAACACTAATTAGGAACTGGAAGATGACAGAGGATAAGGATGACATATGCCAAAAGGGCAAAGTGGCAAGGAAGGACACTGGAAATGTATAGTAGAAAACTGGTAAGAAAAAATGAGGCCCATGTTAGGGAAGCCTGTGGGAAATGACAGAAGTCAGAAGAATGTATTGGTCTAAAATCTGAATTTGTGTGGAGGGAAGCATGCAAACTGTTATTTTCAAATCTATACAAAATAATTGTTTTAATGATCCAATAATCATTAACTCTTGTCAGTTAACATTAGTCTACAAAGACTAATGAAATTTTGTCTAAAATTAACTTTAATTAAACAAAAAAGTTGCCCTCTTGTTTCCAGAGCAAACAAATGTTGAAACAAAAGGAAAATACCAAGCACAGATTTAGCCCATTTTTCTGTAGGAGAAAATTGTTTTACCATGGGATTTAAAATTATGTGTGAGTAAAAGTATGCAAAAGATAGGTCAGAACCACCGTGTTCACTAATAATTGTACAAACCAGTGAGGAGATGTGGTCTGGGCACACCCAGAACTCAGAATTTGATGTCTTTTATCCTTAGTCGGAATGTGGATCAGGGACCTCGAGGGACTCGATCTACACCCGTGCATTACAACACCCTGAACCGAATGGAGAGACATCGTGTTATAGATGACCACTACTCCCCGGACAGAGAGAGGTAAATATCTAACTGGAAGTAGAAACAGCTGCACTCATCAGCATGAATTATTTTAGCGTGGTAGCTCACTGAAGTAAATAGCAAAATTACTTACCTAATCCCACAGATGAACATTACTCATTTATCCGCTGGTTACATGATGTACATTATGAAGCATCAAGTGCACACAAGGCTGACAAATCTGTCAAGTTAGTGTATCTTTGCCAAGAAGTAACCTGAAAAATCTATAAGAAATTGTACCATGTAAGAGAAAAATATCTTAGTTAACTTTTAATAAAAATATTTTTATGTACTATATTAATAAATTCTTTTAGTGTTGAGTATCTTTTAAAAAATCTAAAAGTAGATTTATTTATTTTTTCTGCTAAAACAAAAAAAACATTTTTTATGCATAAAACCAAATAATTTCAGTTCAGTATAAATATTGTAGTCCTGCTAGTTACAGTGCAATTTGCAGACATAACAAAAGTATGTTATAGCACTGTGTTTGTCTTTTCCCAACTTTGAGCTGTTTTCTTTTGTGAAAAAATAAAACAAAACATGATGGTGGTATGTTTTAGAATGAAAGTGGGGTCTTTGTGTTTAGAGGCACATCTTACCTAATGTTTTGCCTAATGGAGCTTCCTGAAGAGTGAGCAGAGCTGTAGCAACCTCTATGGATTTTAATGACATAAAAAAAGAATTTCAGGCAATATTTAGCTAACATATTTAATTTTTCTAAATTAAATTGTGGTTGTGCCTTCATGACATTTAAAAATATTGATAAGATCTTTTCTACTTCATTGTCTTCAGGTCAGAAAATCAAAAGGAAAGTGGTTTATACCTTTAATTTTGAAAATACTCCAGCTTCTTATGCACCACGTTGAAAACCTGCACATTATAATTAGAGAGGCACGACTGCTGTTGTATTTCATAATTGCAAATAGCAAAGAGTAATACAGATGTATTTTGTAACCTTACTGAATGCTACAGGGCTGGTATTTGGAGTTAAATCTTTTACAGTTGATTATTACAGGTTATTCGTCAAGTGGCATCAAACCACAAATTGGTGCTGCTACGTGTAATATAAACAATTTAAGAAATTAGTGGCTTTTTTTTAGCAATGTTGAATCAAAAGGTAAATATGTGTTAAAAGAACATTAATGTAATGGTCAATGATTGCAAGGAATATAAGACAAAGTTCTTCAGAGGTAAAAATGTATTAATTGTTCCTAATTAGGTATATTAGAAAAAAGAGTACAAAAACACCGTACACCCAAAACAAGCAAAAAAACCCCAAACCCCAGGGATATTTATTCAGGTGGTTTGTAATTAATTGTGGCCAAGAAAAGTCAAATGGTCAGAAAGGTAAGATATGCAATCAAGTATTTATCATCCAGAATAATTGTATTCATTATAAGTATAAGAGATCATAGCTCAACACAGGGCAGTAGGTTAAGGTTTCTGAGCTATTTCCTTAAAAGAAAATAACAGAATGGTTTTGGTATCATATTATGTTGATTTTTAGACCATTCATCCTTGAAATAGGATCTAAACTTGTCCTTAGAGTCTGTATATTCCTGATGGAATACTCCTGCTTTGTTCACCTTGCACATTTACTTGCTGCCTCCAAGATAAAAGCATAGCAGTGAAAGGTGGCTTGAGGTACAGCACCGTGATATTTCACTATCAATTCAGTGAAATAACCTATACTGGACTGGCTTGGTTTAGAGAAAGAAAATTGTTTTTTTAGAATATGTCAGAAAAAGGATGAGAGAAAGTTGTTGGTAATGAGATACTGACTTTTTCACGTGACCATTATAGATGAATAGGTGTTTGCTTGTTAAGTGTTCTCTGAATCTCTGAACACACGTTTATACTTCCTGTGTGTTTTCCAAAACACACACAGTAATTCTCCAGTTTGTATATGATGAGTGGTTGCCTGTGTAATCAGGCTGTGGGCTCCTTGTGCCTCTATTGCAACATACAGTCTCTGAAGCATATTGTTTTTAGGCAACACTTGAGATAATAAAAAAGTGAATATTTGTGAAACTGTCAGTGTTACATCATAAAAATCAATGGTGAATAAACTAGTCCCTAAAGTAACTCTTTAATGATACTGATTCTGAAAGCTGCTTCAACTGCAGGCAGTTTGAAAAAGTGGAAAAACTAAACCTTTGTATAGGTTTATACTCTTTCTATTTGTCACTCTTGTTTTGTTCCACACTTACCTCTGGAAAATAAATAACACCACAATTTGCTTTCCCACAGCTCTGGTGGTTTGTTGTTTCCATGATCCATATATCCCTTGGAGCTGTTTGCAAAAGAGGGACTTCAAAAAAGTACCTTCTTGTAGACATGGCTCAGTTGCTAGGTTAAAATATGACAGAATATGAGTTACAAAACTATTTCTTTCCTGTTCTAGATAATTCCACATGAAGTTCTATAGAGTATATGGCACTAAGGAGTTAGTCGGAACAGCATGCAAAAATGTCTAATGTCCTCAAGTCTGGTGGAAATGTAAACTTTCCTTCAAAACTAAATGCATAGTTAAGAATGAAATTCAAATTATTTTTCAAAAGGTTAAAGACATAATAATTCAAATTTATTGTGAGGTAATTATAATTTCAAACACCAAGCATTTAAAGTATATAAAATGTTGCTATCAATCATATACTGATTTTAGTTGGCAGCATGAAGTTACACTTAAAATTTGTGTTCTGTGCTGTATTATAAAAAATGTCAGAATTGTACTGTGTATACTGGTAACTCAAAGTGGAAACAAATGTTAATTTGTCACTTTTGTGTTTAATATATTAGTTAATTTTTTTCAAAATGCAAGGGTGGGTTTTTTTGCAAGTACCCACACTCTTTTATGAAATAGCATAAATTTGTAATGGAAAGAACTATAAATGCAGCCCCAAGCTCCATAAGATCTTTTATCTGTAAAGAGATAACCTTGTAAACTTCAATTTGACATGTTTTAATTAAGTCTATAAAATGGACTTTTATGTCACTTCAAAAAGTGAAACTAATCAAACTTCCCAATGTTGGGAACAGCCAGATTTTACCTCAGAGCTTCATATTTAAGCTATCAACAGAATTAGGTGAATTAGAGGAGCCATGTGAAAAATTTAGCATCGTTGTAAAAATAAGACATCAGCAAAAACTGTATCTGTGTATTGTTTTCTAAAAGATGTATCGGCAGCTAACAGCAAACACCAAGGCAGCTTAAGGAAATTGTACTCAGGTCCACATCTCTAACTAGCTTAGAAACTATTTATCAATTATTATCTAACTATATTCTTTATCCTAGCTGTGCTCTCCCTGAGGCATGAAATTGCTAATGTTGAATTTAGCATGTATAGGCCAGAGCATTCAGAGAATGCCTAACTCAAATAATTTTGCAGTGGAAATGTAAGAGAAAACTCCTAAAGAATAGATTATTTTATACTAGACACTTTGAAGAAAACAAGAGAAAAAGCAAGTTAAATATTGAGCCTGCTATCCCTTCATTAGGACTAGAGCACTGTTGCCATTTTAAAGAACAAAAGTTATTCTCTGCTATGTTAAAGTAATGGAGTAGTCGCAGGCATGATTTAAAGAAATCTTCTCCATTATATTTAAATCATTTCAAATATCATATTTTGATATGCCAGGACTAGCATGACTGTCCGACTAGTTTTACTGAGGGATTATTTCATTAGCACATTTAAATACAGGCTTTCTGTTTAACTTTCTTTGTTTCAGGCTGTTGAAAAAAGTTGTGTTTTTTCAAGCATTTCTCAAAGTAAATGCCAAAGTACATGCCAAAAATTGTGATAAGTATAATTAAGCCAGTGAAGACCAAAATAATTTGCTATTATCTAACTATGCATATTAGATAACATATAATAAGCTGCTTTGATTATTTAATACCAAATTAGATGTGACTGAGAGCAATATAAAAACTGTATCTGTAAAAGGCATCTTTCACTGGCAGTTTCTTTATCTATAAGGAGCAGGCTCCTCATTCAACATTCTTAATAGCTAGGTGCCAGATTAGGTCAAACTAGAAGATGACTTTTTTGAGACATTGCTCTATAGTAGAATCCAGAAAAAAACATATTTTTTTTTCCACATTCTTTATTAAATTCAGAGCTGAATAATATGTAACTAAACAGTCATTTTATTTTATGGTACAATAATTTAAGCCTATATTACAAATACAAAGACATTGTAGAGTGTACTAGGTACCTGATGCTTTATGTGGAAATTCTGGGATAATTTTTAGGTTTTGATTGTGTATGGCATATGGGTACATACCATGGATATGCAATCTCATTGTTTCTTTGCTACTTCAAATATCAAGTAAAGTCAAATAAATGCATTGCTGAAAATTTGCTAAGAGCTATGTTATAAAATGTATGCATCAACTTAAATCTCAGTAATTGCAGTGTTTCTTACATTTTTTTTCTCTCCTTCCAAAATTTTACCATGTTCTCTAATAGTATATTGCATTCCTAATTATTTTGTATATCTATACCTAAAATTGCAACTAAAAAATATACTAGAGATTGTACCAGTAGGGATTCCTATAAGTAAGACTGTCCTACACTTTCAGACAAATTCTGATTTCAATTACTTAGATGTTGGCGCATGTGATTCCCTTTCCTTGGGTTCTCAGTCATGAACCCTAATGGATTAATTACTGAAAGGACTGCAGCCTGAGCACACTGAAATGGTTTAGCCTTGTAGTAAGGATGGCAGAGAGTGTTTTTTCTCTAGCTGCTGTTATTTACAGTGGGCACATTACCTAACAGTGAAATCACTGTTAAATTGAACAATTATCTGCACCAGCCAGCTTGGTGCCTCTATACATCCACGGAACAATGGTACCTGCCAACAGAGGGATGGAGCAGGGAGGTGGCAAGAGAAGTGCAGTTCTGCAAGTGTAGCTACATCTCTAAGGACTCACAATTCAGGATCTTGAAGCTGAATTAAAAACTAAGCCATTGATGTGACATAAAGCATCCAGAATATAATTGGTGAAAAACTATTGATTTTTATACATACAGAGAATTTGTTCTCTTCTTTAAAAAATCTTAACGATTAAATACATCTCTTCTGTCAATCTTCTCTATAAAATGTGACAGGGGAAATTATATAGCCAATGTTTTATTCTTGAATGGCATTTGCCACTTTCTAAGTCTTGAGTGCTTGACTTCACATTTTGTTCATGTAGTTTTTATGTGGGGATTCCTAGGTGTTCATGAAGCAACATGGAAAACATTCTACCACAGAGCACATTAACTCCTGCTTTTTTCAGATTAGGGTCTACACTTCTAGAACTGTATCATTGGCCCTGCTTATTTGGAAAAAAGAACTAGTTGTAGTAGTTGTTTACTATTAGACAAGTAAGCTGCTAATTGGAAGTGTAGTACACCTGAAGTCACATCATTTTATTAATTCCAGCCTCCTCATCCCTTGAGCAATTCTGCACTCAATCTTACAGCCCTAACAGCTTCCTGGGCCCAGTTTTTTTACTTAATTCCTTCCCACACCATTTACCATAAATTTCATATGCCAATCCTCTCCTCTTCTACCAATTTCAATGGCTCTTTTTCCCCTAACTTTCCAGCCAGTCTACCCAGAGAGGCACTATTTCTTACGCTTCAGACTGATTAAGCTAATTCCTGTTATTTCACATTGCTAGATTTTCAGAAAATCATAACACGAAAAGTCTGTGAATATCTGGTTAAAGGCAAATTCATACCAGTAGAAAAAAGTATCAGTTTTTTAGCAATTTGAATGACTTTGTACTTGTCATACATTTAATTTAAAATGGAGGATACTATTATTGCAATAAAGTAAAATGTGTTATTTAAATTACAATCAGATAATACACTGGAAAAAGCTCACTATCAGAACAGATAAACTCAAATAGTATCACAGAAGTTTCTTGTGTCAACTGACTTTGATTAATGCAGGCTCTAACAGTGGAACAAAAAGTCTTGCTTTGCATTTAGAAATATTTGTGGGTGTTCCATGAACACAAGATTGTCAGGACATTATAGCACTCTAGTACTTCATCCTTTCAACAGAAATACTTGGTAGTCAACCTCCCACTCTAATATGGAAGCTGGAATGTTAATCAAATTGTGGGATCTGGTCGCAATGAAAATTGGAAGGATTAGTTTATCTTCTAATACCTTATATTTTCTATTGAATAAATATCCCAAGCAGTAACAACTAGGTTAAACTACCCTTGCACAGTAAGAACAGAGTAAGAAAGGTATGACATGGATGGCTCAAGTGAGGCACTTCATTTGTTTTTGCAAGAAATTTGTGGTTTTAATTCCAGGTTTGCATTTAAATAATTTAAAAGTGTATTCATGTGGATATAGCCTGGGAATGTCAACATGTAGTGGTGAGAATATGCTAGTATGCAGTTGCTTGCCATCATCATGCATAGCACAGCTGCTGTCAGGTAGACTACATTTTTTATTTAGTTGTTCTTCCTGTTGGTGGGCATATCAAATTTTAAGAACATGATGGAATGAGTTTTTAATGCTTCTTGGCAGTGTGCAGGTTGCCAGGCTGTTATGGGTAGACTGCTTTTGGTACTTAGGTCTGGGCATTAGTTTAAGAAGCCTAATACTTTTTACAGCCTGCAGTGTAGCTCTATGAGTATTTTCTTAATAGTTTGTCCTTCTTAGGATCTCATCTTTGTTTTTTCAGGATATGTGTCAAATTGGGCCCTGCTGAATTGTTTACAGCTCCTTCTTCTTATAATAAACTGCAAAGTTTAAATTGCATGATCAGGGACTGAAGTTAGAACATTTTTATAGTGGTGACTATGATCTTGCATTTCTTGGACAAGAAGTGAGGGCAAAGATCTCTTGTACTATAATTAATGTAATGCATTTATAAGGGATATTTATGTGTGGCTGATGATAGAGTTTATCCATATGCAAAAGAGGCAAAAATAATAAGTGTAGGTAACATAGCTACCAGAAATTTGACTACTTGACTACTTGAAACTCATTAGTTATGAGCAAATCAAGATAAAAGAAACAAAAGTGGAGAATAAACATGAGTTTTTCCATGTTTCTTGTAAAATCTGTTTACACCTGCAATGTGGACTTTTCTGACAAGACATTCCTTTAAAATACCCCAGAGAAGGGACTCCTTTGCATCCTCATAATTACTTGTAAATTGGAAGCAAAACCTATTTTCAAAACTATTTTTTCTGTATTACATGGATATATTCACACTAAAAAAGAAGTAACTTTTTTCTAGTTTTGATAATTGGAAAATCTCTAGTACTGTAACAAATGCAACTATATTTAAAATATACACATTTTGAGATATTTTCAAAATACAAACAGAAGGTAAATACCTTGTTTTATTTTGAAATGCATACTTTTTTTTTTTTGCTTTTTCTGTTACAGATTTCATATTTCTTCATTACATTAATTATTTAAATAATAGCAAGGCTTTAATCTAAAGTAACCTTTTATCACAATGTGACAAGCATTAGGAAGTGGGAAAGTTCTGGAGCTGGCTATGTGAGGACTAATTTCCCAATGATGGTAGCCTTTCAGACAGACTAGGTAAACCTAGGTAATAACCTGCCTTCAAGCAAGAGAACAGGAAGCCTGACTTCTTGAGATTGCTTTCAGACAGAGCATTATACATTTTTTTCCTCCTGAATGAAATAATATATGGCATCCCAAAGCTATCTGTTTGATCCATAATCTCCTACTGTCTTCTGAGAATAGATGTGCGAATCATCTAGATTTTACCTTTAGAATTTTAAATCAGATTTCTAATTTTATTAGTAATTTCAGTGGTCTATACAATGCTGTTGTAGATTTTGTATTTTCAGATTTTTGTCTTCTGTGATGTGCTGCATCTCATTCCTTCTCCATCTTATTGTCTCATATTTATTTATTTTTTTTTCTGTCATCTACTTAGTCATTATGTTACTTTACCTTGTTCCCGGTACACCGAGTCCACAAATCACCATTACAGAGATGCCAGGTATATGTTTTTCTCTGTGTGACTCTGTGTGGATAATGCATGTACTTCCATATACCTACAAGTCCGCTTCTGGTTTTTTTGTAGTCTGCATATAGTGGTAGCAAGCTTAGAAGTGTAGAGTTAATATCAGCATTAGCTTTCTTAATATAGTATGTAGACAAACTCTAGGTAATGCTTCACTTTTTAAACATTGTTTCACTGCCAGTAGATGCCACACATCCTTCTAATGTCTTTAAAAAGTCAATAAAGAAAATCATTTAAATCGACAAACACAAATACTTGCTAATGCTGTGTTTTCCTTGTACAGAATGTCATACATGTATGACTCTATCAAGGGTTACAATAGGTAAAACTGGAGCGTGATACCTTTCTCCTAATCTGAACTGCCAGCCAATGCACCTTAATTTTTAAAAGTAGTTTTATAAAATTCACCAAAGTTCCGAGTTTTGTTCCAATGTTTTGTTCTGTTGCTGACATTGCTTGCTTTTCATGTTGTTTTGTCCCCATTTCATCTTTGTGTTGCTTTTCATTGCATTCACCCTTTGTGTTTTGGCAGCCAGGATCACACAATGTATCCTCTGCTTTGTGAAGATGCAATCAGATTACTTCGCTCCCGTAAGATGTGCCGTACCTATTCTGAGGGTGCTTACTGTGATCTTGAGAGGTATAATTGTTGTGGAGCATACCATTAGCTCTGCCAGTTATCCTTTGGCAGTACTGTGTTTGGTTTCCAAACATGCAATCTGTGTTTGAGTGATAAACACATACCCTGGCAATGTTTTATAATACTCTTTGTGTCTTTGTGTAATGCTTAGGTTTTTTCCAAAATTTTTCAAATTGCTTGTAGTTCTCTTTAAAACAATGAGGAAAAGTCTGTATACTTCAAAGTACGCAGAAATAGAGGCTTTCTGAAATCTTACAGTTTTCATAACTGAAAAATAGAGTGAAAAGTAAAAGTAAAAACTTATATTGTATATATTTTTAGAGTGCTTATTGTGTAAGTTTATGACTATTTGTATGCATTCACAATGCCTGTGTGTGATTACAGAACACTGAAGTTCCTATTTCTATATTAAATATATGGCAGAAAGAAGTTGAACCCATAATAATTTATATTAAATTATTACATTTTAAATACAGTGGGTTGTAATAAATGCAAAAAGACCCGTTGGTAGTGCTGTGATTATGATATTTTCAGGCATATTGCAAAACAGTAAAAAGTCTACATGGCTGCATACAAATAGGAATAAGGGTATAAATCTTATAAACTGTGAGCAAATAAGAAAGTGGTGGCTTCAGATCTCAAATAGCAGATGTAATGGTTGGTTTGGTTATTCTTTTACAAGAGGGACCATGTAAAGTTTTCCATTGCAAGAACCAAAGAACTCTTGCTATATTAACTTCACAGGTTCCTCTGAGAAAGTCATTAAGGTTTGCTCTGGATTCAGATCATATAAAACTGTATTTTTAGTAAGTGTAAAACTAATTTTGAATGCAGAAACAAAACAGAATCTGAAGCTTTTGTAGTACCATAGAGATATTCCTTCCAAAGAAATACTGCTTTTTAAAAATTCTCCAAATCTATAGTGTAATAGACTTTACAACCTTTAGAACTCAGTTAAACGTTTGGTTTGAAATTACGTTCTTTAACAAGAAGCCTACTACAAAGAAAGTGTACAAATAGGTCAGTCCATTTGTAGAAACTTAAATAAGGAGAGGGAATTTGTGTTTGTTTTCTGAAAATATGTAATTATATGTGCTCATACATAAGTTAATTCAATAGTTCATTTTTATATACTGTTTCTTGCCTTAGTTATATACTCATATTTGCATTAGTTTATCTGAACCTATTTCAGATTACCCGTTGGTTATGTGACTGCTCAGATATTGCTGCAAGTAGGAGCTAGAATCTAGAATGCCCTAGTGAACAGGTCTTCCCAGCATTCTTATCGGCCCCTTTCAGGTATTGGAAAGTCATTATAAGGTCACCCTGGAGTCTTCTCTTCTTCAGGCTGAACAACCCCAACTCCCTCGGCCTATCTTCATAAGAAAGGTGCTCCAGCACTCTGATAATTTTTGTTGCCTTCTTCTGGACACACTAAAACAGGTCCACATTCTTCTTGTGTTGGGGGCTTCAGAGCTGGATGCAGTATTCTAGGTGAGGTCTCACCAGGGCAGAGCAGAGGGGCAGAATCACCTCTCTCGATCTGCTGGCCACACTTCTTTTGATGCAGCCCAGGATGTGGTTGACATCCTGGCCTGCAAATGCACATTCGTAGCTCGTGTCCTGCTTCTCATCCTTGAGTACCCCTGGGTGTTCTTCCACAGGGCTGCTTTCTAACATGTCTTCCCCCAGCCTGTATTCATATCTCTGGTTGCCCTGGCCCAGGTGCAGGACCCCGCACTTGATCTTGTTGAACCTCATGAGGTTCACCTGGACCCACTTCTGCAGTTTGTCCAGATCCCTCTGGATGGCATCCCATCCCTCTGGCATATCAACCACACCACCTAGGTTGGTGTCATCTGCAAACTTGCTGAGGGTGCTCTCAGCGCTGCTGTCAATATAGTTAATAAATATTAAACAACACTGGACCCAGTACGGACCCCTGAGGGACACCACTTGTCACTGTTTTCTATCTGGACATCAAGCCATTGACCACTACCCTCGGGGTGTGACCATCCAGCTAGTTCCTTATCTACTGAACAGTCCACCCATCAAACCCGTATCTCGCCAACTTAGAGAGAAGGATGTTGTGGGGGACCATGTCCAATAACACATCACCTTGGGTAGGGCTCTCTGAGGAACTCCAGGAGTCTCCTGGATTGCCTGCAGCTTGCCATGCTAATTTTCCAACAGATGTTGGGGTGGTTGAAATCCCCCAGCAGGATGAGAGCCTGTGATTGCAATGTCTCCTCGAGCTGGAGTGAGAAGGCTTCATTGATAGGCTCCACTTGATCAGGCAGCCTGTAATAGACTCCAACCAGAAGACTCCGTTTGTTGTCCCAATTCCTAATTCCTGCCCCTAAGCTTTTGACCTGCCCATGGCTATTCTTTAGGGATAACTCTTTACACTATATCCACTTCTCCACATAGAAGGCAACACCTCCACCCCTTCTTCCTCTCCCATCCCTTCTGAACAGCTTGTAGACATCGATAGTGACACTCTAGTCATAGGATTCATCCCACCAAGTTTCTGTAATTGCCACTATGTCATAGCTTTCCTGCAGCACAGTAGCTTCCAGCTCCTCCTGTTTGTCGCCCATGCTGTGTGCATTGGCATAGAGGCACTTCAGCTGGGCTGCTGGCCATGTCACCTTCTTAGAGAACTCCTTTATTCCTCTAGATGTTTCATGGATGCTATTCTGATGTCTCTTATTACCTCAGGAGGCCCTGGCTTATCTCTGTAAGACTTTGCCTGTTCTGCAGTGTCCACAGAGTGCTTTGGGGCAACAGGTTGAAGGCCCTTACTATCACCCCTTCCTTCCAACCCTGACATGTCTTCCTGCCACTTGTCACAGCCAATCTTGATATGATTATCCCCCTCCTGCTTCACATCTAGTTTAAAGCCCTGTCAATCAGCCCTGCAATCTCCTGGGCAAAGACCCTGTTCCCTCTTTGAGAAAGGTGTCTCCTGTTTGATGCCATAACCTGCGTCCCAAAGTCTCTCATTAATCACCCCAATGCCCTTAAGTCTCTCTTGTTTGTAAACAATTTGCTACTTCCTCTCCATCCACATGGAAAATCAGTAGTGGGTAGTAATCTGTGGACATCACTAATCTAGGAAGTTTTCTAGTGATGTCCTTAATCTGGGCTCCAGGGAGACAGAAGACCTCCCCATGAGGAGGGTCTGTGTGGCATATCGGACCTCCTGTTTCCCTCAGAACATAGTCGCCCACAACTTTTTTTTCCTTTAGTATATCGTGATGATGCAGGCAGTAGGCCTGCCTGGCTGTGTATGCAACTCTGGTGTAGCTTGCCTGTTGCCCCCATCCTCATTCAGCTGTTCCTTCTCAACCAGACTCTTGTACCTATTTCTCAGAGGCACCTGAGGGGGTGGTGAGGTGAGCAAGACGGGATTTTGCCTGCGGCTCTTACACAAACTTGCTTTCAGTTGCTCTTTTCATTTAGGCTTCTGCCTTTGGCCTGATAGGGGCAGGATAGAGAGGCCCCTTGATCCTGAGTGCTGAGTGCTCTCTGATGGGTGCTCCCATCCCTGTTTAAAGGAAGGCAGAGCCTGGCACCACCAGTGTATTTCCACTTCAGTGTCTCTAATGCTTCTCAACCTTTTGACTTCCTTACGCAGCTCTGCCACTGGGCTGAACAGATGGTCCACGTGTTCACAGCAGATGCAGTAATTCTTATTACTGCCACTTGCTGCCAGAGCAAGGCTCTGCTTGCAGCCTGTACCTGGGCAGCTGCATGTTTCTGTGGGAGTTCTGTCTGGGTTGCTGCATCTGTTCTGGTGAAAGCTGGGGCCACCACCTTCCACCAGGTGGAGACCATGACTGAACTCTCCTACTGCCTTTCTCCTCACTCCTTGTGGTCTCAGTTGTCACTCATCTTAGAGAGCACCAACCACTAAGATACCTCTGGAGCCAAGAGAGGGGCTGTGTCCTCCCTGCACGCCCTGCTTGTGCAAACTGCTGTGCAAACTGCTGCAAACATTTTTCTGCATGCTCCAGCATTTAGTGAGGAGCCTCAGCAGGGACAGAGAGTTTTGTATCTCTCCACTCCCACCAATGCATGTGACCTGCAGACAAATATGTTATACAGGCACATGAGTCAAAATTAGTTGCCTTCTTTGTTATTCATGGCTCTTTTCATTGTTTATCTTGTAGTCATGCACAGCCAGCCCATTATATCTTGTAGCCTCCTCTAGCAGTTTTTTCTCCCCCTGCCTCCTCAGAGTGACTACATTTGTGTCAGTTACTGTTTATCACGTTTGATAGTCTTTAGCTCGTCAGTTCTAGGACACATTTACATTATCAAAAACCTTAATTTCTGAGTTAATTCTTGGACTATGACACTTGCCATTTTGTCTTCATGTGTAATTCTCCCTTCTTGAAGAAGTCTGTTTCCTTCCCAAAGGAAATGGAGACAGCATTGCCAAGTTACGTATTCCAGCATATGCCTAAAAAAGACAACAGTGACTTCAGTTCCCTTTGGACCCTGGGCTTTCTCAAGAACACCCTCCAGCTCAATACCCCATGCCAGTTTTCCTTGACTCTCTAATGTGATAGTCAGCATGGTGGCACTAGATGGTATCAATTCACACTGCTGTAGCTACTGAGATTGAACATCTAGAAGACATCATGGCTGGACACATAGGGCTTTGCTTATATTCTTTTGTTTATATCCCCCGATTCGCAATCCTATAGAGTTATACAAGGTAGTTCGTGATTTGACAGTGACACATTTTTAATTGGGTGGCATACACATTATCTCAATGACAGAGGAATGTTCTCAAGACCTATACCTGAATTGTTTTTAAAATTAAAATATTAACAGTTCATCCCAAATGAAATCTGCTGAAAACCTCACTGTATGAAATTCTTTCCTCAACTGACCTATCTCAGAGCTCAGGTTAGTCACTGAGAACACCACACTATGCTGTTTTCATTTTTTTCACTTAGCCTTTGAGCTTAGTGTTTGGAAATCAATAAAAGCTGGCTTGTGCACATTTTGTATCAGATGTGAGGTTTATTTGAGGCAGTATTTATGTTGCTTCACTCAAGGAAACAAAATTTTGCTTCCATTTTGTTTTTTGACTTCAGTTTTAGCAGTCAGAAATTTTCTAACATCCATATCCTATATTTGGTGCAATTTCTCAGTTCAAATACTGTTTTCTTATTGATGTAACTTTTCATTCCTATGAAATATGCATGCATTGATCAACTGTTCTAAATGGGTTGCTAGTTCTGAATAGAATTTGAATGCAGAAGTTTAAAATTATATATTAAAATATACGTTCAGAATACACTGCTGAACTGTAGATAAATGTGCTCTGTGTTATTCACTGTCTTAATAATACAGTGAGGGAAAACATAATGAAGAAAGCACTCTTCAAAGTGTCTGAAATATCTGTGCTGTTTATTCCATATTCAGGAGGACTAGGCAGGAGAGAAGAGTGCCTAATTCATATTATGACGACACCAGCTATACTCCTGAAAGGTATTTTAATTTATATAGTAAAAATAGATTAAGTTCAGTAATACTTTTTTTTTTTCTGAACTGTAGTCTAAAATTTTTAATTGGCCTAGACTAATTATATTTAAATTTACAGTGCACTTCATGCAGTATTTCTCTAAATACAGAAAAACTAATTCTATAAAGTACCTCATTTTCCTTTAGCCCTCCATTAACTTTGGATTTTTTTTTGAGCATAGTTCTTGAAATTTTTTTATTCAGTAGATGTGAGTGCAAATCTGATTAGTGCAGAGGTGCTACGTACAACTGAAGGTTTTTTTCCCCACTTAACTGCAGCATATTTCTAATGGCTAACATTCAGTCACCAGGAGTAATTACAGGACAATTTAGAATCCTCATTCTTTTAATAACTTGAGTCACTTAAGAAGGTCCTCAGCTTTTCATATGTTCTTGCCCATACTGACTTATAAAAGGACTAACTTAATGCCTTCAAATTTATTTTGGGTGCACACTGTGCTAGGACCGAAAGTATGATTGTCCTTCCTAAATATTAATACACATATAATGTATCACTGTGAACATAACTAAAATCTGAAAACTTTTGTAGTGTCTCTGGAAGTAGTTGTTTGATAGCAACATTTCATGTTTAAAGAGCTAGGAAAAACCCAAAAAGAAGGAAACTTGAAGAAAGAAGGAAATGTATGTTCCTTTTCATTTGTACAATTAGATCTTTTATATTTCTCTGCTCATTTTTAAGACAGTGATTTTTCCCTACAGTATGGGAGCAGGTAAAGAGGGCATTATTTTCTAACTTGTAAACATAATATTTGGTTGGATTTTATTGCTATTAATAAATACGCTCATATTTAACAAAAACTAAAATGCACTGCAATTTTAAAATGATGCTTGTGTATTTATGGTATCTATAATAAGGTACCTCCACAGATGGATTTTGCTTAAAGGACTGGATTCAATTTTAGGGATATGGATTATTAAGGAGAGTGTAAAGTTATTCTCCAGCTGTATCCTAATTTAGATGGAACTAAACCAAAATATAATCTAGAAGTAAATTAGATTAAACTAAAGTAAATTTAATCCAGTCATTTATCTGTCTACAAATTATGCAAAAAAGTGCCATTCTTTATACCATCCAATTTGGTAAAGGAGAAGGAAGAGCCCCTGAATGACATTAGCATATACAGCACCCTATACTGGCTTCCCTCAACATAATGACCAGTATAAGTAGGGTTGTTTATTTTGTAAAGAAATTGCAAAACCGCAGATTCTGAAATCCGAGACGTTGGGAAAAAAATAGAGTCAAGCAAAAAGTACTGCTATAATTCCCATGAACATAGTAATGAAAACCTTTGGATAAGTGCATTCGAGCCATTAAAAAGTTCATCCTGCAGACTTTGGCCAGCATTTTCAGTACAGACAAAGGAATATTTATATCCAAGTTGGTAATATGGTGGTTCCTCAGTCTTTTCTGAAAATCCCTGCCTTGCTTCTCACTCACTGTCGAGTGGAAAACATTGAATAGTGGGACTGTTGCAGTTCCAAGGCTTTACCTGAGCAAGATCCAGAAAAAAAACAACCTTCAGAGATCCAGTTGAAACGCCTTAAGAAAAAGTTGGGTGATTTGTGTATATTCTTAATATACCTTTATAAGGGCACATACATGAACAGTTTATCCCCTGCTTTCTGAAATGAAAGCAGCTTTTTCTTCCTGTTAATTCTTTTCTCAGTGGTTCTACTTAAGATAAAATATTTCTACATGTATTTTAAGTTGTCTTCAATTTGCAGTACCTGGAAGAATGTTACAGATATAAAACTTAATTAGTTTTCATTAGATCAGGGTGAAGTGAGTTTTCTTCTGCTTCTTAAATAACTGTAAAAACCAACTAGCATATCAAACAGAAAAAAAAATAACTTTGGAAAAGTTAGATATTTGAAGTTAAAAGAAGTGTTTTAAATGATTGCTACATGGAGTGTTATTTTTATTAATGTTAAATCTACGCAATTACTTTTTAATTATTCCACAAACTCAATAGCCATTGAAAATATGAAGACTTTTGTGTAAGAAAAGATAAGGGATCAGTTAGTCTTTATGGAACTGAAATTTATGGCTAAATTCTTGATGAAAATAAAGGGGAAATACACTGAGAATTATACAGACAAAATTAAACATTGTTTTTTAATAAAAAAAGATGGGTGTCTTTATAGCTGAGAGAAACTAGGAAATATTCAAAATTATCTGGAAACATTTGGAAAACTTCCCATTTACTGCGAAGTGGTCATGTCATATGAATCAGAGTGTTATTAAAAATACGTATGATTCTTTATAACATTTCTTTATTTTAACTGCATTGTAAAGGTGGTACAATGGTGCAAGTTCATGGGCAGATCATGTAGTCAATGGTTCAGCTGAAAATTATGGGTAAGTAAAGAGTGTAGTGTTACGGATATAGCTAAATTATATTTCTAATCTTTATAATGATTTAATTTCCAATTGTACCAAAGTTATTTCTAATAAATGCATTTTTCTTGGTGTCTTTTTTTGACTCAGGACTAAAGCACATTTATGTGCTAGTCTTTTTTTCAAGATTAAGCTGTTTTATTCAGTTACAAATAGAAAAAGAACATTATATTTGTTTGAAGTATTTTTAAAACATGTTCACATTGTTCAGGGCCGCTTTAATGAAAAAAGGGCTTTTTGACTGATAATACCCGCCTATGTTCACAGTGTTGGGGAATGTGTCTTGGAAATATCATACTTTTTTACTATTAGAAATAATTCCAGTTCTAACCTATTTTTCTGTGTGACTGGTGCATAACCCATGTGCTGTGAACCTGCAACCTTCAGTTCTTCCCAGCTGCAGCTGGCTCTTGATCAAGGGAACACACAGATTTTCCTTGCTGTTAATTCTTTGACTTTTTTTGCTTCTCCCTCATTTTCTTATTGTTCTTGCAGCATTTTTCCTTCTTTTACTTCCTTGGTAGACGTGCACAGAGCTTGCTCCTTTCTTTCCTTCTGTGTCTTTTAAGTAGGAGCTGGATTGTGCCAGTGCCATATCTTCGCTGATTGAAACAAACGAACATATGCTGTGGGTCCAGAATGCTGCTAAATCCTGAAGTTCTTAAGTGAAACTCCCACAGAGTTACTGGGAATTTTTTCCTTGATGAAGACTGAGTGGCAAAACTCTTTCTCAAAAATATTTATTTATTGTGAAAATATACAAAATAATGCTAACATTGCTGTCTCAAATGCTGTGATTTTCTGCATACAAATCTTAACATGTAAATTGCGCATGAATACTACTTATTAGTAAATTAATCACTGACTATACTTTGAAATTTGTGTATCTATTTCTTCTATTGTAGTGATTCGAGTCCATATGTCTCTCTGGAGAAGTAATTGTGTACCTAAAACAATTTACTGGAAAGCTATTAGACTATAGTCAGTTCAATATAACAAACCATAGAAAATCATACGATATATATAGAAAGCAGAGGATATGTATATAAAAGGGATTAGTCACAGTTCGCCTGAAGTCTTAAGGCTATTTGAATGAATCTGTGATTCATGTTTGTCCTGTATAAATTGGCTAACACAAAAATTCTGTTTAAGGAATTCAGAGACTGAGAACAGTGTAAGCAACGCTTTTGGTTTCGGTTTTGATAGTCACATTCAATAGTTGTGGTTTACTTCGCACGTCATATATTACTACTGTATAGATGCTGACATAGGTAAATATCGGGGGGGGAAAAAACAGACTTGTAACTTGAAAAAGAAAGTTACTTGTTAGTACTCTTTGTCTCCATTTAAATTTAGCTCCAGAAAACTGTGGGAAAAGAGATAAAACCTAAGAACATTTGTTGTGAGCCAGGTAGACCGTAAGATGTAGAACATACTCTAATAGAATGAAGACTACTGAGATGGATCAGATTCTGTTAAGATTTGGGTTTACAGAATGTCTTTAGCAGTAACAGTCTGCTATTTTGCTAATTCCAAATTTAAAAGCTTAACAGATAACAAAGTCTTACATACCTCCTTATCTTGGAATGATCTGATTCAAATCCTGACCTTATCAAGTGACAAAACCCTTAACTTCAGTGGGATCAGAATTACAGGGTCTGTTGCCAAAAGGCAAGAAGACAGAGAAACACATATTTGCAGTATTAATCTCTGTTTCTGATCATTGACTAATTAAATGTCTGCTGTATTATTGATATTTAAAATGTTACTTGGAAAAAAAGAGGCCAACTAAATATAGTGAGCCACATCTAAAAAAAAAAGTGATATTTAAGATCTCAGGAAAAAATCCCACAAAAACTCCAAGAACCAAGTACATTTAAAGCTTTGCAGTTAGTAATGCACTGTACAAAGGCATATTTCGGTACCTGCTTAATTTAAGCCTACAACTGATTCACTTGATTTATCAATAGTCTTAGTGCTCTGCTGAGTGGCATTTGAATATTCAGGATCTACTAGGAAATGCTTCTAATTGCTTCTCTCTTAAGCTTCTCCAGGCATTACCACTTACTCTTCTATCATGAAGTGCATGTTCACTAAAATCCATGAATATTCCTGTCATTCATTACGATACCATATTCAGGTTGAGTGGGTGAAATTTTGTGTTCTGAAACAGGAAAAAGATGTGTAATAAAGTTAAAATATAAAGCTGAAACTCATACTTTGGAACATTTCTAATACTTTTATTAAAATTTAGATTATTTTCTGGGAGATTATTGCAGCAGTATATTCAGTTACAAAACTGAGCCGAAGCGAGGGGTGGAGGTTTTCAGCTATCTTTGAGAATTTTGAGTTCCCAGCTTGTGAATGCTAATCAGTTTCATAGTGAACTTCAGTGAGTAACCCCAAGAAGACAGAGATATATGTTCTGGCAGCGTGATTCTTTAATATTTGGGAATTAAGGGTCTATATTAAAGATGCTGAAAGTTGGAAATGGTGAAATACAAAGTACTGTAAAAGGCAACAGGCTATATAAATCAAAACATATGTTACAAGTACCAGAACAAGAATGTAAAACCAAACACCCAGCATATTGCATTACAGCAATAATCTGCCTAAGTCTCTCAGACTTTTAAATGAGTAGTGAAGGAATACCTCTAAAAATTCCATCTTTTAGGCACAGAATAAAAATATTTATCTAGTTAATATGATAAGGTTGGCACAAGCTAAATAGACTAAGACATTAAGGCAACAGCTATGTTGCTTGCATTCATTGGTTCATCTCTGTGTAAGTAAGAGGGTCATTTTTTGAGAAATTAGCTTTGAGTAAAATACTGGAAACTTATTCTTAAACTAGTTAAATTTAACTAGTAAAGTGAAATAAGTATTATTAGTATCTCATTTGCTGTGTTTGCTTTCATTTGAATGCATTTGCAAATACTGTTAACTGGAAGCTAAGACTCTTCTTTCACAAAAAAACATTTGCCAATTCTTTTTGTTTCATCTTGAGATATTTTTTGAAAAAGGGATTGCTTACATACTTTTAGTATTTTCCCTTCAAATGTACAAGTTGCCCTTCTGGTCCTCCAAAATGCAAAAAAATGAGTATGATTTTAGAGATAAAGATATGAACTATTTCAGCACATCATCTCAGTCGTAATTGTTCCAGGACTGACACTACTTGTTGGTTTTATTGATACTTGATTGTAATATCTAGCATAAAGCTCTGACTGCATCCATAGAATGATAAATGAATTGGAAAGAACCTTGAAAAAACAATCTGGTCAAACTCCCTCCTTAAAGCAGGGGTTTGCTTTTCTTCAGGAAATCTATCAATGATGAAACATATTTTGGAGAGTAATTCTCTGGATATAGCTATGGAGAGTAATTATATATATATATATATATATACGTGCTTTCTTTAAGCATTTTTGTAACTGTACCATTCAATCATGAGTTAGTACGATTGAATATGTATACAACAGATTCACCAAAGTGACTGCAATGCCATGTACAGATACCTAAGCAAGCTGTAAGCAACTGAGTTTCTGTAGCTGTAATAGTCTGCGCATAGCAGTGTGCAGCAAAATGTGCCTGGGATCACAACTGAGTTCTTTGCTTTGTCTGCTTAGTTGAGTTTGCTAGTAGAAAAGTAGTACAGATGCTGGCATGTTACAGTTTAGTCATGCCTGTGACTTGTGTAGTTGCCACATGCACCACCGGTGTAATGTGCATGTGGATTGACCAGATGAGTGTGCGCATGTATGTGCATAGATATATATATATAGTGTATATATATAAAGCATGATAGAATACTACTGCAGAAAAAAAAAATCTTGTTTTGCTTCCTATCTTTCTTTGTTTTGCAAGCATACATAAAAGCATTATGTTCTTGTTTTTTTAAAACTACAGCAGCTTATAATTTTATATTATATTTTTATATAGGAATAGATGAGTGATTTGGTGAGCTATCCAGTCACCAGTTTATCTAGATATTTGGCAGTACTGTGCTCCTTCCCATTTTCCATTCCCCTACTTATGACTCAATTTTAAGTTTGCTTGGTACTAGAAATCTCAGTTGTTTGTAGACATGCTTATCTATGTTATGCTAACAGAGGATCTTATGTCTGTGACTAAACAGCAAAGTTCCTATAGCTAGTAGAAGAATAACATGTCCAAGGATTGAAATCCAGCAGCCATCCACAGACACTGACAGGTATTACCATTGTATATTAGCAAGAGTTTGTAATGATGATAATTAGATAATGTATCGCTGCATTTTTCTTGTTCTGTGTTCAGTATTTCTAGGTGGAAAAAGATGTGCTAGGAGCTGAACTGTAGTGTTCTATAATCCTACAGCAATTCTATTTTTATTTCTTCAGTTTTTTGTTACAAGAACAAAATAGTACTAAAATTATGATTGGCATTATCTCATAGCTTGCATTTTTAGTCTTGCACACAATAAAAGAATTGAACATGAGCTTTCAAATAAATTATGTTCACTTATTTTCAGGAAAAAAAACACAACCATTTTTATTTGTATCATAAACTGTTGTGATTACTTACTGTTTAAAAGTGTTCTTCCTTTATAAGGCTTTATCCATGCAGAACTTTAGATCAGTTAATGTATTCATTTTTTGAAAATTCTCCTTTTCATTTGTTAAGGAAAGTAACAAATCTGAAAAATAAAAAGTTAGAAATGTTTATTTTCTGTATTGGGAAAAGAATTAGCTTTTCAAATTTCCAGAATATTAATTTAGAACAATGGAGCTAAAACAATAGTTAAAACAATATGTTGTAGCACTTTTGGTTAGATACTGTACTTGCTAGAATTTACAATGATGCCTACATAGTATGGGATTCTGATTCTAATTTTTAATGGGTTTGGAATATAGAAATAGATCATTAATACTCTGAGAGCCTTCTGCATGGTGGCTTACAGAGAGCTCAGATAGTTTCAGTGTAAGAGGTGTGCTTGGTTAAAAAGCAAAACAGTTGCTGCTGTACTTTTTCCTCAGTGTAGGGAGAGTTATGCCCACAAAGTCTTGTGCACTTTGAGAGGGGAATAGGAATATCCTTAGCAAAAACAGAGACTCCAAGATAAACAATACTAAATGGAGGAAGTGGCTATTTGACATTCTATTAACTGTGTTTTTTTATAATGAAAAGTCTGCCAGCAGAGATAAACACCTCTAGCATGCATTAAAATATTAGTTGGATGTTGTATAATTAAACTTATTTCCTTTAAAACTGAGTAATTCATATTCTATGAATTATAATGAAAAAGGAGGAAACTTTCATCTAGAAAACTTAGGAGCATAATATCTGAAGAGTATTATCTGAAATTTTATTAACTTCTGTTTTTAAGTCATTGAAGTGTTTTAAAAACTTGTCCTCCATTCATATGGCTGAATTGTGATTTTAATGTGTAGTGAGTGGTAGGTGAGGAGCTTCACTGTTCAAGTAGGCTGCAGGAGTGATGTCTTTTCTAGAAAGGAGACAGTTCATTTCTGAAGATCTAGATCATATAGCACATGCAAGGACAAATAATAGACAGTAAAACTTCATATGTGTATGATCTAAAACCACACAGTTGAACTTTCAAGTGGAAGACTGTCAGTATGCTTGTATAGCCCTCCATTTGCTGCAGTGGGTACTAAGAGGTTTGCAGGATGTAGCCTCTAGCTTAAGGGTAACAACTCAGTTTTCAAATCCTTCACTCAACGAAAAAAAAATGTTACCAAAGCTTCATCTAAAAGCAAAAGGTTAACTGCCAAAATCCACGTTTTCCTTCACTTCTGGGAACTAGTCATTCTTCCACTTAAAGTAAATGCTAGCCGCAGATTTTGACAAACTGAATATTAACTATTTAATATTAAATTTCTGACCCCTTCGTCTAGTAGTGGTTCCACTATAGACACCACTATAGTGGCTCCACAATGCTCTGCAGAATACAAAACCTGCCCACTAAGCCATTAGTATTGATCCTAATGGCCAAAATGCCTCCCTGCCTTCTAGTACAGGCAATGGGCCAAATCCCTAACATCCTAAAAAATACTGCAGCTAAAGAGAATGAGGCCTTAAGAGTAACAAGTGAAAGAGACCTAACTTCTCATGAAGTATTGATAAGTGTTACGTGGTTGCTACCTACCTGTTCCTCTGTATGTCCTACTGGCTGTTGGAAGGAGAGAGAAATAGAAAATGGAATGGTACCTCTCACCTTATTGCCCAGTTGCTACTTCTCCAATAGTTCCCAGATCACTGGTAGGAGAAGTGTTGTTGTAGCTCACTGCATGTGATAGACCCAAAGAAGCAGCTCTCTGTGGACTCACTGATTTTCTTAAATATATGCGTTTAAAAGGTAGGAATGGGTTGTCTGGACCTTGATGATATTCTCTTCTATAATTTTTTGAATATAGGAATATTTTTTCTTGGAATTTAGTCCCATAGTCTAGGAATTTATTCCTGTGGTAATTTTTTTAACCACCATGCAGATGGCTGACACGTTGCTCACATTCCTTAGCACTGACACCTCTTAAACAAATAACTAAACTAATCAACATTCATATCAAAGCTAAGGTTATGTTTCTTTGTCTATCCACAATGTAAAAGAAGCGAGACAGTGGATGTTTTTGCTGATGAAGCTTCCCATTCAGAAACAGAACTGATAGAAGAAGAAGTGAGGTAATTATGTTGTGGTTTTGTGCCAGGCTCATTGTACTTTTCCTCCAATCTTTAGTGCCTCAGCTTATAATTACCGTTGTGTGTCTCACTGTTCTGTGTTTGCTTGTTAGGAGCTTATATATGTAGGCTCATGGTGAATGGTATTATTCTGAATCTGTCTGTGGCAATTGCTTCATATGTTCTAGGAGTCCAATTATTATCTCATGGAAGGCTTGAAGAAACATTAATTTTATTGAATCTTTTATAAAACTTTTCAGCAAAGTTATCCACCCTAGAGACAGCTATGGTCAATCTCAGTACGGTTTTTAGACATAAAATGCTAGTAATAACATAAGACTCCTCATAATGAGGCTGTGGTGTGTCTCTCTCTTTTTGATACTAATTAAAATTTGGATTCTTGTTTCACTTAATTATCATCCAGTCATTCTTTGTATTACCGACATAGTTGTAAAATGCATGACATAGCTCAAGGAAAAGTCCTGAAGGGTACATGTTCCCAATTTGTATTTTATAGCTGTTCAGTTACTCAAGATGAGGTGCAGGGAGTGTGAATTTAATTAGTAGCTCCATCAGAGTATAGATTATACTTTTTTAATTACCTTGATTTTATGTGGTTTAGGATATTGCTAGTAAATATTACTCCTTGCAAACAGAACAACTACATTGTGAAAAAAGGGGGGGCATGATAAATTTCTGAAAGGAATAGCATTTTTAGCTGCCTAAGATAGTAGAAGACCAGACTGCTTGATCAAGAATTTCTCATTTACTCAGTCCAATTTCTCCCCACTGCATCTCTAATGGTAATTTTTTCCACTGTTGTTTTGGCACAGTTCTTTTGGCTGTGGTTAAAATATTATTCTTTTGTATATTATTATGAATCAAACTTTGTCAAGTTGGTGGAACATCTGCAAGTACTAGTGATGTTACAGATTTTCATCTGACTACACTTGGAGCACCACCACTATAGCCTAGCCTGTATTTTGACACACATCCTGAGTCTATTAATAGTTAAAGTCCTATATGTTAATTAGAACATCTGGAACATGGACTTTCGTACAAACCAGAGCACTACCTCTAAAGATAATGCAGTCTGTAAAAATCTAGTCATGTGAGTAAAAATATTCAACCAAAATTCACAATAGAGTCCTTAGCTTTAGTGAGACTTCATATTATGTCAGCTATTCTTCTCCAAGGTTGATGTATTAATTAATAAAATAATTGTCAGGAAACAGACTATTGCATGGATAGTCATTACTAAGACATTGGAAACATTTCAGCTCATTTGCCAAGAGGATGGAGCAAGACAAATCATACATGTATAAAAAAACTGTATGTTATCAAGAAGTGAACTCAGAAAATTTACACTCCCCAAAAACGTACATCATAAAGTGATTTGCTCCAAACCAGTATCATGCAACATATTTTATAATTAACAGAAAAGTCAAAGGTCAACTGAGCTGCTTTTTGACTAACATTACAGGAATTGTGAAGCAGCAGATAGACAGCTATATCAAAGATCCAGATCAACAGAGCAACGTCCTATGCTAGAGCGGACCAACTCCCGCTCCCGATCCACAGAGCGTCCTGACTCAAACCTCATCAGGTCGATGCCTTCATTAATGACTGGAAGATCTGCCCCTCCTTCACCTGCCTTACCGAGGTGAAACAGACAAATCAATCAGACTAATCCCCTTCTGCCCCACCAGTTCACCATTTTTTTTCCCAGTAGCTGATTGGTATCGCCTCATCCTTAGCTGATCACTAGTAGCAACAGATACTAACCCTTTCAGTGCCAATACACTATTTATATTCTACTCTGGATATAATGGTGTGGCTGCCATTGCAAATTGTTTGCTAACAGTACTTAACTACATTTGTTTGTGATTTCTCATTTATCAGGAATCCTGGATGGTTTCCCACATAAAGCACCTCATAACTTTCATATGCTTCTCTTACAGAATGAGAATTTTTTTGTGTTCATCAGACATCGCTTGTGGAACAACCATCATAACAACATCAAATGAAACTATTTTTTTAATTAAAAAAAAAAGTTTCTTTAAATGGACTGTACTAACTTTGTCTACTAATTACCATTGTAACCACCATTTGCTCTGACTGCATTTTACTGTGCCATAGTCTGTGTTGTTCCTGTTTGAGTGCTATACTTTACTGATTGACAGTTGGAAGATTTCAATACATTACTCTTAGCTTAAAAAAACATAATACAGTAAAAAGATGAATACATTTTGGTCTAGCTAATGTTCACTAAAGCCTCTCGTTATTTTAGAGCTGCAGAATACATTCTTTTGTTTTCTGAAAGTTAGGGTTAGTAACATCAAATCCCCAATGAGAGAGTAAAACACCAGGGACTTTTCTCAGTTTATTACATTCTTTAGACAAATCCTTGTAATTTCATTGCCCATTAGCAGTAATTTAACCAAAACCAAGCTGAGTAAAGATTGTTGAATTTGACCTGTGGATAATTTTATGTGTATGTGGGTATGATAGCCATATGCACATGACTATACACACAATACATTTTTCTGGCTTGACAGTGCAAACAAGCATCTTACAGATGTTCAGCCCTAGTTTGGATTTTCTTCCTAAGCCTACTTAGTCATGTTATCAGTTCTTGATTGTATTAAGGATGAATTTGTTATTTAATGGCTGTGATTTGTTTTGATATGTCTCATAGGTCACATCCTCGAACTGGGTCCGTTCAGACAAGTCCATCAAGTACTCCAGTAGTAGGACGAAGGGGCAGGCAGTTACCGCAACTCCCACCAAAGGGGACGTTGGAGAGAAGTAAGTTTATGGTTTTCTCCTTAATGACATTGCAAAATTGCTGATGAAAGTAAATGTTATTTATTATTTTCTTTTGGCATTACAGTTGAAATCTCTTGAGTGTTGTGTACAGTATTAGGATTTGATAGTAGTATTGCATTTTATACTGTATCTTCATCTGTTTTAATATCTATAGTATTCTTGACTGAAATCAGCAGTGCAATATTCATCAACACTGCGTTACACATGAAACAAGGAATAAATATTAGCATTATCCTGTTCCTTTTGAATTCAATAGGTGTTTTGTCACTGACTTCAACAGGCACAGGAAATGATTTTTTTAATGTTGTTTAGTGATAAAACTCTGGCTCTTTGGGGAGTTAGCAGCATAGCTGATCACTTGGAGTGTGTTACCGATTGCTAATATAAAACCTCTGCATTTTGAGGCAGGAAGAACAAGAGAGGTAATAATCTTCAAAACAGGAAATTTCAGCAAGGTATTTCATGATTTGTGTTTCACCAAGACTGTAATTGTGCTTATCTTTAATGTCTTACAAAGCACTAGTAAATGGAGACATGTCTCCAAATGTTTAGAAGCAGAGGTATATAAAAACATTTTTGATAGCGAATACATTTTCACTCTTCCACTTTCGATAAATAGATCTGCTGTGCAAAATCAGTCTAAATGGCCATATACACTCCTTTTTTTCAATCCTTCTTAACATGTATATTGTATCTTTTATAAAAGTTCTGTTGTTTTTAACCCCTGTGCTTTGGTTCCTTTTCTTTATTATTTTATTTGTTTGTTCTTTTGTGTTTTTGTTACTTTCCCTAGACAATGGAGACAAGGAGATAGAATCTTATGAAGGTCTGTACATAAAGGAGGGTTTGTTTTTCAACTGAAAGCCTTTTTGAAAGGCTGTATAGGGAAAAATAAACCCAACTGCAATTGATGTTACTTTATTGCACAGACATAGCCAGAATTATTGTCTTAATTATTTAGTCTTTTTTTTGGTATTCAGATCTGTGGCTTACAAGTTGTAAAGGATTCAGCATGAAAAAGACAGTATAAATAATACTATTTAAATATGATCATAATTAGAAAAGCACCCAGACATGCACCCATTTTAAAATACCTAGGATTTATGAATCAGCAGTGTATGTATGTATGTATGTACTTTTCAGGATCAGCACTTTAGGCACATATTTAAATTTGAGCATTTGAGGCTGGTTGACATGTTTACTGTTAGCCATGCATTTAACAGAGCAATGTTTTTATTGCAAATACGAGGTAATGTTACACAGTTGCTGAATTACTAGGTAATTTTCAAATAATATAGGAGCCAAAATTAATTGAATCGAGTTAATCTTTCAAAAAGTTGTAGTGCTTGCACTTAAAAATAAATCTTACTGTATTTTTTTACCAGTAAAATAATTTAATTTGTTTAATAGCAAATTACAAGATATCAATTGCAGTCCTTGGTTATACCACTGAGGGTCTATCTGTAGTATTACTTTCTGTCTCATCAGACCTTTTAATTTAGTATTTACAATGTTTACAGTGTTTATTTCCATTTTGGAAAAAAAACTTCATTAAAAGAAAACTCTTGTTTTCTCAGATCATCACCCTACTATACTCATTTCTTTGTCATCTCGTGTTTTGTGAAATGCTTATATGAAATACAGTCTAGACTTTACAGGACATAGTCGCAGCTGATCACATGCTGTTTGCTGTCAGTGCTGTGTATACTTTCCTGTTTTCCCACTCTTCCCTGCTCTTTGCTTAGTATATCTATTTAGACTGTGAGCTCTTTAGGGCAGCAGTTGTGAGGTAGTGCATATTTCTGCTGTGTCTGATTAAGGAGGGTAGCGGTTTTCTATATAGAGAAAGATAATAAATACAATAACATAATTATTTTTATAGGAGTGCTAGAATTGTTTGCTCTGGTAAGTACTGCTGGGACTTAAGAAAGTCTATTTGTTTTTACTTGAAGCCTGAGTAGTATTTTCCTTTACTTCTGTCTAAAGTATGCCTTTGAAAAACCTGAGTTTATGGAATATTGCCAAATCCACAGATATTGGATATACAATTAAAGCATCATCAATGACTCAAATACAGTAACTAGACAAGTTTCGTGTTGAATTTTACAGATATAAAAGTGGTAAACATGGTAGTTAAAAATGTAATCCATAGATACAGCTTTTACATAGTATTCTATATAATTTTCTGTCTTGAATTAAGAGTCCATATTCTAATAACTATATAGTTCTATTTTGAGGCTTTTCCTAACTGTCTTTAGGATTTTCTAATACTTTTCTTTAAGGGGAATAATAGTTTTCTTTAGAAGGAATAATGCTGTACAAGAACAACAGATTACCTAACTTCTGTCAGTGACAGAACATAATTATGATTAATAGCAATTTTTTACTGTGGAGAATTTAATTTTACAAAAAGTTATTCTAAGCAAAAGAAGTTCAGGAGAAGCAAAAATTCTTAGTATAGTAGGAGGGGTTTCTGTTACTATTTAACAAATAAAGCAGTAAGTAAAGCTGAAAAATTTACAGACATCTGAGTAGATTTTTGTATGTTATGTGTCCTGGTGATAATAAAACCAGTTGTGTGTTGTTGGGAAGGTTATATGGAGACCCCACTGGAGAATGTCATTGTCAGAGAGCAGCCCTTTCTGTTCGAAGAAAAGAGTTAGCAAAAGACAAAAAGGAACTGGAAGTCATCTTAGTTTTGAAAAAGATAAAAACTTCTATGTTTGTATCTCCTACAGTAGTCTCATTTAGCCTGTATAGATTTTAATAATCTGTATTTGTTACAGAGTTAAAATTTTTTCCCATTTCTTAAAATGTAGTAGACATGCAGAGACTGAAGTAGCTATAAGGGTGTAATTGGCAGTTTGGGAGATTTTTTGCTCCAGTGCAGCACAAGTATAATGAGGAATGTGTTAGGCTTATGGTTGTATGACTACAACTGGACAGGAAGGAGTCTACAGGAAAAAAAACTCCTAGGTAACTTTTCAAAATTAGGAAAAATTAAAGGACGTTGATTTAGCATATATATAGTTCAGTGAACTATGTTTATGTTTGTTTCAAGAAATCTAGCTGTGATTAGCTATGAAGGCCCATTCCTAACTGTAGTGTATTAACCTATATGTCTTTTTCTTAGAGTTGCTCAAGCTCAATAGGAGAACATAGAAATACCATTAGCTACGTTGCATTTACAGGTTTTTGTGGTCATGACATTCTGGCTAATTCCTTAGTGTCCCACAGCTATGTTGCTGCCAGTATGAGATTTACATGTTCAGAAGAAAGACTGGGTATCTTGGACATGCATGTCATTATCTTACCTAGCCAGATTACACTATAAGTATAATAGAAAAATATAAGCAGTTTAGCTTTAGCTTTAGCCTTTGTTAGTTTAGCGTACTTTCATGTTAGATGGTTGTAAAATGGTTCTGAAAAGAAGTCTGGAACCACTTACTGTTTTATCAGGTTTTTAGTACTGGAAAGTCACAAGACATTTTTTTACTTGCGTATTTCAAAATGATACTAGAGAAAGAGATATCTTTTTCTAATGAACATGTATAGAAGAACAATAGCATTAAATTGCATTTGTATTTTATGTACTCTTAAATATTCTGTATTATTAGTGCTATAGACAAGAAGTGAATCCTGCAATACTTTTATTTCCTAAGGGTTAGCAAGATTTATGCCATTTATATGTGGATAAAATGCATTTCTTTGTTCTTTCTCACCTTGGTAGAAGGATGAACTCAGTGACTACTTGATGCTAATTAAAATGGAACACCATGAAGTGCTCTTGAAAGTATTCAGTATTAGCCCTTTCAGTTTGTTGTTAATTACTAATCAGAGAGACTTTTTCCTAATACAAATTTTTCTTTCACTCTTAAAAATACACATAGCTCTTTTTCTTCGTCCTTACAAAAAAGCACCAACCATCCATCTCACAATAAAAACTAGAAAATTATGTCAGATGCAAAAAACAAATATAATAAAACCTTTAAATACAATAATGAAGTGCTCAAAAATATAGTGAATAGCAGAGCTCAGTGACAATTTGCCCTTCTATTTATGCTCTATGGTAGAGACTTTAATTACATGATCTCATAATAATCTTGTGTCTTGGCAAAGTTATTTCAGAGGCTGTTAAAGCTGACATTAACACTGATTAGCTGTCCCTTCTTAATTTCAGGTATGGATGATCTTATTCGAGAATAAAATTATCTGTGAATCAAATTAACAGGGATAGTTGATTAGGTTTAATCAGCGATAGCTGCCAGCCATAACTCCAGTTTTTTTTATCTCTCTCAGATACAATTTATAATCTTGTTGCAACTCATAGAATATGGAGTGCAAGTTACTGAGACACCCGACGGTTAGGAAAAAACACATACTATTGACAGAAAGACATGCTGCTTATTTTAGGAGTTTTTGTCTCAATCAGAACATAATTTCTCTGTTAAATGAGGCATAATTTTTCAAAGTGAGAAGGAATTTAATTGTGTGTTTTCCAGTGCCCTATCATAGTTTAATGGGACACAGAGAAAAACTATTACAATCTAACTGCAGAGAACCTGCATTCATACTGGTCATAATTCTTTCAGACTGTATCATCTGTGATTTCACAGGGTTTAAAAAATACGTCGTGCGGGTAGGTTTTTTCTGAAAGGTGATTGATCACATGTTAATAATGTAGGATAGGAATTTGGAGTACATTCAGTTTGGCTAGGAACTTGACTTGGTCAAAAAAAGCAGTCTGAAAGGTTCATACCTTTGTGCACACCCTCTTTTTGTGTGGATATTTCTGTGGAACTGTTAGACTCCTTTGTGCTTCCATGGGGTAACTTGCATTATGTGCGCGTGATAAGAAAGTAAAGACCATAGCTTGATTAACATAATTTACATAACTAGCAAAGGTGCCTTAGGGTAAGGCATGAATCTACCATGTGTTTTTTTAATTTCAACTAGGAACTTGAAAAAAAAAATATGTTTGGGTTTTACTTCTGGATGTTTCTTTCACCTATGATGTGGCAGAGTCCTCAGTCCCTGAAGAATGTGAAAATATATTTTTACATTTAGTAAAACTTACATAGAAAAGCTTGAACAAATGTTGTCTGTAGCAACAAATGTTGTCTGTAGGGCTAAGGGTGCTTACTTGAATGTTTCCAACTTTTCAAGGGAAGTAATTGTTCATGATATTTCAGGAATTAAACACCTCTTTCTTTATGCTGGTTGAAGGTCTGACCATCTAGTTCTGAGACTACAAAGGGCATAAGTAAAACAGGGTAAAGAGTCATACAACTGTGTACAAAACAGCCGTTGTTCATTTATGTTCCAGGGTATCAACATGCCAAAACCATTTTGGTTCCATTTTAATAGAATTGATTGTTTAAAGGCTTTGGCACAATTTGTACACATTCTATTCTGTACATTTTACTGTATAGATGGTGTCTTTACTGAATATTTTAATTGGAATTTTCAAAGTTATGATTTCAATTGGAATTTTAGTGTCATGATTTTATCACAGAATTATACAGCACAAATCTATGTGGAGATTAGTTTCCATAGCACTGGCTTTGATTATACCTGAAATCTCTCTCCCTGTTAACAATAACCTGCTGGAACAAGTAGTTTTTAGATTATTCTTACATGGTAGCTAAACCTGAAATCAAATAATTCAGTGAGCTATTTAGCTGCACATAAACCTATACAAGTAGTGAGAGAACTGGAAAAAAAATGGGGAACAGAGAACACAAAAAAATCAATAAGTAATCAAAATCTGAACCTTGAAAAGCTACAGGATATTGCTTCACATCAAAACAGTGTTCAACAAAGAACTGGCTTCTAAATTAAAGCCAGGGATATGGTACACCCAGGTATTAGATGAGCTTTGCCACAGAAGAAAGCTATGGTTCTTTATCAATGACATAAAATAAGTATATTTGTGTTGCTTATCATTAACCATGACATTCTCACCATTGTTTCTGACTATTTCAGTGTCCTCTAATATTTACGTGTGCTTTAGGCAACTGTAGTTACTTACAGAGAAGCATCTTCTTTTCTGAATTCTAACTACTCTGAAATCCAGGTAAAAAGCATATTATCTGACAAATTCAGGATATAATTTTTTTTCCAAGAGGGAAAAACATTTGCATTACCTCTTCTGCACTTACTATGATACTGAGTATACCCACTTGTTTATGATTTATACATGATTTTAAATATGTTCCTCTAGAATAGAGGTTTGGACTTTTATTTCTAGAAAAATTAAAGCAAAACCAAACAGGAGATGCTTTTAAACCAATTATATACCAATATATGTCTCCTTTCTCTGCTTTGGTACTTACGGTCTGCTTTCCATTGCTCCAATAATTTAATAACAAATGGCAACAAGGGATATTAAGGGCTGCATATGACCATCATTACTTGCAGAAGATCCTCATTGGAATAGACCAGAGATATTAATGAAAAATAGCACAAGGATTTATTTCATTTTTGATTCACTCAAAAAGTTGCTTATACCACAGACTGAGGGTTTGTATGTTACTGCGAATGTCTTTTGTTTGATGTTTGTCTTTTAATTTGAACAGCTTGTAACACAGCATGCATGTTTTTGTCTTGCTTTTTCCCCTCTGTCATACCTCGCTTATACAAATATATCAGGAGATGAAGAAAACCAGCGTACTGGAGTTCAGGAATCAGAGGTCGAGGCAGGTCTGTCTGTCCACAAGTGCCTATCTCCTTTAGAAACATTTTCACTGACCACATAGGGAACCTTGACCAGCCAGCCTAAAAATACATTAAAATTCAAAATCCAGTTAATAATTATATCATTTTCTGTCAGAACAAGACAAAAAAATCCAATAAGACATAATTTATTTACCTATTTATGAATGCTTAAAATAGCTCAACCCACAAAAATAATTACACTTTAATTTTTTTAAATCTCTCTTTATGAAAGTACTCTGTCACTGTGATCAAATTGCAACCTTAGCAGATCTCAGTGGACACCCCTTAGACGTGATGCCCTTTACTTTGCATTGATACTTTTTACAAAGAGGGAGGTAAACAGTATTATATCATGACACTTTTTTTTTTTTTTTTGCCTAGTTTGAGTAGGCAGAGTGATGATGCAGAACAGAACTGGTAGGAAACTGCATTACTTGGAAATACATGACTATTTTGTATGATATCCCTCATTCTGCTGGGGAGACAGTTCAGTTGAGAGAAGAAAGAAGTTAGTGTGATGAGAACTGATAGATGATGATCAAATCAAACAGATGCAAATATTTTTTCTAGTCAAACACTATGTGTTTAAAATATAAAACTTTAGCTTCTAATGTCACAAAACACATAATCACAGAAATACAGAATGTTAGGGGTTGGAAGGGACCTTGAAAGATCATCTAGTCCAACCCCCCTGCCAGAGTAGGATCACCTAGAGGAAGTCACACATGGAGAGATCTGAAGATTTTTTTAACCATAATTTTTTTCTGCTCTTCACTTTCTTTCTCAAAGCAAAAATCATAAAAGCATAAATGTGCATTTACATGCACTGTTAATAGGTTATATTCTGTTATCCCTCTTAATAATTGTCTGTGACAACACAGACAATTTCTGCTTCTGTGGTGGTTGTGGAAAAGCAGCACAGATAAGCTTTTCTGGTTATAAATACTTTGGGGCTAGACCAATGCTAAACTTCATTGCCTAAAAGGAGGCAGTGCAGTACATACTTAAGGCCTGTGGAATGAAGGCCACAGAAGGATTATGCACTGAATGTATTAGTACAGTTATGTGGAAGGAATTAAGTAATCCAGAAGGCTGGCCCAAAAAAACCGCAAGCTGAGCAAAACTCCTTTAGTAGTAGCTGGTAGGAAAAATTACTAGCTAAACATGAATATGCCATCCCTGCTTAAAAGTGTTAGTGCCTGAATGCCAGTTTGTTTGCAATCTTATGCCCCAGACCTCACATTATTTAAGAGAAGAAGAAAATATTTTCTTCTTAAAACAAAGTCAGAAATAACTACTGTGATAGGGCTCTGTACTTGTTCAGAAATCTGGATGTTAGAGTAATTTCAAGATTTGGGATCTGGAAAGCAGTGTTTGTCTTTATTTCTAATTGCAGTTTTCACTTAAGCAACCAAAGTGTCCTTCAAGACCTTTGCCATCCTATTTTTCATTATAGTACAGTTTGTATTTTTCTTGCTTTTGTTATGCTTCTGTTTCTAAGTGTGTGTTGTTCATTGGTGTGTACTGTGCACTGTTCACTCTGTGTGTTTTGTGGTAACTCAAGCATTGTGCATGGAATTGTGCTAACATAGTTTGCAAAATATTTGTGTGTGCTATAGTTATGTGTTTCATCATAGTAGCTGTTCCAGTTATTAATCATCCTTGTCTGTTTTTAATGTTATAAAGATAATGAGGAAAAACATCAAAACCCACCTGTTAATGGTCGAAAAGGCAAGTTGACGATGCTCTTGGTAGTGAATTCTGGATGTTTGAAAAATGTTATTTTTTGCTGCATGTGTGTGTATTGCTTAGTCCTATTAGTTCAAAATTAGAAGGTTCATGAATGTTCAATTTAATGTGTTTTTTTACTTCCTGCATGTTAAAAGTAATTTTCAACTGTGGTTTTAAACTCTTTCTTGGGATCAAAAGCTATAGATTTTATTTTTTTTACAGCTAACAGTATTACTGAAGACATAGTTTACGCCACCTAGATATGTGATCATGCTGCTTATTTAGAACTCGTGGTTTAGTTTCTCTGCTTTTTTGCTCATATAGGAATTCCTGGTCAGCCTTGCCCTAAGAGACCAAGTACAGTTTGCAGAAATCTACAGAACTGTGCAATGTCTCCTGCTTTTTACCAGGCCCATATACTTTTACATCACTTGGCTGTGTATTTTACAAGTTGGTACATTTTTGCTAGTCACAGGAGAAATGGACCATTTCCATTAGCATACACTGCTAGGCTTATGTTATTAGCAATCATCTCTATTGTCTAGTTCTTGTTATGTTTAATATTCTTTTCTATTTCAAATGCTGTAGAAATAGGCTTAATTCAGAGCATTGAAATGTTAACATGGAGATTTATATTTGTTGTCTAAAAATAGAACAGGAGATTTGCAATGACCAACCATAGCTTACTTTGATGTTTTATTTGAGTTCATGCTTCTAAACTGCTTTCATAATTTTAAAGAAATCTAGTATTATTTTTCCATATATTTCTAAAGCCATATTATATTTAGACTTTGTCTCATCAATATCTTCTGCCAGTGAATGAAATATCATCCGGATAGTGGCTTGGCTTTATTAAAGCTTCTAACTCTACCAGGAGCCCACATAGTGACTAGCCCCAGTTACAATATTACAGGCTATGCCTAGCTCTCTTCCCTAGAATAATTTAGCAGAGGCCATACAAGTAGCAGGAGAGCAGAGTTTCAGATTTGCCTATGCTAGTTCATTTTGTTGCAGGGAAAACCACACTGCTTTTAATATGCTGCTTATAATCCACTGTAAACAGACTGGATGTGGTGCCTCTGCAGAGGGCTGTGTGTCAGCAGCCCAGCAGCGCAGTGCTTAGGGTCACCTCCCTTGCTCTAGTGGCTGTGCCAGCATAGTCCTGAGTTAGTTCATCAGCTGGAAGTCTGGCTGGGACTGTAATGCAGGCTAATTACCAAATAGTTCAGTATCTTATACTTTTAAGATCCAAATTCCAGTCGTAGTAAAGTTGGAGGCTTTTGCCACTGACTTGGTTAAGGTTGACAAACCACTTATCAGCCATAAAGTCAGATTAAAGCTGGTTTAGTTCTCACTTTGTCTTCCACACCTTCAACAAAAACAAAAAGCAAATATTATATACTCCATTAACAAATGTATATACTTAATTATAGAGCCTCAAAGATGTACTTTGCACAATACCTGTATTTAAGGTAGTTCATTTTCATGTATTTCTTTGAGGTGTCCATTTTATGTTTTAGAAGTTTATTCTAGAAGATCTTCCACTCCAAAAGACTGTTATGTCTCTAATACTAATTTTCAAATATTTATTACCAAAACCCCTGTCCCTTTCAATTTTTCCTCACATCTTTTCCATTTCTTTTTCATCTATTTTGTATGGCATCTTTTGATCATTTGAGGCTCCAGTTTATTCTGTCCTTGACTGTCTTAATTTAGGGTGCATGAAAGAAGATATGGTTACCAAAACAAAATTTAAAGCCTTTCAGCCTATCAATTCTCTCTCTCATTAGAGTATTTTGCCTAAAGAGCTTGTCTATATTATGGGAATCAGGAATGCTTTCCAATTCTCATCTCCCAAACTGAAAAGTGTACATAGCCTATTTGTATCTCCAGTCTATACCAAGACAAGACCCAAGTCTCTGAGTCTTCTCCTTTCTATACACTCTGGTTTCTGCATGTAAAGGAGCCCCACCACTCTGTGAGTAGTCAGGATGCCTGGAGGTCTAAAACTGAAAATACGCTGTATTAGATTAGAAACAATCTAAAGAATTTTGGTGACTGAAGTGAAAACTAGACAGAATAAAGGTCCCCAGTCAAAGAAGTGGTGACAGATGAACCTGCTTAACTGACTTGCAGAAACTGTGTATACCTGTGCTTTTTTGAAAAACAGGCATGTGACTGTTAGGCCAGAGGGAACTCTTATCTGCTGGCTGACCTGAGCATCTTCTTCCACTTGAAACTGTTAGGGATTTCTGGAAATGAGTCCTACGCTTTGCCTGAACTACTGAACATGAGTGTCATGAGTCTCTTGTGTGCTGTCTACTCCCCTGGCCTACTGACTCTAGGCTTCATTAAGGGATTATGACAGCATCTGAATTTTGCATGAAAAATGATGCTGAATATGTGTTTTACATGTACTGTGAAAACACTTATATTCCTATGTGTTATGAGTACCTAGAGTAATACCACATTTTAATTAAATTTTAGTTTGAGCAGAGTGAGGTTTAAGTAAGGTATAGACATGTAGAGACTGTGGTGGTTGTAGGCAGACACAAAACTGCAATCTGCATGCTAGGGAAATGATGATATTCTGAAGAACCTAGAGGTTTCTGAAGAAACAAATCTATATTTTTCATCTTTCTGTAAGCCATTTATTTTATTTTCTTTGGTACTTATGCTTAAAACTACTGACTAATTTTCAGAATATTTTTTTGAACTGAATGATTTTTTTAACATTTTAAAATTGTACCATAAACTTCAGCCTTAACTGCACTTTAAAAGAACACTTCTGATTGCTTGCAAACCTTTTGTGTGTGTGTGAGAGAGAGAGAGAGCGAGAGTGATGTATGGTCATATGATGATAAATTACCTTTCTGCATAGAAAATATTTGAAGACTGCCTTTCAGTAAAGAAAAAAAAATAACCTGAAAAAAACCCGAACCTGTACCAAGCTAAACCTTACATCCTGCATTCTTCAGAGTGGAATTGTAGGCTGTTCACATTTCCTTGCACGTACTGAGCACTTGCTGACACACAGGCAACGGGAATGCAAACTGAGCAGAGAATGTGGGGGAGACGTGCAGAGCAGATCTTACATTTTGCTCCACATTCATATTTGCTATTACTTGTAAGTTGCTTTATTTACATTCATTAATCATTAGACACTGGAGAAATGTTTACTTTCCTAGTGCTTACCTTTCATAGCAGTATGAGTGTAGCCATTCTGGCTCTGACTGAAAATCCTATGTCTGAATGTCTGACTGAAAATCTAGTGTCTGCTCCTCAGCAGACCAGGCGTAGATATTGGGGGAAAGTTATGTGGACAGACGAGTGTGTGGTAGTGCTTATCCAGGTTACTGGATCCCCAGTCTCCCAGGACTTGTGCGTTAGGAATCTATGCAAACATCAGTGGTATTTTTATGTGGTATCTCTGTCTCCCTTATAGGCTCTCTGCACCCATTCTCCTGCCTTAAATCACTCTTGCCAACATAAACCTGCAGCACTTATCCAAACATCTGACTCAGTAGAGCTATTCCTTGGAGATACTCAAAACACACCTATTAATAATCAGCCAGCAGGCTGGCTGGATTTCATTTGTTTCCAACATGTTACAGGCATATAACCAGAAGAGGGAGCAAAACTTCCATAATTTACAAACATGTAAGAAGATACCAAACAAAGAAATCCACCCCCCTGTCCCAAACAGTCCTGGAAAGAAAGCCTTGATGGTGGCTTAAAAACGAGATATTTGTTTTGTGGTATTTAAATATACTTTGCTAAATATTAATGTACACATATTTAATGTACAACTAATTTACTAATTTTTTTCCCTCTGACTAACCTTATGGTTTTTTGTGTGTTTCTTCATGTTTTACAACTCTATTATATCTATAAAAGTGGAAATATGATAATTTGATACTTAGCTAAAGGTAAACTAAGTGATACTGTAGCAAGTAGTTTCTGTGACCTTGCTTGAGTAAATTTTTTTAAAATAAGAAATAGATGATCCAAAACAATTTATTCCCCATATAGATGGATCCACAAGTAAAACTTTTAAAAAATAAGAGAACAGAAATGATGGAATTTCCAGCAAAGGAATATGATGTGGCTGTACTGCACTAGACTTTTTAAAGCTACGAATAATTAATGTAGCCTTAAAGTCAATTTGAAGAAAACATTCCTGGAGTGAAGAAATCACCTACAGTGCACTATCGTCTTGGTTACACTAGTAATTATAATATTAAATGTAAATTTGTGGCAATACTTTTTTATTGCCTACCTAATAACTCACACTAAAATTATTTTAAAATATTCTCACTGCAGCCCCAGAGAATGAAGCCCAGAGTGGTTTGGGGTTTTTTTTGCAGAATGTGTAGTTCAGTAAGGAAAATTAAATCAAAGCAATAAATAATTAAGATATGTCCAAATTTTTATTGGAATACCGTATTAGTTAAAACCACGATATACGTGATGTTTACATAGCCTTGAATGAGTAAGCATTTGTTTATTTTAAAATGTTATTAGTATATCCCAGGATTAATTTGGAGATTTGTCATAAATTTGCTGAATACACAAGGGAGAGGTGCTGTCCCTGCCTTTGTACTGTCCACACTTGACTAGCATTCAGGACAATGCTCTAAAATGCAAGATCCAAATTCATTTCACTCTTTGGAGGAAACACAGATCATCACAGATAACTGCCTTGAGCTCTAATGTATAGAATTATTCATTAAAGTACTCTTCCAGTGTATGGATGAAAAAATGTAGATCAGCTGCCAGTGTGTCAAAAGAGGAAGCTAAAAAATGTTTTCCTCAGATTTTCTGTAGGATGTTACCTGAGAGGAGGTCTTGCTCTGAATTTGTCACAAGAAGACTATGTGTGTTGTTATCTGTCTTCAGGTATTGGAGGAGTCTAGTTCCTGTTGCAGCAGGGTAGTGGAACACCAGCACTGTTTTACTGAGGCATCAGAACGTTTCTCTTACTACAGAACAGCAGCAGTCTGGCATAAAGCCTTCAGTGCTGACTTTGTGTCACCTGGAGCTGGCCTTGATGCCATTAGCAGCATGCTGCTGGTGCAAGGTGGGACTGGATTAATACCAGATATAATGTAGTACATCTGGGACAACTAATATGTCATGACTTGAAGCTATTTGCTTTTGCCTAGTAGAGGTTCCACACAGCTGTGAATATTTCTCTCTGTGTGACCTCTTGAGACTGATGGCTTTTTAGAATTTTCCCAGGGACTTGTTTTAGTACATTAAAACTTGCGTAACATGAATTCATCCTTTTCTATGTCTTTAATTCTTCTTCTTGCACTCTCATTGCATGAGTTAAGGATCTTGAGTATCTGGTTCAAAACATATTTTCTCAGCTTTTGACAGTTTATCCCACAGTTCTAATGGCTCTTTATTGTGTTGCTTTGTTTTTAAGAAGTACCAGCCAAATCCACTTTTGACTCATTTTTACAGTAGTTGTCACCATACATTATTAAGAACATAATTCCTTTCTCAGCATTCATCTTATAAAAGTAAAAATAGAAAGAAGTTCTGAGGATTTTTCATTTGCAGGAAAGATGACTAAATTAAGTATGTCCTAATGAAAAAATGAAGAGTTTATGATAAACTAATTAAAATCTAAAACTAGAAATGCACTGATAAAAATGTTTCACAGAAACTTTAGGGCCTAAAAAGGATATAAAAGCTGAGTAGATTTAATAAAAAAAGACAAATTCATGTAAAAGAGAAAGTATATAAAAAAGTTTCAAGCAAAGAGTAATTGTGAAAAGGGCTATTACTGTCAACAGTGTGGAGAAAAGAAATAAGGAGCTAGTATTTACATAAGAAAAATCCTCTTCATTAGCAGCTGGTATTTTGCTGCATCATCTTGTACTTCTAAATTTTGCTGCAGTTCAACTGCAGCATACCTGTTGTTAAGTTGATATGTTTGAAGTTCAGAAAAGCTGGAGATATGTAACTGTTCTTATAATATATTATTTTATTTTTCATTTTTCACATTTAATATTCTAGAAATAGATGTAAGAAAAGCTGAGTTGCGCTTAACATTAGAAATACTGGAGTGCACCAGGCCTCTCTCTCTCTCTCCCAGGCAGTGATATGAGTACCATTCTCAAGAGGGGATGGCCCACAAGTGCCATCTTGATGTGCAGTGGGGAGAGCTTGGCTACATAAATCACAGTGTTGGGCAGTGTCTGGGAGGAAGGTGCAACCACTGCTTCTAATGAAACAACTGCATCTAAAGATTGTACCTTTCAAACTGATTGGAAAAATCTGGATCAGTGCATATGTCAAATCCTTATAGCCCCAAAGGTGCATCAGATAACTAAAATACTCTGACTCAAGAATCTCATATTTTACATCATCTATATGAGGTCTTTTATTAAAAATATTGATATTTTTACACCTTTCTTTGTGCATAAAACTGATGATCGCAACAGAAGACAGACTGAAGTTTGTTTGTATGGGAAGGGAGAGTGGCAAAAGGTGAATAATAAATTAGAAAAGCTTATGGTTTCTTTCCAAATGTTTACATTTTGACCAAAGTTGGCTTGGTTAGAGCAAGGGGAGAGATGGTGGCTCTTTGCATTGGGGGAAAAATATTTTAGAAACTATTATACTTATTTATCTAATCAGAGAGGATATGGGCAGCATGGACATTTAGCATTTTGCCTATTCATCAGCATCTCTTACTAGTTTCAAAACAGAAAGCTCTCATTTAACAACATTTTCTTACCTTTGTAGAGCATGGTGATGGAAATAGAATTAGAAAATGGTGAAGAAAAAGTTAAATGTTAGAGTAAATCTAAATGGAGAGATCTATTTTTATTTCTCAGCTGCATTTATAAGCATTACTAGCCCAACTCTTTCAATGTTCTAGAAGTCAATGAAGCTTTCCACCTGATCTGGAGTACCTTCAACCTGCATATACTCAATCTAAGAGTTCTACTTAACTGCTGATAAATTTAGGCAGCCATTTGAATTTTATGGTGACATGCTTTAAGAATAACTAAAGCAATAGAAGGGCGGTCATTGGAAACTTTTCTGAAAGTGTTTACATGCTCATATTATCACTTTTAGTATAAATATCAAAGAGTAGCCTGCCTTGATTTTATAATGGGAGGAGGGGGAGGGGGGAAGGGGCAGGG
>NW_009970723.1:11615184-11660425 GCF_000747805.2 Chaetura pelagica
GGGAGGGGGGTTGTGTGGGTTTTTTTTAGGTTAACACAAGGCAAAAATATTTATTGAGTTGTATTTTTTATATTTATTTCATCATGCTTGTCAATTCAAGTGTCATTATAAAAGTACTTAGTGCTTCTAAGTGGGTTAACTGTTTTCTAGATACTTAGCTCTCATTAACAAGGCTTAGAAAAGCTTTTGGTACAGATCTTTAATATGATAAGTGATTTTGGTGGCTGAGAAAACTACAGTTGTAAGGTTCAGAACTGAATCAGTAGTTCTGAGAAAGAATACTGACCAAGAAGTCCTGTATTTTAAAACTGCCACAAAGCTAGCATGGATACCACTTGGCTTCCTGATATTTTGCAGTATTTAGACTATTTGTTACATATTCTGACAAAATCCTATGTTTGGGATTTCTCTCTCCCTACTTTTTATCTTATTCTAAATATCTCCACTGTTTGACCTAAATTACTGTCTAATGTTGTTTTTCCCTAGCAGTACCTCATTCTTAAGCTCAAATGTAGTTTTACTAAGGTCATTGAATATTTTTTGTGAGTTAATTAAGACACTTCTGAACTAACCCAAGAAGGAATAATCATAGATGTCATCAGTAAATATTTATTAATAAATGTGTGTTTTCATAGAGAAAAACCAAGAATCACATTTCTGTTAGGAAGAAACATAATAAGGTTTTATTTCCACAGTTTGGAAACAAGAATGTTCCTTTTGAAATGTCTTATGTAGTACTTACTACACATGCTACTTAAAAAATGACAATTTCTGTTTCTGCGTGCATATCTGGGGTCATGAAATCATTATATTGACAATTTGGTTGTTATATCATTTGAAAATTACAACTCCATAATTTTAAAAAATCTAAGCTTTTATAGGACAGCAGCCTGTCATAGAACAACCACAGACAGGAAGGCAGCAGGATGCCTACAGATAACATTTTTATATGTTCACATTTTGAATCATAGATATGCATCAGTCTCATTTAAAACAAACAAACAAAAGAAAACAAAAACAACAACAAAAAAACTAAACACAAAAAAACTAAACACAAAAAAAACCCAAAATCCAAAAAAGTAGTCACAGATTAATATAATTTTGTATGTCTATTTATTTTGAATGTATAAGATGTAAAATTTTTTCCAGATCTATAGTATTCTTCTCCATCATTGGCTATTTCTGTGACCATAAAAGTAGGTACATCTGTGGGCAATGACTGTGAGGAACTTTGAGCTTTGTGAGATCAGCAACATAAGCAGATTCTTTACAGCTCAAAGCAAAAATGGAGTTTAGGATATTGAATCTTTCTAGTTAATTGTTCTAGATTTGATATTGGCACGAGATACTGAGAGATTTTAAGTCTATAGTATTTTGCTAACCAGCTAGTTTAATTGTCAGAAGATGGAGAATTAATGAGTAGGCTGAAAATATCTGACAACCTCAGAAAGACTTAATGTCTTGCAAGTCTAGAGAATGGAGTCCTTGTCTGGAAGAGAGTGTATGTGTTCCTATTCACAGCTCTTTTTTCTGAGTGGTTAGTTTGGAAATACTGGTTTGAGGGTACAGGATCCATAGCTAACAAGAAAGTTTTCATTGAGTAACTTGGTCTGCCTAAAAATTCCCTGAATTTAAATAAAATTCCAGATATAGTGAGTAAATCCAACCCAGTTTTGACTTAACAGTTCATTGTTAAAAATACTTTATAAATTTAAGTAAAGATGTATGATTGCTGGTTCCATTTACGTTTGTAAATCTGGGGTTTTTTTAATTGTATCTTTGTAAAGACATTTTACAAAATTATTTTAAACTTCTATTTAATTTTCAGAAACACATATATATCATAAGAAGGTATAGAATATAGAGTACTATTAAAAATTGTGAATAAGCTCCTGGGTTTTTATTTCAATTGTTAAATATCAAAGAGAACTGCATATTTGACAAATTACATAGATACTAACTGTCATATAGTATGTTCTGTTCCATGTTTAAGATGTTTACTAGTTCTCTCCACCACAGACCTCTAAATTCAATAATTAATCAAAATTTTGCCATGTTACTAATAGTACATTTGTTTACATCAAGTTGTCCCAAATGATAATAGGTGTCTTATAATGAAAGTTACATAATATTTCTGATTATTTTTTTTTTTTGGTTTATACTAGAAGTTACATGGGAGGACCAGCAGAAAAAGGTGAATGGTACAATAAGTGATGACAAACCATTGCCGAAAAAGAAACAGCATTCTGAGACAGGTTTGTCAGGGTTTGGAAAACCACATGAAAGCATGAGACTATAAAAACACATTTCATGCTTTTGTAATGCGTGTGTGCTTGATGTACCTTATTATTTTTCACTTTGGTGTGAAATCTTTAGTATGTAGAGACCATTTAGATTACATAGTTCTGTTTTAGAATAGCCAAAATAGATCTGCTTTTGTAAAGAATTGTGTTAGAATGTACATGCATTAGAAGTGTTCTGGCACAATATTAGACTTAGCTTGCTTTTTAGTTTTGAATTTTGTTATGATTTATCTATTTGTGGAAACCTCAGAAATCCAAGTATGAGTTCTGCTGATTCTTATTTAGTTGATAAAAGCAAGGTATCTACTGCACATATGGTGGGAAATTCATCTTCTAGACTTGAATCTGAAACCTTCTTACACCATCACATGTCAGAAATACAATTCTGATGTAATTTTTTATAAGACTGTATTTTATAACCCATATGAATGGAGTTCTCAAATGTAAGAAAACTTTTTTATCCTCTGTCTTGTACATGAACGGATTTCTTCTGAAACTGAAAACTATCATAAACTTTCTTCTACACCAAACATAATGTTTAATTCTTTGACTTTATCTTTGCTCCTACAAATGCATAGCACTGGAAAGTATACCTATAAATAATCATAATGATTATGGAAATGGTAGTATTGTTCTCTCATTTGAATCAGACAATAAAAGGTTCTAATCACATTAATTTATGCACTTGTAATAATGTGATATTATAGTGATAAAGACACTGTAAAAAGAAGAGAAGGAAAGAAGAGAATGAAAGGAAAAAAGAAAAGGGAAAGGGGGAAAGCAAAATAAATCCTTAGATTCATTGTGTATTTAAAGCTTGATTCACATCTACTCAAGCAAATGGGAATTTGTCAGCTTGAATACTTAGGTTCAGTTTTGGGCTGCAAATCTCTCTCTATTTAGCATATTAGTTGTCTTAATTACTCTAATGGCAACACTTTTCCCAATCACACAAGTCAAAGTTTACAAGATTGGGAAATTATGCCATCTCCCAAATTAATGCTGTAGTCTCAGCTTTAGGCTCACCTACATGCTGATAATTTCAAAGTTTCTTCTTGAAGCTCAACTATTGTACAGCTGAAAGTGCAAGAGTCAGAACTGAAGGAGAGGAGCAAGGTCTGTATTGGCTCTCTAACCGAGGAATTAGAGAACCTAACTGCAGAAGGCCAGACCTGCAGTTGCATTACCTGTTTCCTGACTTTTTAACGCATCAGAGGAAGCTACAGTTGAAAAAAACACTGCTCATAAGAGTCAGGATCAAAATGTAATGTATCTTCTTTTCCAGCAGAATGTTTTAACTATTGCTTGGCAAACCAAAATACAATGTCTACAGTTCTTCAGTCTTGCCTTTCCAGGGAAAATTCTGCAGAATATCGACTCTGCCCAGACTTTTGCTTTACATAGTAGCTAAGTAAGAACATTATCTCCATCTTCCAGCTGAAGTGGGCTTAGAACTGTGGTCTAGGCACATGGCACGTTCATAGTTATTAGCAATGCTTCTTTAGAGCCACCCTCCCCATTTTTTATCAATAGGAGCCGTATTTTGTTGGATGGTTGCTCTTGGGGCTTTCTAGATTTTTTGAACATGGGTGAAATTTTGTAATTGTAAGAGAAAAAATCAGAAGAATTGAAATCAGAAACAAATACAATCACTCAAAAGTTGCTACTTCAGAAGTGTTTTATTTATTTAGAAAAATATTTATCTGATTTTAATATTATTTTGTTTCCCCTCTGGAGCAGTCCTACTGATCTCCAGTGCTGCAGGTGATACACAGAATTTGTATAGAAAGCCACAGTGGCAATTGCCAAAGTAGAATATGTACAAAATTGAGTAAAAAATGTGTTCTGCACTGTACAGTCCTAGATTCTTTCTGTGAGGGTTGATGCCTGAGAGAGCATACATTCTGCTCAGTTTTATGTTATCAGTTATGTGTTCCATGGTGCATTCACCTGGGACAATGAAATGGGAAGCAGAAATATCTCAGGTGGTTCTGAACACTCTACAACAGGTGCCAAATAGTGCGTAGTTATGTTCCTAGAATGCTTTTCCAAGCTGATTCTCTGTGTCAAGAAGCTGTGTGTGCTAAAGCGGTGGCAGTGGAGGAGCACCAGTGGAATCAGTCACTGCAGCTTTCAGGAGTTGTGCTACCACTCTGCACGGCACACTGCTCTCCCCTGTACACATCCCTGCCTCATGACAGTTCGTTTTCAAGGCACAGCAGCCAGGACAGCTGGAAGGAGGTGCAATAACCCTGTACTCACCCCTGGATGCTGAGATATATTGGATCTGACACCACGATCTACCAGTGATGTAGTCTGATGGAATCTACCAAAGTAAGCTTCAAATTCCTTGAAGCTTTTCAATATGGGTTTTACCCTCTGCACAGGGCTGGGATTTCTTTAATCTGATAAAGCTTTAAATGATCTCTTCACCCAGAAAACAGCAAGGTGATATTAATAAACTTAGTCCCTGGCTGCAGCTGGCAGTCTGCAGAGAGAAGCAAGGAGGAATATGGGCACCTCATATTGCTGTTGCCCTGTTTTGGTTGCCTTTTCATACAAAGGTTTTTCTGCTATGGCCTGTTCCAGGAGCTTGTCCTGGTTTTAATTTCAGTTTGTCTGTTAAAAATTTAATCTAACCAGTCACGTGGTAATAGCTATAGCATTGTTATAGCTAAGAAAATCCGTGATTAAAAATATTTATTACGTAAATATCTTGAGTAAGAACTAAGACTGAGCCAGTTGTAGGTAAAAACATAGATAGAGAACTCCAAATAATAGAAAAAAAAAATAACAGTAATACTGTATCATGTAAAACATTAATATTCAAGAAATATATGTGAGTAGAACTCAATTTTTTTTTAAGAAAATTTAAAGTTATTTAATAAAGTAGTAAAATATTTGTTATGTTTCAGACTTTTCAATAGAATATGCTGGTAAAATTCCTTTTCCTGAATATCAGAAATCAACATGTTTTCTTAACAGTGTTTGTAGTGTCAGAACTTGAGTTCTGAGGCAATTTGCAAAACTATTGTTCCATGTATTGCAAAGAGTCCATATTATTTATGCAAAGATTTTGAAGGATTGCAAGTGGAAAACTGCAGTATCGTAGGTAAGCACAGCATTAAAATTCAATCCATGTCTTGAATGTGCATGGCCTTCCTTTAGCTGGTGTCCGCACTGCCAGAGAGTGCTACATTCTCAAGATGCCACCAAATCAGAGAGATGTGGAACAGTTATCTGTTCCTTTCTAATATTATTAAGCATTTCTGCTTTCAGCACTCCTGTCACTCAGCCGTAATAGACGACATATGAAAGAAAGTGAATAAAGCTGTAGTCTCCAATCACATTTCCTTGGGCAGTGAATTAAAATAAAATAAAATAAAATAAAATAAAATAAAATAAAATAAAATAATGTTTGCATGCAATCATTTTAACATGGTTTTGCATCTTTATTTGTGAGGTGTTAACAGCTAGAAATAAGCAGGCTATGGGTAGGAATGTTTCTTGTACTGATAGAGATAATGTTAGGCAAGATACCATTTCTCTTAAAAATCAATTATTTGAAACTAGTATCATAACTGGTCTCTCTTGAACTCATCAGGGTTATTTAAAGGGAAAAGCACATAGTTCATGGCACCCTTGGCAGTGGAACTGATTTCTGATCCAAGTCAATTGTTTTTGAAGTGTTCAATCAATCTCGCTTTCCAAAGTTTTGAAAGCTGAACGCAGTCTAGCAAACTGTGTCTTCATCCAGAGATGGCAATGCAGAAACTACCTTCATGAAATAGCAAATGGAACACTATTGTTTTTCCCTTATCTTTTCTACTTGGAGACAGTAGATTTGGTGGTTATTATCTGGAAACCATCCTGCAATGGTTTCATTATCATTGCCTATTGTGAAGATTGCAGTGTTATCCAAATGCCATAGACTATTATAATTTCTAAGCAACAGTGGAAGAACAGAACCATGGGAAGTGCTGACATATTTTAATAGGATCGACCAAAAAGAGACAGAATAGTTGAAACATTAATATATCTCATAATAGAAGTAAAAATAGAGTGTCCTTGTAATTATCTGGGGGAAAATTAATTCTTTAATATAGTACTAACATTTTAGAGGAATTGTAACAATGGTAGGTTAAAAACATCAGAACATACAAAGATAATGTGTACTTACAAAGGTTAAATCTCTCTATATATAGATTGGCTTTCAAATTGAAGGGAATCATGGCTTGTTTTATCCAAGAAACATTTCTATCATTCTCTTGGATGGAAATATTCCTTGCCTGTGTACAGAAAAAGCCTTTAAGAAATAATTGCAATGCAACAATAATTTTGTAGTTTACCTATTGCCATAGAATCAGTTGGCATAGACAAAGAGTAGTAAAAAATAATTCAAAACAAAGTGGTGGTTATTTTAAAAGAATTCAGTAATCAGAATTCAAAGTATAATATATTGAAAAATATAAAGTAGGAGATTTGGTTAGAAATGGGTAATGAAAGGGGCTGGAAAAGACAAAGTAATGACAAGACACATAGAAGGACACTAGTAATGACATAGCGAGTATTGGATAAATCAGAAATTACAGTTAAAGGGGAAGGCTGGTATAAAATAATGAGGAGAGGAGCAGAGTAGCATCATGGACTAGTTTATGATTGCTGAAAAGGAAAGAGATTGGGCAGTAGAACAGTTTTCAAAATAAATTGATTAGGAAAGGGAAGAAGAAAATGTCCATGGCCCTGATGGAAGTTTCAATATACTGTGGAAGAGCTGGGGAAGAGGGCACAAAAAAAGATCTTATGAACATGTTGTGGAATCTGAAAAAAAAAAGTGAAGTGGGTAAAATTTACAAAAAGACCTACATGTTGAATCTGTGAGAGTCTTTTAACCTGTGACAAAAGAGAAGTAATGTAGATTGAATATATGGCATGACTAACTGTGTTTTTGAAAAAAAATGAGTATGCACTTTTCAGGGGCTCTTCTTGCAATTGATAAATTATGTATTTAAAACAGATAATTCCCTCATGTATCTGCTTTAAAAAATATATGTATAAAAATTCATTTTGTTCCTATACCACTTTAAAAGTAAACATGCCTAGTCTATAGCAAATTAACAACAAATTGGATTAAAGAGAGAAAATGGAACTCTGTGGATGGGAATTGCAGTCCCCATTTGAGTGAGGCACAGATGTAATCAAATATTGCTCTTCAGTGTTGTAGCCAAATTGCATGAATTCATGGTATAATTGTAGTTTAGGATGGATCACAAGTAGTGAGGTGGCCTGAAAATGTCTAAGAAACCACACACCTATTTGTATATATGCTTTTACTGCTTTTTTGTGTTTTGGAAACCACTCCTGCAGTCTTAACTATGTGATCTCCTGGACAATATGATTCTGTAGGTGGTGAAAATTCTTGACATCACTAGGATGAGAATAGATTTAGAACAGGGAAAGATCTGATTTCAGATAGCCCATCTATCCTGTACTGACAATAGTGGGTGTATTTGTATCTATGGTAACTTTTCTGAAATAGTGTTGATACTTGACTATCAAAATCACCTAACTTACTAGTGAGATTTCTTTTCCGGATTTATGATGTTTCAAATCCAATGTGTAACAATAGTGCATTAATATTTTGAAATGTTACTAGTTTTTTGTTACTAGTCTTTTTTCCCTTATAAAATCATAGAAGCACTCTCTCTGAAGTCCTCATTTAGTTTCTCTTTTGTGAGTTATGAAAGAGTAATGCAGTCTACATTGTTTCATTTGACTTAGAGAGTTCATATATTGTATGTTGTTTTCTAACTCTTCTTGTCTTTGGGTAGGAATAACCCACATTTTCTGTATTCTTGCTGTCTTTACCTAGCCTGTATTATATACAGTGTGTATTATGTATTTGCAAAATTAAATGTATTGCTCCTCTCTTCCCTGCATTTTCTTTAAGTCTAGTTAGTCCTCTGCTTGTATGTTTGAGGAAAAATGTCAGTACCTGTCCAGTATAAAGCAATGACTTTGAGTGTATGGGTTTAGACTTTAAAATAAAGAACTCATCTTTAACTGGTAGACAGATACCTTATTAACAAAAATTCAGAAGTGTGGAACAGGGTCTATATCTGCAGGAAGTTTAACTAGAAGATGTGACTTAGCACTATTAAAGAAGATTAAGGAAAACCATTTTTATTCACACCTCAATGTAGTTAAATGCCCTTTCATTCTAAATCTTCTTTTAACAAATATTTCTACTCTTAGCTATACTGTTATCTACTCTTCCTCTTTCATCTGTATCGTTAGCATTGCAGAGTTTGAATGGTGTCAGGGACACCTTTCCTGAGTTAGCTGCACTATGCCATTCTGCAAGTCTAATCACATCCAGACTAAGTACCATGGACTTCATGGAACATTTTCATTTTAAAATCTCCTCTATGTTTCAAGTTTATGCCTATTCATCTGTGCTGTTGCATGTCTTATTTTGTGAAGAGTATCCAGAAATGGGGCTTTGCAAGTTCTGTGACTTCTGGAAGTCAAAGGAATTTCTGAGACTATTTATGCACTGAAAGGGTCTTTGTTTTTAAGAAGAAAACTGAAATTAAGAAAAGACTTGGGGCAGGGGGACTAGTTAATTTGCATCACTTTGCCCTGTGCTGCTTTTAGAATTTCAGATAAGCACATTTCCTATGTAAGGTTTCAAGCATGTTTTTTTGAACACTAAGTACTTAAATACTTGTCTTTAATAAGTGACATTACTGACAATGAAAAGTTCTGCATCAAAGCGTGATAAAATAGATGGTACTTATTTTGTTTTGCTCAGAATTGCAGTACAATACCTAGTTTTCATTTACTTTATGTTTGTTCATTGAGAGTCTCATTTGTTTCTGAATCTATGTATAATAGCCTTATATATACTGCTCTCGTACGTCAAGATGAACAATCGATCCAAATAAATGCTAGTTCCACAACAAAGCAATAACTGTGCAAATGAAGGCTGTCTATTGACAAGATGTAAATGTAACAGAGTTTTATTCCATTATTTTCTTCTCAGATTTGAATGTGTTTCTATCAACAAAGATCTATTTTAGTGGATTACAAGCTACAGAGGCAGAGAATTTTCAGACTATTGTTTGGGATTTATGGCATGGCTTCTTAATCAGGAGAAGATTGGTTCTCATAAGTGTTTTTGTGTCTCAATTAATTGGTCTATTAGTACTTCCCTCTTATAATTGTTAATTGAAAAACGTTGGTGCATTACCATGCCACAGCTTCTACTAATTCATTAATATTTGCATGAATTAATAAAAAGTATTATAAGACATTTATCTCAAGAGATATCAGCTCAACAGGTATCTCAAGTGAGAAGATACCTCTTTTCTTTTCCTCTGGATGATATTAAAATTATTAATCTAATATATTTGATCGGTAAAACCCTTATATACTTGTAATTAAAAATTAATTTTGCTTGCCTCTTTGATGTGTAAACAATTTTTTCATAACAAATACTTTGCATGAGGACTACAGGCCTGTCAGCCTGACCTTGGTACCAGGGAAGATTATGGAGCTGTTCATCTTGTGTGCATGCACATGGCAAGTGCAGGGTAATGGTGAGATCAGGCCCACCCAGCATGGATTCATGACAGGCGGGTCCTGCTTGGCCAACTTGATCTCCTTATATGACCAGATGACCCAGCTATTGGATGAGGGGAAGGCTGTGGATGTTGTTTACCTGGACTTTAGTAAGGTCTTTGACACCATCTCCCACAGCATTCTCCTTGAGAAACTAGTGGCCCATGGCATAGACAGGTGGACTCTTCAGAAGATTAAAAACCAGCTGGATAGCTGGGCCCAAAGAGTTGTGATAAACAGTTAAATCCTGCTGGTGGCTGGTCACAAGGGGTGTTCCCCAGGGCTCGGTACTGGGGCCAGTTCTGTATAATATTCTTGTCAATTATTTGGACAAGGGAATCAAGGGCACCCTCAGCAAGTCTGCAGATGACACTAAATTAAGGATGGGTGTTGATCTGCTCGAGGTTAGGAAGGCACTGAAGGGAGATCTGGACAGGTTAGATTGATGGGCTGAGATTAATGGGATGAAGTTTAACAAGACCAAGTGCCATGTCCTGCACTTTGGTCACAATAACCCCAAGCAACAGGCTTGGGGAAGAGTGACTGGAAAGCAGCCTAGTGGAAAAGGATCTGGAAGTACTGGTGGATGGCTGGGTGAACATGAGCCAGCAGTGTGCCCAGGTGGCCAAGAAGGTCAACAGCATCCTGACCTGTATCAAAACCAGTGTGTCCAGCAGTGGTAAAGAAGTGATCGTGCCCCTGTACTAAGCACTGGTGAGACTACAGCTTGAGTACTGTGTTCAATTCTGGGTGTCACAGTATAAGAAAAACACAGGTCCTGGAGCATGTCCAGAGAAAAGCGACGATGCTGGTGAGAGGTTTAGAGAATGTGTCATACAAGGTGCAGCTGAGGGAACTGGGGCTGTTTAGTCTGAAGAAAAAAAATATTTACTGAAAGAGTGGTGAGGCATTGGAATGGGCTGCCGAGGGAAGTGGTGGAGTCACCATACCTGGAAGTGTTCAAGAAGTGTTTAAATGTAGTGCTTCAGGATATAGTTCAGTGGTTGTGGTATTTGGATTATGCTTGGACTCGATGATCTTGAAAGTCTCTTCCAGCCTTAATGATTCTATGATTCTATGTGGCTGATACAGTCACACTGGTAATTTATTTCTAAAATCTTCCAAGGGAACTTCCCTAGTATTCAGTTCCATGCTGAGCCTCGCTGACACTGCTAGAATGTCCTACAGTACCATAGCAGGTGTATTCCTAATTTGCAAATAATGTGATTCCAAACATTCTTTGAAAATCTATTGGAAATAGTTTATTCTAATGCAGTACATGTCTCAAAGCTATGCATTCTTATGGATAGTAAAAATAATAAAAGAAGCAATAAAGGGGTCATGATAGACACTTCCAAATAATTGTTTTTAATATAGTAGGAGTGCTCACTTCAGGCCTATAGCTACATAATAGGAAACATTTTCAAAAAATTAAAGTACTTCAGCTGTGTTTTGGTGATGATGCTACTGATTTATCTATTTAACAGTCAGAGCAATTATAGCTACACTATATAAATAGAGCTGTAGTGTACCAGGGAGTATTAGAACCTTGCAGTCACTTATTTATATTTCATACTAAGAATTCATTGTACTTGACCAGATAGAGAAATATTTATATGCCATTACTTTTTAAATATGTGAATACATAGCATCCTCTGTCAAAACTGTCAGCTGCTATGCTTTTATATTACATATATATAGCAGTTAAGTGTGTTCTTCCTGTAAGCAAATTTATTTGCCTAAAAATGTATTCTAAATATATATTTTACAAGCTGCTTGTGTTTACAATGAAGTTTTGATGCAGTCTTGCCATTTGATAGTAGATGGAAATTATAATCTGCCAGTTATAGAATAAATCTTTTAACTACAGAGCACAGTGGTTATCAGATGAAATTAATTGTTGTCTTTAATTTAAATGTATTGATTTATATTGCTTATCTTATTTTTACATTTTTCAATGGTATCTTGATATTGACTTTAAAATGTTAAAATTATAGCATATTTTTGTGGTTTATGAACTTTTCTGGAATTCTTAATCTAACATCAGCAGTATTAATGAATTATGAGCAATGTTTTGTGACTCATTAACAAACTGCAAGTGGAAGTTATATCAGGGCTTATAGATATATGTATATTTCTGATAATTTCTGGAAGAATGCATTTGTTCTGCTCATGATGGTACCTTCACAGTTCATTGCAGTTATTACTTTTCAAGATTAATTCCTGCCGTTCTTTTGTTACAAATAGATTTTCAGTACACAGAACGACACTGTCCCTCAGATTTTCTCCATGTCTGAAATGGCAGTGTGTTTTTGAATGTGAAGTAATAAAGTAAGTAAAGAGATAGTTGCTTTGGCATTTAACTTGCATGCATTTGCACTAACTTAGATTTCTGTGAGATGAGAATACCATTTGATTCTGAAAAAGTACCTGTTGCATTGACCATGAGAGTTAAAAGCTATACATTCTTTTTTCTCACGTTCTGTATTTTGGTCTTGATAATATTGCCTTTGTCAGATTGTCACAATAATGCAGTCCTTTCCAGAGTGTGTTATGTGGATTCTGAAATTCCTGAGGTCGTATATCCTTTTGGAAAAAAAACAGAAATGGAAATGTGGAGTTTGTTTCAGCATAAATTATAAGAATTTAATAAGTGAAAATCTAATAATAGACTTCCTGTTGGTGACATTAAACTGAATGTTCAACACTTGAAAGAGAAAAATCATACTTACATCCAAGTAGAAAACACGCCAAAAACTTGAACAAAAATGTTTATGCTAGTTAACATACCTTTTACTATTCAGCTTTTTTTCTGCTTCATTTCAAGGATTGACTTTGCTGTCAGTTATAACTGTTGTTATTTCCTCAGCTTCTATACTAACCCTGTCTTTACAGTTTTTCAACAGTAGTTTAACCACTTCTTCTTCAGCTTTCTTTCTTCTTCTGGTGTCTCTGTTATTTTTTCCCCATTTACTAACTCTGCTCTGCAGACTTCTCTCTAAAACAATTTTTGGCCCTTTCCCTCAGTTTTAACCTTCTGAATACATCCTCTCACGCCCATCTCCTTTGTCTATGTCTGTACATTACACGATGTGATCACAGAAGAAGCGGAATCATCAAGGAGAAAAAACTCAGGTCTGTCTCTTCTACTGCTTTTCTCTGTGTTATTTTTTTCATTTTACCTTTTCTATAGAGTCTATCACAGCTCACCTCACATGCTTTTCACTCTCTTCCCCCTCTATATATGTCAATATTGGTACACTGTAAGAATTTAAGATGCTTGTGTAATTTTTATTACTTATAAATTATGTACTGTACAAAGAAGTTTTAAAAGGTAACTGATGACACATGTGATATACCTTAAGATTTTAAACTGATTTGATTTCTATCATATCAGTTCTTATTTCCCACCTCCATTAACTGAAAATTAGCCTTTCAGCATCCAACTAGCACATGAAACAATCTATAATTTATTTTATCTTTGCATTTGGAAACATCAAAAATTGTGGAAACTCTGATAGATTTAGTTATTTTTTACCCTGGGGAGGATATAATTTGAGAATTGAGTGATTTTAATAAGTTAAATTTAATGCACTGGAATTTCAAACTTAGTTTAATTGAATGAAAACTATTTTGGTTATAAGTAGAGTTGTTAATGATCAAAAGCTATTATCTCATGCCAAAAAATTTAGACTAAGCATAAGATTATGATAACAAGAGAGAGAGCAGGAAGTCAACACTTTAATCAGCAGTGCAGTTGCAAGTTATTATTACTGCCCTTAAACTCAGGAGCAACTAATTTATTTTATGCATAGTAACATATTTTCAGAGGTGCATTTGAAGAGGATACTCTTCCACATTTTACCTCAATAATGCTTACACATTTCAGTACAAGGCACTTTGAGCAGCTGTGCACACAGATGAAAGCAAGGGTGACACTTAAAGGCATTGTTTCAGAAAGAGATGTTTTCCCAGTGTTTTAGAATTTGCTTTAAAAACTGTGCAACTAAGATTATCTATTGACAAGTTCCATTAAGAACTGTTTTTCACAGTATTTACCATGCTACCAAACATTCAGGTGAATTAAAGGATTAGCTATTGATTTTAGGTTTTATTAGACTGAGACGTGTTGAGAAAGCTACATATATAAATTTGTGAATATTGAATTGAAATAAATATATTGACATTTCCTTTCTGGATATTATAATCTTTAATTGCAAAAACGAGGTTATTTTATTCCTTGAAAAAAATTAGATTTTTATTAATTGATAAATCCTGTGAGAGTGCATGCAAATCTTATGCTGTGTATTTCAAGCACAAAAACAAGTTCAGAAAGGTAACAAGCAATAATATTTTATATATGTTCTTTTATTTGACAGCAGTACAGCTTGATAGCATCCTTCATCCTAAACCTTGCTTTCCTTGGGTGAAGGAGGGGCTTTGTGATGCAGATTTTTCACAATTTGTTTCTAAACTCATATTGTGGAAAGAATTTAATATGTTTCATAGGATCTAAGTACTTTGAAAGATGTTAGGGAGGTACAGCAGTTCACCTGCTTGTGTATTCAGTATGAGCAATGGCAGTAAGTCCCTGTCTGCCAAAGAACTCTAGTGATGCAACAAACATCTTTCTTTTTATCACTAAGTTGGTTCAAACTAATCAGTTACTGTTGTGCAAACAATTGCAGATAATACTGTGGTCTTCAAATATAGGAGATACAGAAAACATTCTTGAGCCTTGCAAAGTTAATCTAGGCCTAGATGTGATCTGACTCAAGTAACTATACCCAAAAATTGATCACCCAAACTCTAGAAAGGATGATCCATGACAGCTTAAAGGCAGTTGGTGTACATGTAGTAGAAGTATTGCTGGCTAATTAATTTAAGGATTATTCCAGGATGCAAAGGGATGGAGTAACTAGGCCCAGTCATTGCTACTTTCTGAGGAGGTAGGTGGAAGTTAGAAGATGGAGTACTGGGGACATCTCCATTTTAAAGGGCCATGAAAGGCAAGGAAATAGAGATTCCAGTTCTTTTCTGCAACATCTGGAACAAAACTCTCATTTTAAGAGCTCATGAAAGTCTGATTAGACTTTTTCCTAACTTTGAGAATGAAATTCAAATAGAAAAGAATTTTGAAATGTGTTTTTCTCTGTTTTATTATTTTTATGGAAAATGATGTTTGTTGGTAGTAACATTATTGCTGGGCCTGAAGCCTATAAAAACTAAAAAGGTCTGTTAAGGATGGGTGACCAAAATGGAAATGCTCATAGCTTTGGTCAGTGGAGGGCCAAACAGTGGAAGGGTTTGGAAAATAAACTTTTGGAGAAACCAAGGTCAAGAAATTAGTATGATTGAGAGTTTGAGAGATCAACTGTAGTGGAAGACAAAGAGCACAGGTATTTATATTTCTTCTTAACTTATAGTATCATGACAGGTTTTTCAAGCTTCCCAAGATGAATCTACTGTAATATTCTTACCCTTTATAAACAGAACATGACACCCCTTTATTTTTGAGTTATTGTTATAGTCAGTATTCAGTGATACACTTTCCTTTAAAGATCAGGATGGTGTTTTGTTTTGTTTCCATCTTTCTTATGTTGAAAAGAAATTTCTCAATGGAATTTGTAACATTTTAGGACAAATGTGATTAAATGACTGGTGCATCTCTGAAGGCTTCTGTGATATTTAGTTTGACAGGCATGTTTAAAATCTGATGCCTTAGACTGTGACTGAGGCATTTAAAGAGGAGCAGTAAGCTCCAAATTCAGTTTAAATGTACTTAGCATGCTAATAGTTGTATCCTGTTGGATGACTGGGAAGCTCCTTGTCCTTTTAAAAATTATTTTTATTAAAATTAAAAGCAGAAATAAAGGCCTCAAAATCCAACCTCCAAAATAGCCTTCTGTATTGACCCACATAAATAAAGGCTGTTCTTCAGTCTGTTAAAGGAAAAATAGTAAAAATATCATTTTACTAAAACTGAGACCACAATTGCACAAGAGAGAGCATAGCATCAGGTATATATATTTTTTAATCAGTAAACATTTGCTAGTTTAATTTGTAAATCTCCTGAGTCTTACATGCAGGTGAATACACCACTGTTTTTGTGTTCTTTGGTTAAATCTTGGACCATATTTATGGTTGTTGAGATGCTAATGTAGATGTCTTGCATTCTTAGGATGGCTGAAGATTCTCTGTTAATAGTTGTTTGCTTTCCTGGAAGCAGAGGCATAGTTATCATCAAGTGTTTCTGCCTGTGATTTGAAGTGGCTATATCAGAATGTGAAATATTCTGTGGTTGTACTGTGAAGTTTACCAGTGGTGGGAGCTCTGAGGAGCTCACATACTTGGCAAACAGGGTGTTGGAGTGTTTAACAATAAGACTGTGCTCAGACTTTCATTAAGACAATGCAGAGTTTATAGCATGGCTGATCTGAATGGATTTTTATTAGTACAGAATGTAAGAGCCTACTGATGCTCAGATACATTTCTTTTCCATTTTCAAAACTCTACTGCATATTATTTATAGGGACAATGTGCCAGAATTCTTTGGAGAAGTGAAATCGGGTGTTTTAGCTAATACTCATCTTACTGCTTCTATCTTTCTTCATTCCATTTGGGCACTCAGTATTTTTCAAAGGCCACCAAAATGTATGTACACCTTTGTATGAGGTAGCAAGGACAAACATCACAGAGTACCCTGCAAAAATAACTGCAGAAAAGGAGCCACACACCATTAAGAAGAGCTAGTCATTACTTTATTGAACATGCAAAACAGCATTTCCCTACTAGCTTTCAAGACCTGTCTGGATTGCCTTTCTGAGTGATCTGCCCTAATTGGTGGTTTTTTTGTTGTTTATTTGGTAAGGGGGCTGGATCTGATGATCTTTGGAGGTCCCTTCCAATCCCTAATATTCTGTGATTCTGTGATTTGAAAGTCCGTTGTCCTGCAGAGATCTGTTCCTAGTGATTAAGACCTGAGCTGACCCTGCCAATTTATGAACTTGTGATTCCAAAATGTCTTTAACATTCTAACTTAGATCACCATGCCATCTTCTTCAGTTCTCTTACTAAGCAGTGCCATGTACTCTGCAAAAAAATCTAAAGTAACATTGTTAACATGGTTTAAACATTGTGATAAAAAAATTGTTTAATTGGTGAAAAATGTGCCCCGGGTTTCAGTCTTTGTTTAGTTTGTTAAGTTTAATGCCAAGAAGAAAAAAACTCCAACAAAACCATCAAGCAATTGTCAAATAGAACACAGGAATGCAAAAGCTTCCTCCCCCACAAGGAAGCTGGCTAACTGAAATTGTCTTCACTCTAGCCTTCCCTTTTAATTACAGTTATTCACACTTCAATCTCATTATTGACACTTCAATCTCTGGGTCTCTTTAGCTTGGAGAAAAGGAGACTGAGGGGTGACCTCATCAATGTTTACAAATATGTAAGGGGTGAGTGTCAGGGAGATGGAGTTAGGCTTTTCTCAGTGACGACCAGTGATAGGACAAGGGGTAATGGGTGTAAATTGGAGCATAGGATGTTCAAGGTGAATATCGGAAAAAATTTTTTACTGTAAGAGTGACAGAGCACTGGAACAGACTGCCCAGGGAGGTTGTGGAGTCTCCTTCACTGGAGACATTCAAAACCCACCTGGATGAGTTCCTGTGTGATGTACTCTAGGTGACCCTGCTCTGGCAGGGAGGGTTGGACTAGATGATCTCTCGAGGTCCCTTCCAGCCCCTAAGATTCTATGATTCTATGATTCTATGATTAATCAGTAATCTAAAAACACGGAATATTTTAATTTTTTTTTTCTTCTTTGACATTTATGTAGGTGTCATTCATATTCTTTTCATTCATATTGTGATATTGATCCCAGGCGTTTTGGAAAGACCTTCCTTGCTGCAACAATAACTTTTTTATATTTGGCACATATTAGACATAAAGCCCTGGAGGGAAGTTCAGCAACCATTTATATCACACATCACCTGATCTTCTGCTAGACCTGTAGCATTTAAGCAGTTATATTTTCACAATGTAGACAGCCAGAAAGACAAAATTTAGAGATAATTTCCTAGAGGTAGATTTGGAATTAAATGGCTCTGGAAATATGAGGAACTGTAATCCTTTGAGTGCAAGACCTTTAACTGACAGGTTTTAATGTTAAAAGCAAAGAACTTTTAGAGTTTGCTTTTAGGAGACAATCTTGCTTAATTTGCCAGTTTAGATAAGAATATTGCTTCTTATGGATCTCAGGTGAAAATACTAACCTGTTGAACTGATCCCTGCACAGCTAAAATTCATTGCAGGAGAGAGCTTAAGAGAGAACCAGGCTCTAAACTCAAGTTTGGGGCAATCAGCTCTGCAAGAAGGAAGAAAACCTGGGAGAAAGGCTATTAAGCTCAGCATCTCCCAGTTGTAACCTTAAGGCTGCAGAGTCAAGCTCCCTTTGATGCTCCAAGGAAGCCAGCAAGTTTTGAGCAACTTTTCGTCACTGCCATCAGTATCCATGATTAGGGAGAAGTCTGCTATCCTGCTTTTTCAGTGGAACTGTTACTCTAATTGGTCATGTATGAAGGTGGTCATGTTCTCCTGCAAGGGACTTGGGGTCCCTGCTTCATGGGACTTCTTTGGGATAGGTGGATAAAGCCTGGTGGGGTTCTTTGGCTGTGGCACCATCCCATCAGAAGAACAGAGCTCACTGACTTGAGGTATTTCCAAGAAAATATAGCTGATCAAGGCCATTTTAGAACAGTTTTACTTTGTGTTAAGTCCACTCACATATGAGTCTCTTGATTAGAATTCTGTTCGTTATATCATCTTGATGCATGTTAGATGATTAGATATCTATTATATATATTAGTACCTCTTAGAAAGAATAAACCCTTACAAGACCAGGGGAACATGACTGTGCACACTTTTTCATGAAATGTCAGCAGTCATTATAATAGCAATGTCAACTGTGATGGTGGAAGAAGGTTTTGAGAGAGTATTTTTCAGCATTTCAACCTCTCTGTCCTTGTAGTTCACCTATATATTTCATCAACGTAGTTCAATATATCTGTGTTCTGATTAAGCTAAAAACACATGGTTATTTTCTGTAATGTACAGAAATGTCTTTTTCATGAAAGCATAGATTTATATTTTTTTTGTCCAAATTGTTTAATTCTGTAAAGCTTTAGTTCATAAATTGACATAATTACACCACAGGATACAGTATATGCTTTTCAAGTGAGACAGAATAATATAGACTAATGTAATGATATTGAAGAAATCATCTAATAGGAATACACAAAGATTTTTAGGAATGACTGGTGATTTTGTCATGTTATATTATTCAGTTTGAGACATTTTAAAATCATAGTGATTTTTTGGTTTTCATAATCTTCAAGACACTAAGACCCTTCATATTTTTTTCAATTTGAGCACCTAATAACCAGGGAAACCAAAGGCATTAATTAATATCAACATTCTGAACCTGCTCTGACTTATTTTAAGAGGTGATGACTAGGCCCATAGCTTATGTCAAGATCTTTGCTGTTGAGGTAGCTGGCATTGCTTCATTTGGTCACTGAACAATACAGTATAATTTCTCTTTAAGTGTGACTTCATCCTTGATACCCATCTGAAAAATGGTATTTTATTAGATATAACAGCTCTGTTTCCTCCTTCAGTTTGTGTACTATGAAGTAGATCATGGTATTGTGAACAACTCTCAATAACCAATAATTCTGGAAAAATATTTATTTCTAATAATATCTGCTATTTTTGGTTTGTAGCTTGGGGCTTGTTGCTCCATATTCCTGGAATTGTTTTAATTCAATTTCTTATAATTTTGGCTCACAGTAAGAAAAAGAAATTGAGAGTCTGTTTAAAAGTTAATGCATTTCTAATTAAAGTAAATTTCATTTGACTTTTTTTTTTTTCACATTAATTACCAAACTTGGATTTTGGAGTGCAGTATTTATGGGCTGCCAAGCTATTTGTTTGAGATCCAATGTATTTTAATTTTATTGTGACAGAGTAATGCCCAAAGCCATTTACAATCTTTGATAAGCATTCAAAATATTTATTGGCATCAATTAGCTGATTTATGTGCATGAACTGGGTTCTGAGAATTACTATTTGTGTCTTTTGTTCTTCATATTTTTTTAACTGTGAGACAAGCTAGTGTAATATCATCATTAAACCTTTAACCTGTAGAGGCCATGAGAATTGATTAAACCAATGAAGATTTGAAGTAATTACTGAAATCCATTCTGACACATTTGACTTCTATGCTTAAATCATTAGACTGCATATTGTGTGAGCACTGCATAAAACATAAAGCACAAACAATATTTTATTTTGTTTTATTTTATTTTATTTTATTTTATTATTTTTTGTAACCCTATTCAAGGAAACTGTAATTATGTCTGATACTTACCTTGCCCTCTTCTGTGTTGAGTGTGTTAATGATTCTGGAAGTGAAAAATGCCAATGGGTTCCCTCCACTAAGTCTTCACTAAGAGTGCACAAATATGCACACTAGCATGCAGTGAATATGCTTCTGGATGCAGAGCACCATACTTGGTTGGTTGACTAAACTCATCAAATTAATTTAATTTGGTGGGTTTTATTATTTTTTTTTATTTTTAATGCATGTTTTATGATACTTTTATTATTTCTGCATTTTTTTTTCTCTCCCCCTCTTTTTGTTTTACGTATTGCTTTCATTTGTTTATAGAAGAAAAGAAAGCAGATCCAGAGAATGGGGATACAGGTAGGGTGACTTATTCAATACATTTTCATGTTTTTGCCCTTAAGTTCTTTGATCTGTTATGTTTAAGTAAATGTGTACTGTAGAGTTGGAGCACAATTTTGATGTATTTTAGTTATTTCAAAAGAGATGCTAGGAAACGGAAAAGAAGGAAAGGCTTTCCCTAATGTATTTACTTCATGTTTGTAAGGCAGCCAAATTAGGGTGAGAAATGGGAAGAAAGGCTAGAATCAGCTAAAGAAGGCTCTTGTGTACCTTAAGACTTCTGTCCTCCCCACTCCAGGCACAGTGTGATCACCTGCACATTGCCTTGTTCTTCTCTGTTGCAGGTTTCTAACTTATAAAATCTCTGTGTTTCTATAGGCTATAGTTATCCCTACTTTTCCCCCATTCCTGAGCTGCACTATCTTCCAAATTTTGTCTCTCTCTTGCGCATGCCTATCTCAAACTAAATCTGTCCTAATATTTAACTAGTTTATTTAGTATTAACCACTAATTGGAGCCCCTTAAAACTTTTAGCATGAAATGAGCATTAAGTTTTCAGTTATGAGGAAAGCTTTAATGGTGAGGTAGCTGAATCTTACCTTATTTCAAGTTAAAACACAAAAATAATGATTTGCATTTGAAGCTGGAGTAGTGAATCTAGTGTATACTCTGAGTCCTGTTTTAGGAGTTTAGCAGCTGCCACCTAGACTGTGGTAGGAATGATATGGATGCCACCTCAGCAGCGCTTGTCCCTCCGTTCCCCTCTGATAAAGTAATCAGAGTTCCTTTTCCGTGATGTTTCGTATGCAATAGTAGCTACAGTTACTGAAGAGGGGCCCCTCCTGTCGGTTGCTACTGGATTTTACAGTCTCTAGAAGTAGCTTGGTTTCCTGATTGCACTTCTGCTCATCCAATCCTGTAAGTGGAGTTGGGGTCTTGTCTTCTGATTTGATCCTGCAGCCTCCAGGCAGCTTTTTTGTCAATGTCTTGAGATGCCTTATCTTTTGTTACAGAATATCCCATAATTCAACTTTTACTTACACTTCCTTGTCTATTGATTACATTTCCATAGATAAAAACAAAGGTTAAAGCACAATTCATGCTACCCAAGGCTTAATTTACTTAAGTCACTAATGCCAAGCTCTGGCACAAATTAGTCTCTTTCTACAGTCCTCAGGGATCCAAGGGCAGGTTACAGGGTTGCTGTGCACAGTACTTGGGTGTCTTACTGTGGCATTTCAGGACTGTGTTTGCACTGCAGTTGTGCTGCTTTTCCTCAGCACTGCCTCTTCAAAAGATATGTGAAAAGAGTGTCTAGTATTCAATCAGCACCTGGCTCTTTATGAGCCAGGAATTTCCTGGTGCTGATGAAAACTCCACTGAGCTAACCTTCAGGCCATGTTTTTTTTAACATTAGAGAGTTGTTAAAAATACACAAAACTGTGAGATGCTGCCTAGACTATAATAATCCCAGATGTATTTGGTGAGCAACATCAGTCTTTCTTAAGTTTTTCTGTTACTACAGCTGAAATTTGAGTGTCTCATTGGCTATTTCTGTTGGAGGCACAGGTCTTGTCTAGAAGAAAAATTCTGGAAGGCAGTTACGGCAGAAGTGTACACATGAACTCACTTTGGCCTGGCCAAAATTTGCTTTGCGAACATTTCAGCACATCATGGCAGTATATGAAAATACATGAAAAGTGTATTTAATTGTTCTAGTGTCAGTCTCTGAAGTCCTGAAAATGTGTTGTGCTGGGCTGTAGCTAAAAACCTGAGTAACACTATAAAGAGCCTTGTGCCACCAGTGTGAAAGTTTATGCTCCTACATTTTCACCACTATTGATAATTAATAGGTTAAGGTTAGTTCTGACTTGTCTACACACACTCCTTACACACCTCATGATTACAATAATGTTCAGCCTTCATTTCCAAAATCATGTTAGGAGCTGAAGCTTCCTAATGCACCAGGACAGTTGCTGACCTCTCTGGAAGTACTTTTTGCTCATACACGTGGGTTTCAGCTAAGTATAGATTTGCCATCAGAAGTGGAGATGGTGATAGCCCAGCATTTCCACCACTTGGTGTGACATGTACGCACGCTGGACCACGGGAGCGGGAAGTGCTCTGACAGTCTCTCCACCTTTCCTACTTCCATCCAGATCGTGGCTGCATCTGGCTCTGGTTACACAGAGACTGGCCTGCAGGAGCCAGCAACCCAGCTCCATGCATAGTGTAACCAAATACTTCTGCAAGACAAACTTCCCATTGCCCTCAGGATTCCCACATTTTTACATGTAACTGAATTCGCTTACTTGTTAAAGGCAGTTTCAGAAATACATAGCAAGTTAGATTTTATTTTAATACACTTTAATGGGAGATGATTTTTTTTTTTTCTAAATTTTGCTGACTCTTTTTTTTTTTTTTTTTTTCTCTTGAGACTGAAATATATGACCAATTTTGCTTATTTTGGTAGAGGTCTTGCACTGAGGGCCTATGTGTTATATTTCCCTTTCAACAGCATATTTCTGAGAGCTTGGTTTTGCAGACTGTAAGAAAATGAAAACCTAACTTTCACTTTGACAAATGATCATAGATAAGAATGAATATTTTCACAAGTAATTGTGAAATTTTGTATTTGTGCTCAGTAAGTGTTATTTCATCACTTTTAATTTCCTGAAATTTAGTAGAATATTAGGGGGAAAAGAATATATGTAATGATTTCATACGAAAACTTCGTAAGAAAAATTGTCAAAATTTCTCTTTTGATGACAAACATCTCCTTTGTTAGATTGTTCAGCAATGCAAGACTGCATCTTAATGATTGACAATTTGCTTTCAGGCCTATAATGGCTGAGGAAAACTGTGATAGGAAAAACTAGCTATATTTTTTTTTTAATTTTTATGTGCTCCTGTCTTTTTTAATTTTGCTTGTCTCTACAAAACAGCATTTTTTATTTTCCATTCATTTTGCTTGATTTTAATTTATCTTAAAAGTTTTTATGAAGTTGTGGATGCCCCTTCCCTGGAAGTGTTCAAGGCCAGGTTGGATGGAGCTTTGAGCAACCTGGTCTGGTGGAAGGTGTCCATGCCCATGCGGGGGGTTGGAAGTAGGTGATCTTTAAGGTCACTTCCAACACAAACTATTCTATAATTCCATGTTGTTTGTAGAGAGCAAAGATGGAGAGTGTGCATACAAAAATCAGAAGCCTGAGGATTTATAGATAACAATGCAGTTTGGCCTTATTCACTTCTCCCTTCCTCTCCCCATTCTTCCTTCCACGTTTCCCACAAAGTGCCACAAGATTTGGCTGACAGTTCTCTCTCATAGGATGTGCTACTACCATTACTCTTCTCAGTAAAGAACAGCTTAAAGGCCCTGCAGAAACCATGTGAAAAGCCCCACTTTAGTCTTAAGTTACGACTTAGAAATGAGGTTTATAGTTTAGATCTATTGCAGTCTGGAAAACCAACCTTGTCCTGGGTTGCATCAAAAGCATGGCCACCAGGTCAAGGAGGGTGATTCCTACCCTCTGCCCCATTCTTCTGAGACCCCTCCTGGAATACTATGTCCGGTTATGGAGCTCCTAACACATGAAGGGAATGGACTTGGTGCAGTGAGTCCAGAGGAGGGCCACGAAGATGATCAGAGGGCTGGAGCACCTCTCCTATGAAGACAGGCTGAGAAAGTGGGGTTGTTCAGCCTGGAAAAGAGAAGGCTCCAGGGAGACCTCATATAGGCCTTCCAGTACCTGAAGGAACTACAGGAAAGCTGAGGAGAAACTTTTTACCGGGGCTTGTGGTGAGATGACTAGGGCTAATGGATTAAAACTTGAAGAGGGGAGATTTATGTAAGACATGAGGAGGAAATGCTTTCCTCTAAGGGTGGTGAGACACTGGGACAGGTTTCTCAGGGAAGTTGTAGAAGCCCCATCCCTGGAAGTGTTCAAGGGCAGGTTAGGTGGGGCTCTGAGCAACCTGATCTAATGGGAGGTATCCCTGCCAATGAAGGGGGGTTGGACCTAGATGATCTTTAAGGTCCCTTCCAACCCAACCCATTTTTTGATTCTATGATTATATGATATGTAATACACTGGAATCTAATATTCCTATCTTAGTTCCATAAATGAAAGTCAGATCATTCAATATATAATGTACAGGAACTTCTCTTTATGACCTGTGGGATTCTGAAATTTGTATAATAGACAACACTTGTGTTAAAATTACGGAAAGTTTAAGACAAATGTCAGTCAAAATAAATGTTTTTGTCATTCAGAGGTTAAAGAATTATAAAGAATTTATACCATGTGAAAGTGGAAGAAAAGCAAACCTGTGCGTGTAAAATAACTATATTTTTGTTTTAAAATATTTTTTTTTAATTCTGAGCTGTTCTCTCTCTCTCATGTTCTGTTTCTCAGTCTTCCACCTCAGCTTTGATACTTACTTCCTTATTATTTCACATAGTAAATTGTGGTGTTACAGTACCAGTTGGCTGAAACCATCTCTTGCCTGAGTCATGTAGTAAGAAGCCATCTCTAATTGAGACTAAACATGTATTTGGTCCAAGAAGAGTGAATCCTGAAATAATTATTGAAGTTTTGTGTCATTAGAATGTAATACAGTGATGCCACTGGGTGGCTCTTTAACATTCCTTTATACATCTTTAAATCATTTTGAGCATATTAAGGACATATCCAAAGGGTAAACAGAAGCTCTGATATCCTGTGGGTCTTACTTAATTAGTAATTCGGTATAGAAATGCTGGTATCACACTATAACAAATGTAGAGCTATGATCTCCACCCAGAATAAGCAGGTTGTCTTTGCACTCCTTTTTTAAAATGAAAGACTCATCTTCCCTTGAATATTTTTAAAATAGCAAAATTCTACTCTATGGAAACATTCTGTTCATTTACACTCATTACTTCCACAAAGTTGGCTTCTTTTGAATTGTGTAGATAACACAACACTTGTGAAGATTCTGCTGAAACACTTATCTACTACTTTCCTCCTCTTTCAGTTTTTTGTTTACATGCAAAACTGAAACCCAGAAAATTATATACATTGTAATTTAAGTAAATAAGATTTTATCTCTTCTGTTAAAACTTCTGCGAGCATAACTTTAAATTTGGAATTGAGGATGTGTATATTTATTCTCTCTCTCTCTTTTTTTTTTTTTTTTTTAACTTAACAGGTGCAATGGATGTAGAAGAGAGGAATCGTCAAATGAAAATCAGCAAGTACAAACAGGTAGCAGGATCAGATTCCAGGCTGGAACAAGATTATCACTCTAAGGCAAGGGAGTTTTGTTTTGAAAAGCAACAAAATATGCTAAACTGAAATATCTAATATACTTTTACAAAGTAATAGGTGACTGGAAGGTTGTTTCTTCAGTAAAAGTTTATTGTGTATCTATAATAAAAATATTTGGAACATGCAGCAAAATCCTTAACACAGAGTGTTCTTGGTTATTCTAATTTCAGAAGAATAAGTTAAATAAAAGTACCAGTAGGGCCATAATTTAAAACTCAAAGAGAAGGAAAAAAGAGGTTTATTGAGGTTTATTGGCAGATGGAATGAGAGCTATTGAAACCTGTTCTTGACTTTCGTATAGTTGAATAAAGGGTTAGTATGATCTACTGAAAACTGGAAGATACAGTGTTACTTAGTTTGATAGTAGCAGCTTAGCTTTTGGAAAAGTATTCAACACAAGAGCTTCCACTCCTGCTGTGGCAATTGGCCAAAAATGTACATTCTGAGTTGTTTCATAGTAGTATAGCCCCAAATATACCATGCAAAATTTCCTTCTATCTGGAACAGGGTCATGTCATATACAGTGTGTTAATTAAAATAATCAAGATACTTTCAATTTAAGCTTCTATTATACAAAAATAATTTAGTGTCCTCTAAAAAACTTAATTAATTTAGGTCAGATTGCAAATGGGAAGCACAAGACTTCTGACCTATAAAAGCTGACTGAGGAAGAGAAGTCTGGTTTAGACTTTGTTTCCAGGATGTATTTTGTTGCTCCAAGGACTGGCAGTTACTGTAAACTGAGCCATTTAATGTTTGAAGACAAACAAAGAATCAAATTTATGAAGTATTATTAGTTTTGCATAACTTTACATTACTTTCTAGAATGAACATTTCAGTGTGGATAAACAGAGGAAAAGTTTTAGTGAACCCTATGACAAAATCAAAAACACTATTAATGAAAACAGAATCAACAAAGCAACAAGAAAACTGTGAAAATATCTTAAAATACTTAAAAGCTCTGTGGATGTGCTGCATGATTATCTGGGTATTCTAAAAATGTAGTTTTTACTGCAGAAGGCTCAGGAATTTTTATTAAGATGTAGGAGGGACTTGGTATACTGTCATGTTTAGATGCTTGTTTTATGTTGACACAGCAAAATTATTTAATGTGTGTCTATATTGTCAGCTTTGAAAGGTGTTGCCTTTTAGATGTGAGCATAGTAATGTGAGCAGACCTTCTGGCAAGTGTTGTGATTATCTGTACTACAGAAATATTACTTCATGTATTGTATGTATTACCAGTCTTATTCTGATGATTTTCCTGCTCCATCAATACGTGATTGAAATTTGAGTCAAAAGTAGGACTGGCATGGAGTAAAAAGAATAAATGGTCTCTTATGTGAAGGAGCTGGATAGAATATAACTACCTAAGGAAACATTTCCTACCCTTGTTTTTCCATTTCACCCCCACCATATTATTGGGCCTCACTCTACATCTTTTATCTTTTTAACTGAAATTTTACCTTCAGTATTATTGAAACGTATTAAAGAGGAAAATTACAAATGGAATTATTTTATGAAAATGGTGATTTATTTATTGCACACATCTAACCATTGTTTCCAGAAATAAACAGTTAATTTACTCTTCTGACAAAATGTAGTTTCAGTATTTGAAAATGAGGTATTTATTCTATCAATGAGCTTGTGGAACTAGACACTGAAAATTCACGTATATGTATTAATCTGAAATGCATTTTTTAAATGGTGTCGTTTTGAAGCCATATGAAAAACATAATTCTCATAAACCCTGTGAGAATTCTGTCTTAACTTTTTTACTACCACTGCTTCAGTTCCCCTTAATTAAGCGCTTATAGTATCTAGAGATGGAAAATCAGTAAGTACAATTTATCTAACTGGTTTCTACAAAATTCTTCTGGATTCACAAATTGAAACACATATGTCAAATGCTGACTGAAATCTCACATTCTGTATACTATAAAGTGACTTTGATGTTTTCAATCTGTCAGCTAGCAGAAGCAGGCAGTCAAGCGTGCCATTCCTGAGACAAATGTCATTAAGTAGGCATTAAGCCATATTCAGGAAAACAAGCACATGGAGTGTTCTTTCACATTTCTCTTTAATTTCTTTCTCTAAATGGAAGTCAACAGCGAGTCTATGTCTCTCATGATTATTTTGAGTTAAGAAAAAATATCCTTTCTTGCTAAGAAAGCAAAAGCTCTAACAGGAGATGTAATATTAAATATATATTTAAAAATTGTATCGGTACTAGAGGCTTTAGAGGAAGGTACATACACTTCTCTTGTGCATAGGCACATATTAAGAAACTTGTAGGAAAAGTTTACTTCCAGACAACTGTATTCTTAGAAGCTGCTGAAATATGTTTTTCCCCTGCATTTTCCCCTCATGACTGATAATATTGCAGTATGTATTTTTGTAACCAAGATATGTGTCTCATTATTTTTTGGAAGCTAAGTATTCTGCTTCCATGATATTTTGTGTATGTGAGTTTGGCAGGTAATGCATGAAAGAGTTTCTTCTGTAAGTACAGAAGTTGCTTGAGTTTAGTTTCAGCATGAACATGAGGAAAGCAAGCAATATATTTGATTTTCAAATAAACAATTTTACAATTGAGGAGGCATGACAGAAAAAAATCTGTGGGTGTTAAGGATTAGGTAAAAGTATTTCTGATATTGGAACAACTATTTCTGAATACTAGTAGAATGAGTATTAGTAGACTTGTACTAAACAGGGTATATACTGGTCTGAATTGCAGTGCTGGCAGAAGCTGGCATGCAGGAAAGCCTGAGTTCTGGTAATACAGAAAAAAGCACAGTAGCACAAACATGTTTCATCAGAGGAAAATTAAAAAAAAAAAAAAGCACAAGTCATTTACCATACTGTGGCTCTGTAACACTACCCTGATTTATGTAATTTTCCTCAAGAATATTTATAGGACTAGTTTATTTTTTTACATGAAAACTAAGCTACCCAGTTCTTCAGTGTTTAACCAAGAAGTACTGCAAAGAGGGAAGGCAGGAATTGTGCAATTCCTCTCTCCTAGTCCCAAGACTGGACTATTCCCAGTGGATTGACTGGGTGGAGTTGAAAAACTTGCTTTCTACTGAGAATAAAGGTATGTCTTTTACATGGAGCCCTAGAAGCATTCACAATCAGTGTGAACTCAATGTAGAATCAAGAGAGAATTCCATCAACTCAGGCCATATTAGCCACTACAAAAGGGTCTGGGTAACTAAAAACATTGAATGCCAAAGTAAAGGGTGCTGTATTTGTGTAGTTGAAATAGTGAAAAGTGATTTTTTTCTTTAAGGAACAAAGGTAAAACAGAGACTGGCAACTAGATGACACACATTTAAACCTCAAAGTATCATGAGTCTCATTTTATTTGTTTTATTAGGAGAAAATAATGACCTAGAAAAAAAGCTGAGAAATCCAGTTATATAATATAGCAATTAGGAATAGTCAGTAATGTAATAATTGGGAATGTAGTATATTAGTGCAACAAGGAACAAAGTTGGGGTAAAAGAGGTAAAAGACCAGATAAAAACTGAATTATTTACGGAACTGGTGACAAGATTATTTAGCCTATTGTAGAAATGGGTACACCAAATAGAGAAAAGTACAGAACACCAAAGAGGACTGTCCAACTCTATCTTTAATGATTCATATTGATGATAAAACTGAAACTATTTTATCACCAGATGTATGTAATGCTGCAGTTCCTTTTAATCAATAACCCGAATTCATGTTATATATATGAGCGTAATTCTCTCTGTTTGCTGTAGGAGACTAGTAGTGTTAGGCATTCTCTAATGCTGCTTTGTGATCTTCTTACCTATTAGTAAGACTGATACAAGTTAAGCTATGGACAGTAAGAGCTAAGAATCTGCTTAGTTTATCTGAGTAGTGCAGATGCAGCTGAAAGGCCCTTGGAGCAGACACTGAAAGCTGTGGTTCTTCAGACTGAGACGCTTTGATTCAGCAATGAATCAAGTACCACCTTATGGGTTACCTGGGTGGAGAATGTGCGAAAGATAAGAGCTGTAATGCTGGAGGTGGAAGAGCTTGAGTCTGAATACATCAAAAGCAGATCTCCCTAACTCTCAGTCTTGTTTCAATGTGCAAAAGTGACCAAGAACTGTCCTTTTCCTCTGAAACCTTCAGGAAGTGTTTTATGTCATTAGTAGAGTTCTATGCAGTATCCTTTAACTTCTGCTGCTGATCAAAACATTTTATTTAATGGTGTTTTGGGGATGCCTTTGTCTCCTCCTTAAAAACAAAAACAGAGCAGTACACAGAGCAGCAAAGATTGCTAGCAGAAACACTTGTCACTTCTCTTCTTGAAACCCTTGTGGAGAAGGACTTGTACAAACTTCCAATCTAAGAAGACTATGAGACCTTTGAAATTCTTACTGTATATGACCTGTAGGTTCTTTTGAACTGGCAATTGTTGGAGGCTAAAATGGATGTTAGGTTAAATATCCATATTCCCTCAAAACAGTGTAAAAATTGGAAATCTCTTTTCTATACATTTCTTCCTATCATGTCAGTTTAAATTTTAAAATTTTATATATCTCAATAAAATTTGAAAAGGAAAATACTTAGAATGGAGCTATGCTGAAGAATAATTAAGAAGGCAAAAATTAACCCAGCTAATACCACACACAAATAATCCATGCAATTAATTCTATAAAATACCTGTGAAACAAAGGGCCTAACCACTAGAATTTTATAAGCTTATAAATGGGAATAGCTGATGTTACAGTTCTGGTTCCCATGAACACCGGATTTAAAGTCCAATTAAAAGATCTGAAAAATGTAGCTAGATTAAAAAATTCAGAATTCTAGATTTGAGCTGTGTTTGCATGGTAATGTAGAAAACACTCCTTATTTAATTTCTATTTTTGTCAAACTATTTTGCTGATGAGTTAAAAGTTATTTAGTGACTTGGGTACAGATGTGGATTGATGTGATTTCTGTTATTTTCATAGAATCATAGAATCATAGAATCTTAGGGGCTGGAAGGGACCTCAAGAGATCATCTAGTCCAAACCCCTGCCAGAGCAGGGTCACCTAGAGTACATCACATTTCTTCTTTAGTTAATGGTATGCAAACTCTCAAAGTATTTTTCTTGCTAAGATGCAATTTTTCTTTTTCATTTAGTTCAAGCTCTCTTTAGTTTTGATGCTTTTCTTTTCTTTTTTTTTTTTTTTTTTTTTTTAATCTTGAGTATCTATGTCTCTATTAGAGTTGTAGGGTACTCTTAAATGTGATTCTATGGCTAACACAAACACTGCATTCACACAGGGTGATCACTGAAGTCTAAACATCTGAAAGCAGACTGATACTGGCTGCCTTTATCTGTCAGCGGGTGCTTTTTGTCATCAGCCATTTTCTTAGGGTTTGTGTAAGAGTCTATTGCCAATCATATATGTTGAAAGCAGGGTTTAATTACATTATAAAATATTATTAAAGCACTTTATAATTTTAGAATTAATATTAAAGATAAAAGATGAATCCTGAAAGTAAAAAATAAAATGATCAGTCTATTTGGGCTCTGAATATTCAATAGTTATTATAGTGTATTGGAAAAAAAATGTGATTCAATAGCAGAAATTTACATTGCTCTCTTTAAAAAGAGCCCACAAAAATACTATGTGTTACACAGTCTTGAGATTTACTCTTACAGCAGTGAGTAAAATATTCTTCTGAAAAAAAAAATATTTTCTAGACAAAAAATATTATATCAAACACATGTATATCAAATATATATATAAATATTTCTATCAAAGTTGGATTCACTTACTTAATGGTAAGCATTCCATCAATTTAAAAGTCACTCGGGTGCTGTTTTTACCAATTTCCAGAGAGACTAATCATTACAATTTATCTTATCCTTTTTTTTTAGTAGATTTTTATTTACAGAACTACTTTGTATAGACATGTGAATTGCTAAACTGTTAATCTATTCTGCTTCAGAGTGGCTATCTTTCCATAGTGCACTCAATTATTTCTGTTTACTGTTCTTATCTGCATTGACCTGTGAAGTTTCAAGATGCTATTGAACTGTGTAAAAATTAATGTATAGTGTGACTGTGCTTGAATTAATTATCTAAGTTGTACTGAAACTGATGTTATGCTGATAATCAATGATAAAATCTGCTGATAACAAGAAAGAAAATTAACTGGGAAATATGTACTAAATATCTGGATGCCAAAATGTGACATTCAAAAATACAGAATATATTCAGTTAATTGAGTTGCTGCACATTCAGGGAGCTCCTAGAGATGAGAATAGTAACCTATGATAACACGTATCACGCCAGATTGCAGTTTGTGCTATTTAATTCTGTGACAAGCAGCACAGGCGCAAAAAGGACATTATTCACATTTGAAAGGTAACAAGGGTATAGCAGTGGTTGCACCTAGATGGAAACGTGTTTGCTAGATCAATTTGCCAGGCTATTGACCTTGAAAAATCAAGGAAAGCATGGCATGTAAGTAGAAAGGGCAAAGCTGAAGTCCCAGTGCAGCACTCGCGTGGAGCCTGCCTAAACATGTAGGATACAAAATGAAGAAGCAGAACCTTTGTCTGACTTCTTCACCAGGGGTGGTTCAGAACCACCCAGCACTGTCAGGCTGGCAGGCAGGAGAGGTGCTGGCCCCGTTGCCTCACCTGCCTCCTGCCCTGCCTGGCTGCCCTATGCCACAGCAGCTTGGGAAGGAGCCTCTGGGATGGCTGCCGGAGAGATGCTCCAGAGGTCCAGATGGGCACACCTTAGGTGGAGGGAGGATTTGCTGGGTTTGTTGTTATAATTTGTAATTCCTCATTAAAAACAGCCAGTCTGTAATGATGAGGCCCGTGAGATGGTTGTGGCACTAGAGATCTTCTCTTTGGTCCAGCCTCTGGGAGCGCTTCTGTTTATTAAATGGGTTTATTTTCTTTGATAGCAGCCCCAAAGTTATCACTGGAAATTCATCGTTTATCAGCCTTTTTCCAAGAAGCATATTTGTGGTTTTGAGGAATTTTTGCCAACTGTCTTGCAAGAAAAAAGCTATATTTCTCTATTAGATTTCCCCAAGGCATTGCATTTCTTTGATTTTTCTTTTTTTAAGTATCTCAACCACATAATCTCTTGCAGTTAATTTTAGTGAATATAACTGTGAGTTCAAACATCCATATTGTAAGAAGTGTTTGTGAACACAGTATAAGTAACACAGGACCATTATTCTGTAAATCTGATTCTGCACAATGGAGCTAATCAAAGCAGAGTCAAGGTCTTGGCACCTCAGTGCAGGGAGGTCTCTGTAAAGCCTTAATGCCTTCAGCAACACTTCTAGTGAGAATGTTACGAAAACCTGAAGTTACCTCTGTGGCCCTTCTAACCTGTGGTTTTTCTGACTGTCATTTGTTGGAAGTAAAGTCTTTACTTACAAGAATTAATATTGATTTAGTGTTAGGCAATAGAATATTTTCTTTAGCAATACATCAGAAAGAATACTATCATCCTTCTGCAGATGGAAATAGTTGTTTTACCAGACCTGTCGCTGACAGTCTGAATTAGCAAATAATAACAGGAAAGAACAAGGACAAAAAAAAGGTAAAAAAGGTAAAAACCAGTTCTGAAAATGTAATCTTTACTTCTAGACAGTGTAAGGATATACCCAAAAAGTGCTAATCTTTGTACTGTTCAAAGTAGAAAAAATAAATTATGGCAGCAAGCTTATTCTACTAGTAGCATTCCAAGATAATAGAAACTAAAATATTAGACAACACTGTCAAATAAAGTTAACGTCTGCACAAAACCCCCTCTTTCCCCCTCCCCCCCAACAGCATTTTGATCTAAATATTTGCCTTGATGAAAAACACAGACACACACACATATATATATTTCACCTTATAACCTTTAGTATTATGCTGAAAAGAAGTTTGAAAATTGTGTTTCTCCCAGCATTAGTTTATATTGAGAAAAAAATTAATCTATCATACAGACAAACATACTCAGTTTTGACATGAAGTTCAACTGGTGTTATCACAGCAAATTTGATCTGATACATCTTTTTTCTTCAAACTATGTAAAATCTTTAGAAGACGTTGTATTCGTTTCCTTACATAGAGTATCTTAGATTCACTAATTATCAGAGAATCAGAATGCATCATCCTATTTCTGTTCTCTCTTGAGTAACACGTGCCATTAGGTACAAAACAATCCTAGTCATTTGCATACTTCTGTAGTTTAATCTGAAGCAACTAGCTAATTAATAATACCTGCACTTTACTTAACCTGAATCTGATTTTGTAAAAACAAAATTCCAAACACTGTGACATAGTTTTCTGTATCTAAGAGATGATAATGTAAATTCATTTTTGATAAACAGGCTGACTTTCAGATTCAAGAACTGTAAAGAAGTAAATTGGGTATTATTCAGGAGGCAGTTAGAAATGCTTCCTTTCATACTTCTAAGCTAGTTTCTAGTCACATCAATTTAGGAAAGGCTATGCTAATGCTATGCTAAGGAAACATCTGTAAAATGAAAATAACTTTAAGAGTTCTAATAAGTCATAGATATTAAAGATCTTAAAAAATGGTCACAGAAGTTTTTGACTGCAGAATAGTTCCAATGCAGATAAATCTCTTTCAAAAATATTTACATTTATTATATTGTTTCAACGGAATTATTTTATGTTTCTCTTCCAGAAATGTTGCGTATTATTATCCTACTGTTAAAGTGGTTTATGTGGTGAAATTTAAGTTATAAGTAATGTTAATGTGTTGCAAATTTTCTGTAGAAGTGAATTCAAATTAACTCTACAAGCAAGTAAAGAGGTTAATGATTATAGTCTTTACAATGCAATATGACAGGTAAAAGTAATAAAAGTTTTCTCATTGCTCATTCTTTGAGAACTGAAACATAATGACCAAAGAGAGTTCAGTTTTTCTATTCCCCAAGAGTGGTTTGAATGCTCTAGATCTCTCTGCAGCCTTTTTCCCTTGGTTGCAACGTAATGAGGGCCAAGGTGCTAGAGAAAATACATTTTAGGGAAAAATAAAGTTTTCTAAGTGTTTTTGCTTGCCCATACAGGGATAAGGAGATGGTGGTGTCTACCTCTTGCAGATATGTTTGCCCTTTAGCTAGAAGTTAATCAGAAGGAAATTCGTAGGCAGCTGAGCTCATATACTTCTTCTTGTACAGGGATTTTCCCAGATATATCCTAATAATTAGTGAAAAAAAAGAGATTAAGAAAAAAGATTATGGGACATTCCCTGAAAGCACGCTTGATTTTGGAAGCTACTCTGTGATATCTGTGGATTTAGAGACCTACAAAGCGTAATCAAACAATGCTCTATTTATATCCTGTTCTTCAGCAATTGTGTTACTCATGGTCCCTAGGCACTTCTGCTTACAGGTATAAAAACTCACCAGATGGCCCATGTGCCAATCCAGCTGTTCTTTTCAGCATTAATTCCTTTTAAGATGTTGTATCCCTGGACAAATTTGTTCAAAGTCATAGTTAAATGCTAAATAGAGAAAGTAGGATTAACAGGGAAGTTAATATATTTTCTCTCAAGCCATCGGGTATACTGAAATACTTAACAGGCTTTTGGGGGTGAAATAAAGTGTAATGAGACAGGAATTTGGTTATGAAAAGGGATGGTTGCCTTCTATCTTTTTTTTTTCTGTATTTGTTTTTGTTTTTATGAGACCCAAGGACTAAAAACCAATTATAAAAATTAGTTTAAAATCCAGGTTAAATGAGAACTCTTTAGAATACATATTGTTTGGCTTCCTATCTTGCATTTGCAAAATAACATCTCAAAGAAGCCCATATTAGGTAGAACAGAGAAAAAAACAGGATTTCTTAAGCAGAAATCCTGTTTTGTTACCCAATTTAAAAAATAAGCTATTGCCTGCATGGCAGGACTGCATGAAGTGCAAGATATTTTGAGAGCAATGGTGATGGAAATGGCATGTGAACCACTTGAGGAACAGGAACAAATATGGGAAGCACACTTTTATTCTGTTTATCCAGTGTAAGTAGAATTCACTAGAGTTGGAAAACCAAAAAGGACAAGAAACAGAATTAAAATTTATCCTTGAAACTGGTCCCCTTGAGCAATTGAGTTAACTGTAGGTAAGCTGACTAATTTGTCCTAACAAATGTGCTGGAATTCACCAGGAGATAGAACATCGGAGATACCATTAAATGTAATTACACATCAGGTTGTGAAGCCCTGGATGCTTGCATTTCTGTAATCACCCTAACTTGAGCACCTCAGATTTTTACAGTTAATGTTGACCATGATGATACATCTTCAGGAGGTTTGGCAAAGTGTTCTGGAATGCTAAAGGATTGCTGATCTCTATTTTAAGTAGATTTTCTTCCTTCTGTGTAAAACAGTCAAAAAGTTAATATGTGGCATTTAACAAAATACAGGGAATTTTTATTAGAGCTGCATCAAGAGTCTATTATGCCGATAATCACAAAGACAGACCATGGATCTATTTCTCTAAAATAAAACGTGGTGATTGACTCTACCCTGTTTTAAATAGCAGATAAAAGTCAGGAGAAGATCAGCAGTATGAAAGGGCACTTAGGTAGCAAATGTTTGGTTTAATTTGAGCTTTGTTTTATTTTGAACTTTGATATTTATTTTCTATTCTGCCTGCTTTCTTAAATTACTTTCCTCTCAGAAAAGGAGGACTTATTTTTTTATCATTCAATCTTTAATTCTCATTAAAAGGTTCTTCTTTTGAAGTTCTTGTTTATTTGCCTTCATGTTATATAGACTCATATTTCCTCAAGAACTTCTGAGAATATTCTAGCTACATGAGAGTGTTCTGTGGTTCACCTATAAATTTTTAAGGCATGTTGGAATAAGGAGATCTGGTAAAAAGGTGAAATCCATTCACAGGACTAATGAAACTTTCTATTAATTCCAATTTATATAGTTAATTATATCTGTTTCATTCCTAACTGCATGCTATACCTGAGTCTCTCTTCTACCTCAGTTAATATATCAGAATCAGCTACAGCCAGGGAAAAGATCTTGCTTTAATATTCAGACTCTGAAAACACTTCTTAAAAATCTCAGTTGCTTTCCTTGACAGCTAATAGGAATTTGTTATCTTCATTGTCAAAGTAGATGTCCTAGTTATATAGAATGTAAGAGAGACATACTACTAAGGGACACAGGCCAGTGGTGGTAGCCTCTTGTTATTCTGAAATGTGATGTCTCAGAGTCCTGATCCAATGACTAAAGGATTTGGAGTGGAAGCCTTCTCTGTAAGGAATGACTTTAAGGTAGTTTTTGAATATGTATTTTGAGACACCTGCTTGGCCATTATAAACCTTTAATTTTCACCCTAGTGGTAACGCATCCTGGATTGACTTTTACAAATTATGGTTTTTATATGATGCTGAGCATTGTTCCTCTGTTGTTTTATTTGACTTTTAATTTACTTAAACCAGCAGGTTTTTAACCACCGTGTTTTTCATAGGAGAGATGAGATTTTAAAATCCGTGTTATTTTGAACACTGTAATAATATGGTAAATTTACATAATGCAGAAGGAAGTTTCCAGTGCTCTCTCCTTTCAAAACTTGTAACATTTGGTTCTGACTTGATGTAAAAGTAAATAAGAACACTTAGTTCCCTAGACTGGATGAAGCTACTTTTGTGAATTAACAGCTCAATTTCAGTACAGCTGAAATGAGAGGTTGTAATGAAGTGGTACTGAAGAGGAACATTACAACAAGAGGCTACTTGGTGTAGTAACCAACTGCAGGACCAGATTTGCTTTAGGAAGACAAACTTGTTGACAAGCTCACTAAAAGACCCAAGAGCTGCCTTACTGCTTTCTAGTTTACCAAATATTTGCAGGTCCTCTAATTTCCCCTTGATATAATTCCAGAACATTTTCTAGTGATCTCTAATACTTATTTCATATTGTGCCCTTTAAGGAGTTCTTTAAAAAATTGCACCACATGCCAACATAGGTAACGCAGATGATTTTTTGTCTTTTGATTTGGCTTTCCTCCAGACTGCCTCCCTCTGTATTTCCAGTTGTCCTTACACAGTGATCCACTGGTGGCTTATGTATGACTGCTGCCTTTGCATTTTCTTATTCAGCTCCTGGATCACCTTGATCCATAGGATGGCAGAGTAATTTGGCCTGGAGTGGACCTCAGAATCTGTCTAGTCCAACCTCTAGCTTAAAGGAGGGTCAGCTGTGAGATCAGTACAGATTGGTCAGGGCATTATCCTGTCAGGTCTTGAAAACATTCAGGGGTGAAACTGACACAGCTTCTCTGGGCAGTCTGATCCATTGCTTCTACATAATTATGATAAAACTATGCCTTCTTATACCAGTCAGAGCTGCTGTGAACTGCTTGGCTCTGTCTTTTTGACATCCACCCTGTGTGACCTGGCAGGCTGCTGTTGGGTAATGCCAAAGTCATCACAAGAAGAACAAGCTGGGCAGAACAAGCCCAGCTACCCCAGCCTCTCCTCATAGGGCAAATTCTCTAACCCCAGCCACCTCAGCGGCCCTCCAGTAAACTCAATCCAGTTGATCAATATCATTGTAATTTGGGTCTCAAAACTGTTCACAATATTCTAGATGTGTTCTAATGGTTGCTGAATAAAGGGGAATTACCATGCTACCTAATCTACTGGTTATGTTCCAGTCAAAACAGCCAAGGCTGCCTCTCCTTGCCTCCAGGCCCACTGCTCACTTGCTTCATCTTTTTTGCTGTTCAGTTTTCACTTAATAATGTAGCTATAGGATGCTGTTTGCAATATGGTTTAGTCCCATACAGAAGATAGGTTTAGGAGTCTCCTTTGTACGTCTGTATACGTGAGTACTGGCCAGTGAAACTGATAAACAAGTGGAATCAAACCATTCAGAGAAAGATGTGAGAACTTTTAAAGTAGATTTTTTTCACATGTTCAATAGAAATATGTATGTTCTTTTTTACCAACATGTTCCAATTGGTGGCCTAATGTTATTGGAGATTAGGACCATTTAGAAAGTGGGTTTTGCAAATCAGGTTGCAGTCAGTTATTTTTATTCAAGGTAGAAATAGATTGGAATGTTCTGAATAATGGGAAAAAATTGTGATGGATAAGGAATGGGAGTAAGGAATGGATGTGCAGGAAACTACAGCTAGATTTACTTTTCAGGCACCATACTGCTCAGAAATAGCAACACTATATGTAGCTCTCTCTTTTAGGCTCATGCACAAGAATGGCAGTAGGGCCAGGGTCAGGAGATCAAGGAGTGCCTAATGGTAAGCAAGAACTGGCTGAAAGAACAGTCATGAAACAGTGCCAACGGAATTTATCAGGAGCAAAATACAGGGCTAAGTAAGCAGAATCCATGAATTAGGAATCAAAAGGAGGAAGACCAGGTAACATCTAGGCCTACAAAGCAGAAGTCAGGATGAACAGCCAAGAATGACTCTGAGCTAGGACTGGTTGCAGCTCCATATTGAGAACCCCAAGGCAACTCTGAAGCTTCCTATGTACCTAATACCAGAGCAGTGCAAGAACTGATCTCCCCAGTCAGTCCTTAAATCTCCCAGGGGACTGATGGCTGCCATAGGCAGAGCTGGTAGCTAAAGCAGAGCTGGTTTTAGTTGCACTGTTTTTAGAGGCCATGAACTTGCACCAAAGGCTACAATTGAAATCACAGAACGCTTCATACCATTGCAATGCTCTGGCTACTCAAGAGCTTTTGTCAGTGAGGCAAAGAACTATTGAAACAGTCCAGAATGGTGCTTTAATCTTCTTGCAGTAGCACAATGGACAATTGTCTGAAACATCTTCCCAACATTTAGATCAGTAAGAACATTGACCAGATTTGCATGTTCCTTTGTAATTGCTAGCAAATAAAAATTATGAGTAGACTATAAAAAAGAAAAAACAAATTAAATAGAAAGACTGTTGGAAATCACTGACAATTTCAATTGCCTGGACAACTGCATGACTGTATAGTCCAAGAGGAAGACTCATAACAATAGGTTAAGGCAATACAATACACTTTAAAACTCCCTTTGAATTAAAAGTTCTGAAACAGTTTCTTTGAAGAATTAAGTATCAGAACAGTTGCACCTCTATGTGGCCTGCCAGTCATATAGTGGTAGCTCAGAAACAGGTCAGAATGTTTGCAGAGGTTGCTGTATTAGGAAGCAGAGCAGATATTTTTTCAGCTTTAATAATCTTGAAGTCATTGCTTCAGGAAAGTAATCTATTGCAGTTGAAAGGTATTGGCACAAACACCTAACTGTAACTTTATTAGGGTCTTCAAGCTGATTATTTTACTAATGCAGAGGAAAGGGCTTTTAGAAACTTTTAAACTTCTTCACTAGAATCTGTGATCATGAAATCCCATTGTTCAGCACAGCAGAATAGGACATAATCATGTTACTATAAAAACTGCAAAAGTGACTTCTGATCAACCCATCTGCTTGTAGCAGACTTCCTATTGTTTAAACAGCTTGAAGAGGTTGAGTACTTTTACTGCTTTATGGGTCATAAACTCCAGAATGCTGCCTATATTGTGTGAGTCTTGATTGCTTTGAAAGTAAAAATTTAACCTCATTCCAATAAAATTTCCAGCATTGGGGAAGTCAGAAGATAATTTTTCTACTGCCATGACTGTTATTTAAAAAAAAAAAAAAGAATAAAGAAAGAAGCAAAATCCCAGTATTCCCAGTATTTAATTAATCCATGTAGTAGGCAGGTACAATTCACTACAGCCTGGACCTCCTGACTGTGCAAACCAGGGCAGCTAGCAGTGCACATAAGGTGCTCTCTCTGTCCTCTTGCCTGTGTTTTCTTCTGAGGGAAGCTGGAGCACAGAGGGTCGTTACTGGATCTGATGATCCAAACCTGTGGCGGTGCTGCAGCCAGGATCCGGACAGGGGAGCTGGATGTATCCAGGAGGGTGCATTCAGTAGGTACAAACTGCTATAAGTACAGCAAACTCCTACAGCACAGAACTCAGGGACAGCAGCAGAGAGGGATGGGAAATGGCAGCAGTGTTTCAGATGTAATGAGTGGATGCCATTTGGTTAATAATGACCTTTTCAGTCTAATAGTTGATCTTATCATACTGTTGGTGACATTTAGAAAAAAAAAAGAAAATGAAATTTGGAGGAAGAAAACAAAGGAGTATAAATTTATAAAGAAGTAATGTTTTACAGCAACTTAAAGCAAACAAAACCTGAAAAATAGTAAAAAAATTGTGCAAACATGGTTGAATTTTACAGTCAGAGTATGTGATGTGAAAGAACTGAACACTTTTCAGAAGTCAATATTTGCACAACATATTTTTACTTTTGGGGCAGAGAGCAAAGGAACTTCAGGAACTGCCTTTCTAGAATTTCAATTTATAAAACAAATATAAAACTCAAATACCAGCATGACTTCTGTCAGACAAGCAGTATATTTCCTTTTGTCTTCTGTGCAGAAATTACTGAAACACTAACATGCAATACACTTACCATTATAATCCATTTCCTAAGCAAAATTTTGCCAGATACAAGGTGAGAAACAGACCTTAGCAGCAGAATAAAGAGCAATTTGGAGGAGAATTAATGGATAAATATGAGGCATCTGAGCTTTATGCAGCAGGAAAAACAACTTAGTTTCTAGATGTTACTTTGGTGGGCAGCTAGCAGATGCTAAGGCTGGAACTCAGATGATGTGTAAACAAAACTTTTAAAAACATATGTGGTATATTAAGACAATCAGATTTAACAAAAGGATCAATTAACTTTCCCAAATTCAAATAAAAAACATACTGAAATAGTAAATCAAATAATATTTCTGTGCCATCTGAGCCAATTGAGAACATTTGAAGGGAAGTACCATAACATACAATTGAGAAAAAAAGAGACAAGGTAATGATTTGATGATCTTTTTTTCACATTATATTTCCAAAATTATTTACCTTTAAGTACCTTTACCTTTCTTGCCATTGCAATTTTCAGTCTTCCCCATATATCACTATATTATTACTTTGCATTAGCTTTAAAAAAATCCAAGAAGGTTGATTTACTTACGAAAAGGTCTGATTTGTTATATACAGCACATTGGTACGAAAAATGTATTTTAAGCACTGATGTTCTCCAGGTGTGGAAATGTAACAGACAAAATAAAAAAACCATAGCTTTTATAAACTTCCAGTGTGCTGCAGAATGGCTCTTCAGAATAACTCTGCAAAGCTTGTGCCATTGGCAGCTTCATGTCTCTCACACTTACTTAATTCAGAAGGGCTCTTTTCCATGGACTGCTTAGCAAGCTTAGTGTGGGATCTGCAGGTTGAGGTCTCATATTCTGTGAATCACCACAAGTAATTATCTATTCCCTAATTGGAATGTAATTAACAATTCCCTCAATGATTTACAACTGCTGGTACAGTCTCCCTTGTCTCCCCAAAGGATAGCCATAGTGGGTCTGTGGTGCTGGTGGGTGCGCCTGCCCCCAGGTCACCAGCCACTCTCGGTACAACAGCTCCTCATGCAGGTGTAGGTGACCTGGCTGTACGTCAGCTCTGTTGGGAGCCAGTCACAGCAGAGCCTTGGCAGCTCAGGGGTCAGCACAGCAAGTTAATCTTCTTGAGAGCCTCAGCTCGGGAGACCTGTGAGCAGCTCTGAGTTGCCTTTTCTACAGTGCATGGTGGTAGCCAAGTACACCAGGGTGTTCTTCCCAGTCTTGGTAGTTTTAGGCTAAATCAATACAAACTACACTTACAACTTCATCTTCAATGCATAATTATTCTAGGGAGGGTTAGGTGGGTGGAACTGAATAAATAGGACTGAATATATACACTTTACGCTGTAGTAATTTTTTCCTTCTCTAAAGGGCTAAGTAGTTGATCTTATGAAAGGAGTTGCTACAGTAGAACTTTTATACTTTTATTCTGGTGTAAATGTTGAATTATCCCTGATGATCAGGACAGTTGTTTAATCATGGCTTTTATCTTCCCAAATAAATATCTCAATAATAATATGTACTGTCCTGTTTATCAAGCAAAAATATTAATGGCATAAATTTAAAAAGAGTAAGTAAATAGAACAACATTTAAACTTTGCAATCACAGAGATACTCTGTCAATTTATGACTGGCTAAATGGCTTCTCACACTTAAAGGCTGGGGAGTGGTTTGGTGATGAACACAAATACTGTAAATTGGTGCAGATCAGGAAGCCAGCTGCAGCACATGCATCCATTCTTATGTACATGTGCAGTTCAAGCTGTGCTTGGGCACTGCCTGCAACAGGTGTTCAGGATAACGTGCATCAGCAGATTTGTTTGGTCTTTATTTTATTTCCCTGTCTCAAAAGAGACAAAGTAACTTGCTATTTCTAATTGTAAAATTCATTTATGATAAATAGGCACTCAAATGCTACAAGAATAAAAAGGCATAATAATTGTTTTCAAATCTAAATTGAATACCTCTGCACAACACTGTTCTGTGTTGTATGAGCTTACTGCTGATCTCCAGTCACCTGCCTCTCTGCTTTGCTTTCCTTCACTGGTGAAACTGTTGTGGTAAGAATATTCTGTGATGGTTTAGATGTCTTTGCTAAGGTTTGTGAAAACCTTTGAAAGAGCTGGAAGTTCTGTACAAATCACTCAATCAATGAAGTTGAGGAGCTAATAACTTGAATAGGATAGCAAAGTAGAGTAAAATTAATAGAAACCAAGGCATAATATCTACTCAATATCAGTTAAAGACTTCATTATAAAAGTTCAGTCAGTCTGGTGACAAAGGCAGTTTAGATAGCATCAGGGACCAGCTCCATAGCTGATTTGTGGTAATGTCACTGACAACAGCTGTGTCTTTGTCCCTTTCCTCTTACAGTATCGGTCAGGACGGGATCCTCAGCGAGGCTCAGACAATGTTTCCAATAAGTCTTCAGACAGTGATGTCAGTGATGTCTCCGCTGTGTCACGGACAAGCAGCGCTTCACGGTTCGTCTGTCCAGTCAGAACGGCCAAGGGGAAACAAGAAAATAAGGTGAGGGGCTGTAGTGCCAGCCATGGCAGCATAACTTATGTAACTAAACTTCTGCCAATAATTGTATTTCAAATTAATGCTTTGCCTAGGCTGAAATTTGCAGGCAATTTGCAAAATACTGATTTCTAATGCTGTTTAAAGTCATCATGGTATTTGGTTTTAGTCAGGTTTTGTCATCTTGGGTTATACTAACACACTAAAAAAACGTGTTGTCAGCAAGCATTAGAGACACTTAGATTTGCACTTTCTGAAAACCATTTTGTAAAATACTTAATATGGCTGAAAAGACAGTTCAACTTGAAAATTAGTACCAACAATGTCAGAGACATCTTAATTTCATTTTAAAGTGGAGCTGCTGAACTTTTATGGGATTCTTATTTAATACTTACACAGACCAATTAAATTTATTTAGTACTTAGACTAGTCCAATTTAATTGTAGGCGTACAACCACTGAGTTGCTCTTCAGCAAGGTGTACATAATGTATCTGTGAGCAAAACAAAGCATTTCTTTTGCCTGTGCCCTGTGCACTCTCAGAGGAGCTTTGGCTGTGGAAGGAATGGCAGATCATTTTTCTTGCGAGGTGTAACTCACCTGTATCTCTTAGCAAAACTCAATGTCAGCCTATATTAATTCTCAGAAACTTGTTCTGTTGAGAGAAATGTGTTTGAAAAGATTGTTTAAACATCTGTTTATATGAGCACTGTTAGGACCACATCGTTTCTGCCATGTAGTTACGTATGGTTTCTAATTGTGATGTATTGCCATGAAACTTTTATTCAGAGGGAGTTAGAGACTGTCCTAAGAAAACATCCAAGGTACTCAAGGTACACTCTAGTGTAGGCTGGAGTCTTAGCCAGCATGGTTTAATTTATGACTGCTTCCATCTTTTAGTTTTAATTTCATTTATTTTGCATTTCCTTGCTTGTGAGTCTATGCATGCTCTTTGCCATGACCTTAACTTTTATTCTTTCCTTTTTCTTTTTGCATGCCTTTTTCAATTTTCATTGACTTCAGAAGGACAAGGGATGTTGAGGGAAAAAAAGAGGGAGGGTTGGAAGGGGATGAACAAGATGAAGTATTTCGTGAGGATGAAGAAAAAGAGGAGGAGGAGGAAAGAGCAAAGGAGCAAGAAATTAATGAAAAAGGGGAAGGGCAAGAGGAGACAGAGAACTGTGATAAGGAGGAAATCAAAGAATCAGGGCATGATGAAAAAGCTCAAGAAGACAAAGCTGAGGAAGGGAAA
>NW_009970723.1:11660652-11664906 GCF_000747805.2 Chaetura pelagica
GAAAGAGGATGACAGGTAAAATATACTTCAGTTTCTACAGACCTATTATTCTTCCTCCTATACCAAAACCCTATTCATCTTCCTTTTTTTCCCCTTTGCTTAGCTTAGTGTCTGTGTTCTCTGCAGCTTGTTTCGTTGGGTTTTTTTTTGCTTTCAGTCATGATGCTTTCATATTTAAGCAAGTTTAATTCTTGGCTCTAGTGATTTTTTTCTGCATACTGAATTACACAGCACACTAACTTGACTATTATGCATGCAATTGCAGCATATTTTTCTTTAAATTTTCTTTAATTAGACCAGATTTACGGTTTGACTATAATAAACAATAGAAATTGTAAGATTCCTCATTATATTCCCTACTTGAATTATTACTTCAGGGAAAAATCTTTTGTTGAGTGATATCAATATCTAAACCATCTTTATTTTCTTTTGTGGCACTACTAAAGAAAATAATTTGGACTTTTTTTTTTTTAAAAATCCCCTTTGTGTAGGCTGATAAATGTGCATATTGATCAACAATCTGTTCCATGTGAATAACAGTTGTGGGTTGCTGTATTGTGGAGGGTTCATGTACCTCTGCTGCTGTATTGTGTCCAGAAAGATTACAGCAGAATTGGCTCTGATTTTATCAGATAATATTTTAGAATTATACATTTTACCACAATTCCTTTGAACCATGGCTTTTAATATAAATGACATTTTGTGTTGTGAAATCCATGTAATTTGCATTATGAGAAATACAATATGCCTTCTTTGTTCATTAACAAAAAATGAGTTTGAGATTTTCTCAGTATTCTTGAACACTTTCTCACCTACACAAGAATGGCAGAAAATCTCAGAAAAAAACCCCTTCTTCTAACCGTCTAATTCTGCACGAGCTATAGATAACTGGTGTCTGTAAAACTGTGATCATATGTATTAGGGTAAGCAAAGAGCACTCGGTGGCAGTCAAATTTCTTCCTTTGCTACAAACTTACATATGTACATACATGCACATGCACACACAGGTGTACAGGCATAAAGCAAAGGTGTGACAAAAAGAGAATAAAAATGCCTGGTGTTCATTCTGGGGTTGGATGGGCCCATGTAGCCATACCACTGCTTTTGTTAAGTGCCATCATTGCTTAAGTCATGTGAGTGCATTTTAGAATTCAGCAAAAGCAGTTGTTAAGCAACTGTCTTTAAGACTGCCTTGGTGCATGTGTCCCAGGGACAGCTAAATGGTGTGTGTGCTTTAGAGACCTTTTTCTCTCCTGGCTCCCACTAAGTTCCCAGTTTAATGGACCCGAAAGTCTTGCCTGGCAAAAAGCATGACTCTGTTCCCAGTTTCCAGCTGTCACTCAGGTTAATATTCAGCCAAATTGCTGTCCCTCACAAAAAGTCCTCTTTGAGAAACAACTTCTTGTTTCCTGTGCCAGTTTGTTCTTCTGCTTGTTAGGTGCTCTCTGCCTTTAGGGAAAAGCAGCACAAGTCAGGAGCCCCTGCTTGATAAAGAAACAAGATATTATTAAGTGACTGCTGTGCAGTGACTTTTGTTTGTGTTAGATCTTGGCTCTCAACATGGAAATCAGCCTCTAGTATTATTTGTCCACTTTGTCTGATTTGATCACTTTGAGTATGCAAGTTGTGAATGAAAAGGAAAGTTTCTTCCTTCCTTTCCATGGTACAATAAGTACTCATGTTTTTTAGTATTGTCTGAGCATTCCTGTAGGGCAAGAATTAAACTGAAACACCCAGACTGATTCGTATACACATACAGATATATGCATATATATAGGTTTGTATGCAAACATAGTTATGTACTCAAAATACAGTGACTTGTGTATTTAGTGGACAAATCCAAGGCAGGATTGATCCTAAGCATTGCTGTAAATTTAGTGCCTTCTGCTAGCTTGTCTGGCAATTTATATATTAATTTGCACCTGGCAATTTTGTAAGATAGAGTTAACAAGTTCAGCTTTCTAAAAAATAGTTTCTGTCCCACCACCAATATTAAACAATCACCAGAGCATCACTTAATAATGAAAAATATTAATAGGTGTTTGAGAAACCAAAGTGGACCAAACCAGTTAGTTCATCCATCAGAGAATAGTAGTAAATCATCATCTCATTCCTTAGACCTTGGGCATCAAGAAAAGCTATATTGCAGATGGGAATTTTAACATATATTTTTACTTCAGAGTTGTATCTTTACTTGAAGAGCAGTCACCTTTCTTCTGGGCAATCTGGAACACAGGCCTGCTCTCAGTTACTCCACCATCAAAAATTAGTTCTTTATGGATACATCATAAGTCAGTGTGCTTTTATACTTTATGGGTAATGGAAATAGTCACACCAAGGGGTTCAATCTGCTGAAATCATAGGTGGGTTCTGTGAAGCTTAAATGACCATGAAGACTGACATCCATCAAGGATTCATCACATGCCTATATTAGAGAGTCCCTCAGGGCAATAAACTGCATTAGCTTTTGGAGCACTGGAGCACAATAAATCTATAAATCATTTTGGCAGAAATAGCTACAGTATCAGATTTTGCCTTTATTAAACCCTGTAAAACTAAGCCTTGGCATCTGGTTGAACTATAGGGAAAACATAATTGTGTTCTTTTTTGGCAATGTGTTAGTGAACAGAAAGCATGGATCAAGCTTCTTTGTTGTAATTTTTAAAGCTTCTTTATGCACAGTTATCTGACATCATTTCTTATTAATCTCCCTGATAATTTCAGGAACAAAAAAAACCCTCTTAGGTCTAGCGTGTAAGCATTAATAATTCACAATGTTTAAGACTGTTCTAAATCTTAACCTTCCTTAAATTTTTTCTAAATACCAATCCTAAGCATTAGTTTTGATAGCGATGATAATTTTGTTTTATTGTATGAATACACAGTAATTCTAACCACAGAACAGAATTTCACTGTTCAACATGGCAGGAGTCAGTACTTGGGTGGGGACTTCCCAACAAAATAAAATAGTAAGGGGGAATTTGAAGAAAGAAAATAAGATAGATTTGTGAATGTTTCTGGAGAGCTCTTTTCAGGCATTTGTGGCAATGGGATAAAAATATGAGGTGGTTACTAAAAATATATTAAGTGGATGATGGGGCAAGTTTGATGAGCAGCAGGAACTGATCTTTCAGTCTTGAATGTGAGAAGATGCAGATGATAATTAACAATTGCTAAAATACTAGAAAATAAGGATTAATTATATATAACTGGATAAAAGAGAGTACAGCATTTTACTGATATGTGCAGAAAGATGACAAAGACGATTGAAATGCTATGATACTTCTCTTTCCTACACTGTCCTTAAAGGGGTTAGGGTAGGTAAATTGTTAAGACTGGAGAAAAGCACTGCAGTAGTTGGCATCTGAAACAATTAGCTGTGTGGGAGGACTGAGATGGTAGGGATGTGAAATGGAAACCATGTGCAAGTCACAAAACAAGAGGATCTAATATGAAGCCTGAATTAAAAGGCCTGTCCAAATAGCAGGCCTTAATGACATGCATGGTCCACATGGCTGGGAGAAGAAGCAGAAGGTCTTGGTGGGAAATACCAAGTTTAATGATACTGATTTGAGATAAGTGTTTCATTGGGAGGTGCCAAGGAAAGGGGTTTTAGTGTAGGCAGGAGGATACAGGGGAAATGAGTGGGAGTTATTATTGCAGATGAGATAATGCTTTGAAGTGCTGTTGACCAACGGATGATGTTTGAGGACAGTAATACCCAAACACAAATAGACAGTGTTACATCACAGTTAACTGGGTAGGCAGAAAATGAGAATCTACTACAGCACATTGTGAATGAAAGGTTAGAGAGAAAAAAAAAGTTGAAAGGGGGATAAACTGTGGGAACTAGGGGAAGTAACATATTAGGGCATGGTTAATTGTAGCACAGCAAAGAAGAAAAGTGTGTACTTTTGAAGTCCTAAGTAATTATTTAAGACTTTGGGAGGAGCACATTCAAATGAATGGAAAAAAGGGAAAGATAGATGTTTTGAAAGGTTTTGAAATGTAATTGGAAAACAAAAACCGAGTAAGTTTACTTAGAATAATATGGTGGATTAGTTCAGAGACAAAGAGGAAAAAGGAGATGTGGCTGCAATTGCAGAACTGATTTGAAGTACAAGATGTGTAGACTCCTTTACAGCTAGTAAACTTATTTTGATCCACTGGGAAATAATAAAGTAATGAATTTGGAGGTACACATTATTAACAGGTGAAAAGTGAAAATATGTCATTTGAAATGGTCTGCAGCTT
>NW_009970723.1:11664938-11708161 GCF_000747805.2 Chaetura pelagica
ATTGAAACCACTTCCCTCTCCATGAATGCAGCCTGCACTTCAGCCTATGTTGAGTCAGCTCTGACCTGTGATCCAGAAAGCATTGATGTACTCCTCTTATAATAGGTTGTTTAAAACCAGTGTGTTTGTAGTTTTAAAAAAATGAGGTGTGAAGAGGTGCAGATGAAAAGCCCTGCAGACATGCAGTGAAGTAGGGATGAAGGGGAACATTAAAATGAGGATTTGAAGCAAAATGTTGAAATTAGTTTTTGCACTTTTATGTGTGTTAAAAAAAAGACTAATTTTCTGAAGATATTTTAAACTGGATTGATTAATAAATTTTTCAATAGAATTGTTTATCTTTATTGGTGCAGGATTGAGCATAAAAAGTCTGTGGACAGGAATAGCAACATCAACAACTAAGTGTGGGGTAGAAACTTCCAAAATAGGAACTGAGTGTTGAAACCCACCTGGCTTTTCTTTCTTTGATATTATGATTCTGAGGTTGTCTCTTAGTGCTGTATGTTTTCACTGACTTTACCTGAGTATTATTTTAATAGAAAAGTTCCTTTCTTGATTCCTTTAAATGTACTTCATTAAAAATAATTAATAAGCACATCACTTACACTTCTAAGAAACAAACTCCTGTTACTTCATAAAAGTATTTCTTAAAGAGTTATTAGTTTTGAGCCGGTGCATTTGAAACATATTGCTAGAGCCACTTGGGAACTATGATTTTTAATGAAGGGTCAGGGGCCCAATGCTGATCTTTGTTTATTCCTAAAGTAAGATGATACTCCAGCAGTTTTCTAGTCTATCTGATTTTAGTGTTACTTGACCAAGGAACCAAACATTTTGGTTCAGTACTATCATTGTACCTGCATGATGTTTGTACTCACCTTAGTCTATAAAGTCTGTAAGGTGTTACTCAAAGAAGCTGGGAGATGTGCCATGAAGTGGCCCTTAGTAGGAAATAAGCCTGTATATTTCCCTACCAATACCCCTGAGAGCCCAGCAATTCCCAGATTGTAGCCATAACATAAGCACGATTCCTTTGAAGGCCCAAAGTAAACAAGGGGAGCCTTTGCTCGAAGTGTGCATGGTGTGGAATTGCACACTGCCTTAGCAGGGACTTCTGGGCATAGACCTGTCCTCCCCAGGTCAGAAAGACGAAGTTTGCAGACTTGTCTTCAGAAAGATATAAGCCAAGTCTCCTCACAACATTTTCTTTTTATGATGGTCTTAAGTTTTCTGTGTGCTTTTCTAATTTCCCCTAGAGGCCCAAAGTGACTCAACATTCATTTTGTCAAAGTGACAGAAGTCAGGCAAGATCATGATGTCCCAGATAATGTTTCTTTGGTTGAGGTAATTATGGCTTCACATCTCTTGCTTGTGTCCATTTAGCTCTCAGTCCCTAAAGATCAATTCAGAGAGATGCTATGGGTTTGCTGGATGTTAGCAGTGCCTATTCTGACCCTGATATTTTTGAATCCTTAAGCAACCTGAATTTATAAGGAAATAATAATTCACAAGGAAATGTTAGTGTTGCTTTATTCTTTAGACACCCACTGCCACACACATACACATAAGCAGTACCAGGAACATGAACATATCCACAGTGTACAGTACTGTTCAAAGCAATCCAGTCTTCTTGCAGGGAGATATAAATGCAGCTGAAGTGAAATCCATATTAACTACAGCAATTTATTTAAATAAAGCCCTTTATGGACTTCTGACTCTCCCTTTTTGCTATGTGATTTTTCTCTACATGCAGTCTCAGTAGTGCATCCTAGTCAGTTCCTGCATGTCTGTCTTTCAAAGTTTTCTAGCTGTCAATGTGCTTGCTAAATAAGAAAGTTTTCCTTCCAGCCAAATTCAATTTAGCAACTAAAGGTGCTAAATCATAGTTCTTCTTACCTTGAGGTAATCAATGATGTCTCTTATACAGTTTTGAGAATTTCTGCCTACAAGTCTGAAATTTTTCTCAGTTTCTAGACTTGATTTTATATTATAACTAGTGGTTTTAGGTCTTGGACAGAGAACAGATTTAAAGTCTGGTTTATGAATTTGCTGCTTGCTTTTCATTTCTCTTCAGCCCTTAATGTAGCAAATCTGGGTAGCCCTAAGCAAGCTTGTAAGTATAGCTTTTGACTTAGGCAGCAGTGTTAATATAGAAAACAGAATGATGCCTTAAACTTTGAGATTAAGTACATGCAAGGTGAATAACTAAGAGATTATCTCAACTAAATAATTTTGCCCACTGTCAGTTTTAATTTGGCAATCTTGTTGTTAACCTGTATTTACAAATACCACACTTCCTTAGCAGGGTGGGATTAAGAAGGTTGTTAGTCAAAACTGACTCTATCTGTGCTTGGAATTTACTTTATGGCCGAGCCTTCAGGGTTCATATGGACTACTTGTGTCTATAAATTAATACCAAATTAATGACAGCTGTCTAATACAAGACAGCTAGTGTTCTCAATAGCCTTTTTTAAAATTCACTTATAACAAATGTCTGGGTTTGTTCACTGTATCAAAGGAAAGGGTTTCTTCATAGACTCACAACTGTTAGCACAGTAATAAATCTTTTTGTAAAAAAAAACTTGATAGTTTATCAGCAGTAGATTAATCTGAATACAATAATTGTTATAACTTTAATTGAGGTACTGTAAGCCACTCAGAACTCTCATAGTATAGTACTTAATTGCAATTTAAAACCTGATTTAAATTAAGACAATGTTATAATTTGTATTTTTATATTAAAAATGGCTGATTCTCTCACAGAACTTTTATCAAAAATCTTGGATGCTCTGTGAAGAATTCAACTGCTAGTGTTTGGAAAGAGTTATCTGTTACAGTGTTTTTTCTGCTTCACTCGTTTGTTGTGCTAGTGTGTGACAAGAAGTCCAATGGCCTGACCCCCCAAAATTTTAAAATTTGTTCCAATATAAAAAAATGTGCTAGTCATAATATGGAAGAAGCTATGTAGTTATGAACTTATAATAATAAAGCAGTATGTAGGACTTCATAAATAACAGACTGGGGAAGACCCAGTTCAAGTCATCCTAGGTACTGTAACAGGTGAGGTATTGCTGCTTTGTAATAAAAGAAAACTTTGGAACAGATACTTCATATAAAAATGTTGTCACTTTGATTTTGAGAGATGCACCAAAGTTTTCTTTGAGTAGTAATATACTTAACAAAATACATAGTTTCCCACCAACTTTCTTGTTATTTCTTGTGATAATTATTTCAGTCCAGTAGCTCCTAGCAATTTATATCATAAATTATTTAATAAGATAGTTTTTGACCTAATGAATCTCAGAAGACTACGTCACTACAATTTTCAACCTGCAGTGTCTTTCATGTGAATTGGCAGATGAGTACTTGTATTGGCTGCAAACATTTTTCTCATGGAAATGTTATTTCCTACATCACAGCTGTCCCCATAATGCTGTTTTTGTTAGATTTCTTAAGCAAATTAATGAAATTAAAGCCTCTACAAATGAGTTAAGAGGACTATTAAGTGGTATTAAAATTCCTCTCCTGCTGGTAAAAATCTAGAACTTAAATCTTCAGTGGGTTTTCCAGTCTCTCAGGACATGTATTATTGTTACAATTGAAAAATTCTTAAAATCCTTTTCATAAGACATCACAGAATGCCACTGTGCTCCACAATAGGTTAAGTGGGTTTTTGCTATTGCAGGTGCCTTTTTTTTGTTGGGGATCATTAGCAGAGAACTAAGCTAGATGACATGGAAGTAATAATATTGGCTTTGCATTGGGAAAAAAAGAAACCTGGAAGAGCCATCAAATTACTCAAGTGTAAATCTGATTCTGCAATAGGTACACTTTTGATAGAGCATCAAGATTATAAGTTTTCATTTCCAATTCTGCTGTAAAGACTGCAAAAATACAAACAAAATCCTCAAAAATCCCACTGACAATATACATGTCGTAGAAGGTATTGATATATTCTCCTTTACATTGAATAATTTTAATAATCTTGCAGATAGGAAAATATCTGTGCTTCATAGTAATGGTTTTAGCATAGTGTATTTGTTGGCAAGTGAAAAAAACCCCAATATTATATTTATAATTTATCAGTCATAATTAGAAATTGATAGAATAGTATTTTTATTTGTTCTTTGTAGAATAAATTACATTCTTTGTGAATTGTTAGTGACCACAGAGTCACTGTTTGGATTCTGTGCTGCTCACTGTCATTTTTTCTTCTATGGACTGTTCCACTTCAGAGCCAGGATCTGATTTCAAAGTCAGTTTTATAGGACCTCAGCAGTGCTTTACTCTTGAAGAACCCCTGCTGGAATTATGTCAACTTGCCAGAGTAGTAAGGAGGAAAGAAAAAGCTTTTCTACATCTACTAACACAAAATATCTGTCCTGTCAGTATCACAGTGAGTGAGAAGATTGAAAGGAAGAACAGGAAGAGGAAGAGATGGGAGAAAAGTGAGTGAATAGTGACAAAGGCTGATGAAAAGGCTGAGGTACTTAATGCCTTCTTTGCCTCAGTCTTAAGTAGTAAGACCAGTTTTTCTCCAGGTACGCAGCCCCCTGAGCTGGAAGAAAGGGAGAGGGAGCAGAATGGAGCCATGTTAGTGACCTGCTACACCACTTAGGCACCCAGAAGTCTATGGGGCCAGATGGGATCCTCCCAAGGGTACAGAGGGAGCTGGTGGAAGTGCTCACCAAGCCACCTTCCATAATCCAACAGCAGTCTTGGCTAACCTGGAGGGTGCCAGTTGACTGAAGGTTAGCAAATGTGATGCTCACCTACAGGAAGGGCCTGAAGGAGGAGCTGAGGAACTACAGGCCTGTCAGTCTGACCTTGGTGCCAGGGAAGGCTATGGAGCAGATCATCTTGAGTGCCATCACGTGGCACATGCAGGATAATAAGGCTATCAGGCTTGTGCACCATGGTTTATGAAAGTCAGATCCTGCTTGACTAACCCGATCTTCTTCTAGGACAAGGTGACCCGCTTAGTGGATGAAGGAAAGCCTATAGATGTTGTCTACCTATACTTTAATAGAGCCTTTGCTACTGTGTCCCATAGCATTCTTCTGGAGAAACTGGCTGCTCATGGCCTGGGTGGGTGCATGCTTCTCTGGGTGAAAAACTGGCTGGGTAGCTGGGCCTGAAGCATTTGAATGGAGTAAAATCCAGTTGGTGGCCAGTCACAAGTGGTGTTCCCTAGGGCTCCCACTTCTGTCTACTATTTTTGTCCATGATCTGGATGAGGGGTTCAAGTGCACCCTCAATAAGCATGCAGATGAAATCAAGTTGTGTGAAGATGACAATAAATTGGGCAGCAGTGTTGATCTGCTAGAGGGTAGGAAGGCTTTACAGGAGGATCTGTAAAGAAGGGCAGTGAAGCTGGTTGAGAGGACAAGTCCTACAAGGAGTGGCTGAGGGAACTGGGGTTCTTTAGTCTGGAGACATGATTTAGTGGAAGACTTGGCAGAGCTAGGTTAATGGTTGGACTTGATCTTAAAGATCTTTTACAACTAAAGCAAATCTATGATTCTATGAATATACTAGGAAACTGTTATGGGAAATGACTGTTCAGTTCAGTGAGTTAGCTACAGGGCTGGGGTGCTTCAATTGGCAAATGGATTATGGTACTATCTAACAAATGGACACAGGAAAAGAGAGGGGTTCACCTTACAAAAGTCTAATTATCATTTTGTCCTGGTTTGAGCCAGGATGAAGCCAATTTTTCTTTTTACTGATTTTTTTTTTTCCTTCAGTAAGCTTTCTTGTAGCTAGCAACAGTGTGTTCTGCTAGGCTGATAAGACAGTGGAATGTTTTTCTAACTACTGAGGCTTCAAGGCTGCACCTGCACTCTGCCGGCTCAGACACTATGGGGAGATCTGTGACCCCCCCGTAGGAGGCTGAGTTAGATGGACAGCAAAATTGGCCAAAGATATTCCATTCCATATATCTACGTAAGCTCAGAGGAAGGTCAGAGGTCACAGAAGACAACTTCCTTCCTCCTTCTTCTCCCCTTCTCTTCGGTCCATGGCCAGTGTCCGGGGAGGACTCTGTTCATCCATCACCGTCGATTAGGCTCGAGATCTCCTGACCCCCATCACTCTCTGCTCTTCTTCCAGCAGCAGCTCCGGGATTCCTCGGGACTCTTCCCAGTTCAGGGAAGTGCTGTGGGAGTTGCTGGAGTGGGGGGAGGGGAGAGGCTTTTTGCCCATACCTGAATATATCTGTATATAATTGTATATATTTTCTCGTATCACTTATTAGTGTTTTAATTAAAGCGGTGTAGTTTAGTTTTCAATCCAGCCAAGTCTCTCTCTTTTTCTCTCTCTCCTTCCCTACCTGGGTGGGAGGGGGAGGGGATCGAGAGCATTGTTGTCGGACCTGAGTCAAACTGTGACAACAATTTATTGGCCCCCAACGTGGGGCTCGAACCCACGACCCTAGGATTAAGAGTCCCATGCTCTCATGTCCTCTTTAAAATAATTTTTCAAGAGAGACCACAGGTGGTGTCTCAGTGGGTCCCGTCCCTCCCATGCTCTGATAAGGAAAGGAGAAGAAAATGCTATGTTGGCAGAGAGTGTCTGTAAGGATATAATCTATGGTTTTTTTATTACCTTGGTGTCCTAAGATTTATGTTTGGGCTTGTTGTTTCTTGCCTATGGAGAAAGACTGAGTCAGTGTATTTTCCTAGTTTAGCCTTTCTTGTTGCTGCCTGTTGGATTGCTTAATGTACAGAAAGAATGGGCACTTCTGCCCTGTGGAACAGCATAGTATGCCTGCAGAAATCTTAATGAGGTTCTTTTACCTGTGGGACTTCATAATTACTTTTTATAGCAGTAACAGCTTTCAGGGGTGTCATTGTCTTTAATTCCTCCATCACAATTCTGGTTTGTTGGTCACATATGGCAGATCTCAACAAGCTTGATAAAGCATAAGGACTCCCAGGTGTCAGTGCTGGGTTTTTATGTTTATGTTCTCTTTTCTTCTCCTTTTCTGGCCTAAACAAAAGGTTCCTGAGGAAATTTGGCACTAATTGTACTAATCAGCCAGTTTCTATTAAAAGTTTCTGTTTCCATCAGGAAGAATCTGTCCAACTACTGAGATGTTGTCCAACTATGGAATTGGTGCAAAACCTGCAGCCAAAGACTGCAGGTTTTTAACTATGGAAATTTGGTACAGATGAAACAGTGAGGATTCAGTGTGACTGCAACAGCTTTGTGGAAAATATAACAGAAGATATTATCAATTAGTTCTACAATAATAAGTTGGTCAGAAATTGGGAGAAGTTGGATGCGGTTTCTGACTTGTTTCATACTTCTTAACATTCAAAACTGTTAATTAAACCAAGCTGATTTGTTGTTCTGTTATTTGTTTTTTGTTGTTGTGGGTTTGTTTTGTTTTGGTTTTTTGGTGTGTTTTTTTGTTTGTTTGTTTTCTGGAACCTGTTTGTCTGTGATCTGGAGCATTTGCTGTCCATCTTACCTGGTACAAGACTGTTGTATATAAAGTGGCTTCAATTCATTTTCTCTGCATTTAGGACAGGATACTTTTGCACCTCACAAACAGTTGCTTTCCTTCTTGATCAGATATCAAAGAAATTGCCTGTCTAAAGCAGGAGATCTCAAGAATAAAGCAAAGAACTTATGAGACCTTTTTCTTTGCCTTCTTTCTATGAGGGTTTCCTTAAGCACTTTACAGTGTTTCTCCCTAGAACTGCATCAGTTCCAGAAGGGTTCATTTTCTAATTAGCCAGTCTTAGGCATTGTATTTTGGGATAGTTTCTCTGCCAGTGTTTTCTAATCTTTCTGTAGTTCAGCACAGATATTGAAAAACTGCGGAGAAAACAGGGTAGTTTCTGATTATCTGCTATTGTAGGAATCTGGAAAACATTGACAGCAAACTTAATTCCAGACAATAACTGCACCTCCTGTTCTTGAAACAAGTGGGTCTCTGCAGCAAGGTCTTGATGATTAATGCCTTTAAAAAACTCAGAAATATAGCATTGTGTTTTCCAGAAGGCAATGCGTGAATAGAAGATTGGTTCTTGCTTACAATTTTTCTTTCAAAGCATTTCTTTAAAATGCTTTCTTTAATAGCTTTCAGAAAAAGCTTACAGGATGCTGAACATCAGACTTTGGCAACAACCTGAGGTTTGTAGTGTCATCAAGGAATTTAAGGCTATGTCTATACCAGTAAGCTAGACAGGGCCAGGACATAGTCTTGACCATTCACACTGTTTAAACAGTTTGTGTCCTCCTTGGCATAGCTTAGTGCTGAACACACCAGTTAGGTGCCCCTGGTTGAGTCCAGGCACAGTTCAGGAGATAGCACAGGTCCGGGTTGGTTTGCTCTAGGCACCAGGCCTAAGAAAACCCTGGTTTGTGAAGGGTGTAAGCTAGCTGTGTGTATACAGGCTGTCAAGGTAAGAAAACAGGCCTGAAACATGTTATTAACTAGTGTAGGTGTGCCACAGGGTCTTCAATGACAGTAAGAACATCCTGTCATAGGTATCTGTCAGTCTGACTCTCCTCAGTTGGCTAGTATGGTATATTTCTAAAAATAGTATCTGGTGCTTAGGGTTCTCATACTCCACTGTTGGCTTTAAAGTACAAAGATTTATAGGTTTCTTACTCTAATTTCTTTTCTAATGTCTTGCTTTTCTCTTGAGTGTTTTGAAGAAACTTCTGCTTTAGCTTTGAGAATGTATTCCTCTAAAATTTATCCATAATGTAGGTGACCACAAACAGTTAAAGTTAAGAAAATGTACTGTGAAATAAATAGCAAGCTGACATGCTTAACTTGATTATGAGCTTCTGGAATAATTTTCACTTGGGAAAAAAACAAAAATATGCTTGATACCTCTTTTGAGTTTGCTTTAAGTAGGCTGTTTCCATTAATGATCCGATTTCAGAGCTTGTTTTACGCTTAGCTGTTATTAGTTATTTAACTTGCTTAAGTACTTCCTCTAATTGTTTCTGAAGAGACTACAGAGGAATACTGTATTTTAGGAAGGGTGTATAAACACACTTCTCACAACTGAGAAAAAATAGAGAAGACAGTGATTGGAGCTGAAAGCAGCGTAGAGAAATATTTTCCTTTGTCTCTATTCACTCAAAAATTGAAGCATTTGATACAAGTTTCTAGCCTAATAACACAGAAACCTGTCTGTGTTTGTCGATGTCTTCAGGTACCTTCCTGAATTTAGGGGTAATGCAGGGGTGAATATTCCTGTGTGATCTTTGCCCATCCCCCTGCTGTTGTTGACTAGTTGGTCTCCATAAGTCAAAGTCAGAGGCCTGGCTGTCACCTTCACTCTGCTGTTGCTGTAGGCTGTGGCCTGCCATGCAGCTGGGGTTGTGTGATGATTTTGTTCTTGTTTTGATTCTAGTAGGGGTTACTATTACACCATTATGCACATGTGATTGGGACTAGCATAGTTAATTCTTTAATTTTGGTGTTTTTTTCCCCTATGTGGCTGCATATTCTTTTTTTGCAGACAGTATTTTAAAGATTAATATCTTATAAGACACCTTGAGCAACCTGTTTTGATTATAGATCTATTCATTGACTCTCACAAATTAATTTTATTTAATGTAATTTTTAAAATATAATTGTACATATTTAACTGGATATCTCTGTGTGATTATGTTTGTATATATGTACATGTACAGAATACTTAATGTATAAGTGACTCCTGTTTCCTGTTAAGAGAAAAGGTTGTAGGGTTTACTCATTTTTAATTTACTCTCTCCATTTTATAGTTCTGTTACCTCAGAAAGGATCTACCCCTCACATACAAAACCCTATTTTTCTGTTAATAATCTATTTCTGGCACTATCAGAAGACAGACTGTGTAGAAAGATAGCTTCACTGGTGAGGATACTGAGCATCTACCAAGAATTATTAGTGAGTTAGGAATTGGATGTCCAGAAAGGGTTCCAAGTGCTGATGAAGGACTTGGCTTTCTCATGATCACTGCAGATTTACTATGAGGTACTAGAAGCCACTCAGAACTCTTGTGGTACTTATTTCTAAAAGCTTCTTTGGTGAGAGAGGAATGGAAAAAAACCCAAAACTCTGATCGCTTTCTCCAGAAGCTGTTTGCTAGTTAGGAGCATAACAAAGATGTCTTCTCTGCTGCTTTAAAGAGGAGAAAAAAACAACAGCAAACTTTTAATTAAAGCAAACGTTTTTAGAACTCTAAAGGGAAATAATTAGTTTTGTGAATGAACTTTCAGTACTAGCCATATGTAATAGTATGTGGTATATCCACACAAATCTAAACCTCTTTTTCCTTAGTAGAATTCTGTCTCCTGCTTTTCTCAATCAAAAGAACCTGGTTCAATGAAGTATCTCTCATTGTTGGCAGGTGCACACAGCAAAGCTTCCTTTTGTGAGACAGCAGCCAAGGAGCAAATCCTTGTAGTGCACAGTGCTTTCGCAGTTAACTGCCTACTGAAGTTTATCAACTTTGCAGGCCAACTTTTTAAGCACAACAGTTTCTTTAAGAAGGGTAATTATTGTAATCCATTGCACTTAAATAAAATTGTATATTTGGGGAAATGACACCTTAAAGGCACATCAGACTTAGGAAATGGGAACTTCTTCCTCAGTCTAAGTTTCATGAGAAAACAGTATTTCTGTTTGTGCTGCTATGACATAAGACCTGTCTTAAATGTTAATATCTCTTATAGAACAATGCCATAATTATAGTTTCCTATTAGTAGAGGACCCACTGATATTCTGGCTATCATTCCTGAGAAATGGATCACTGGAATAGATTGTGCTGCAAACAGTAGAATGCTATTCCCCCTGTTGATCTGTATTGTATGAATGCAGCTCTGGGGAGAAGGACCTTGTGGACAACAGGCTGACCATGAGCCATCAATGTGCCCTTGTAGTTGAGAAGGCCAATGGCATCACAGGAGGTTCTGTAGGTGATCCTGCTATAGGAAGGGGATTGGACTAGATGATCTTCAGAGGTCCATTCCAACCATGACAACTCTATGACTCCTCTATGAATAAGCTCCTACAAGAAATAACAGAGAGTCAGTAATTAATTACTTATGCTAAGTCTTTCATCAAAAGGGCATTTACTCATAAGGTGTCTCTCCAGGAATCTGTTTTCAAAACAGTTTTAGCAACTAAATAGCTCTAGTTTTCTACTCTTGTGTCAAATTTAAACTTGGAATGTTTCCAGGAATACGGCATCTGACACCTTTCTGGACAACCTGTTCCAGTGTTTCACCACCCTCATTATAAAAAATTTCTTCCGTATATCTAGTCTAAATACCCTCTCTTACTTTGAAACCATTACCCTTGTTCTATCAAGAGGGGCAGAACACCAGCTAAAGCACTTAGATTTCCCTAGCAAAAAATGTGTGTATGGTATACTGATGTACATGCCTTTGCTGGTAATATATTTTAAGACAATCAGTAAATAAGAGCTTATTATTTAAAACAAAATGCTGATGAGTCAAATATGTTTACAGGACATCCAACAGTAACTAGAATTAAAATTGCTCCTTTTTACCTCTCAAAAACCAAACCCTACCTGTGTGAATTAGCTGCTTTTACCCTCTAGTCTCCCAAAACCTTCCATCTGAAACCTGTCCTTTTCTGTCTTCCCCTTTTTACTCTTTTTTTTGTCCGCACTGTTTATCCATCCACTGGCTGACAGTGTCTTTACATCCAAAATGCAAAGCAGACAGATGGGAGCCTCAGGAAAGAACATGACCAAGAGCACCAGCATCAGTGGGGACATGTACACACTGGAGAAGAATGATGGCAGCCAGTCGGACACAGCAGTGGGCACTGTTGGTGGTGGCAGCAAAAAGAGACGTTCCAGCATTGGCGCAAAGATGGTCGCTATCGTGGGTCTCTCGCGAAAAAGCCGCAGCACCTCACAACTCAGCCAAACTGGTAGGAACTGGATTTTCCCCCCCTCTCAAATTGTCATTTAAATGTACATAATGTGTATGTGTTATGGCTTAATATTTGGATATCCTGTTGAAGTTGCCTAATCAACAATATTCCACAGAAAGAAGAAAATGGTCTAACATCTTTTTTCTCTGGACGTTTACTAAACTATTACTTTATTTTTTTAGCAAAGATCCTTTCCAGGTTCAACTGAAACTTTCATTTTCTGCTTATTTGAACCTGCTTAATACACTAATTCCTTGCTTCTCAGGAGCCAACATGAGCTGCTGTACTTCTGTTTGGAGGGAATCCTCACTGCGAGTCTGTGAAGGGTCACTGACATCTTAAAAAGATTCTTTTGATTTTATCACAAATAGTCTTTGTATATTTCTTCTTTTTCCCATATTTGAACAAGAAACCTGATTTTGAAATGAAAACATTTTCCTGAACAAACTGATATGCTAGATTTTACTACTTCAGTAGAACTGTTTAATGGCTTTCTAGTTTAATTCTTTTCAGCCCACAAGTGTTCACCATCAGTATAAATTTTCCTCATATCTGTTTATCTCAGTTAAAAAAAAAAATTGTAGTGAAATAGTCTAGCTAAGAAAATTTGAGGTTTTCTGCCTTGATGCCTAAAGCATCTTACACCTATGCATTTTTTATATTCTTCCTATTTCAGGGAAAATCCATATAATGCACTCTGAAAAGCTCTCGTTGTCCATTAACAAAGCTGTATAGGACAAGTATATTTTATATAGAAAAAGGTTACTTGCTTTTATATGACCTATATATTTTTTAAGTGTTTAAGCATTAGTAGAGTTATACACATATATATTTCTACATTTCAGGGTATATACATAAGTTATATTGTATGTTCATTATTTAAGCAAAACTGTCGTAATTTTGTCATGGCTCAACATAAATTTATGGTGTTCAGCTGTGTGTGGTCCATTTGAAGGTGTCCATTGTGCTAATCACTATTTTAACATTGATAAGAGATTTTTCAGTTCTTTGGAAAGTTTGCAGTTTATATTGTGAAACTGAAATAGTAAGAATTTTAATGTACAAGTAAGCAGAGCAAACCCATGATTTGCAATATCAGAGACTGTGGTACATTTTGTAAGTAAACTTTGGTGGAAAGGGTATTTAACATACCTGGAAAAAATAGAAGTAAAAATTCAGGCAAAATGAAAGGTAGGCAAAAGAGGTAACAGTGCAGGAGAAGGAGGAGCACAGAAAGGGAGCAGGAAGCTTGATTGTGCTTCTTAATGTGAAGCGAGACGAGAGAATGAAGAATAGAAAGGATGTGTATAGAGAAAGATGTGAATATCATGGAGACAGTGGTGACTCCATCAGCAGGCAAGTCTTTTCAGCAGTCTCATGCTTTACCAGCTCACCTGTGGGTTATGGAAATGGCAGTTTTCATATGTATTTCTAATTTCTCTGAGTTCAAATGAATGAGAAGCAAAAGATAAAGTAATCTTTATACAGATCTGGAAAGTGTCCAGTTGGGCAAGAAAGAATTTAGCCACTTGCTCACTTAGAAATCTAAATTTTATTCATGTGGTAGTACACACAGATATGTAACTGTTTTGATGTATTTGAATATCAAGTAAAATACTATGCACTGCATTACTAATTCTGATCTAATCTAGTCTCTCTTACTGCAAGAGATAATAAATGAGGGATATCAGCTCTTTGTGTGTTGTTCAAGAATGTCAAGAGAATCTGTATTGTGTGGCTTGCCTAGATTTGGTTTATATACCACACTGTCTTAGTTAATCAGAACTTTTAATCTGAAGGTTTTACCTCTGCTATATCCAGTCATTTGCCCAGCAACTGATTAGATGCTCAAGTCAGGGACAAATGCGAAATGTAATTCTTTCAAAAGTACTCAAGGTCTCTTAATCCATTGACTGTGGATGGGGTGAATAAGGAGCTGCATTTCAGTGTTGTTAGAGGAGCAGCAGAAACCAGGGGAGCCTGTGTGGCTCTGGCTGGCAGCCCTTCTGCTTCAGCTGCTCTCTGGGAGAGGTCTGTGCTCAGGGCTGGCCTGTGCCTGGCCCAAGGAGAGCAGCCAGTGCACCTCCTGTTGCCTTCTTCTGAAAAGATCCCTTGTGTATTGGTTGAAAGGGATTGTTTTGTAGAGCTGTTACTGCACATCAGCTCCTGCTGCGCTATTTGACAGTGCTCCTGAGGACCCTTCTCTGGTGACCACATGTGATGGCTCCTAACAGGACAAGCACACACACCATTTAAATAGTTGGGTCATACAAGCACACTGGTCATACGGTGAGGAAACCTGTGGCCAGATGTTAACCCCTGGATGAAATATGTGCATGATGCTGTGTCTCCAGTGACACAAGGTGGTGGTGGGTGAGGGTGAGGTCACACCACAAATTGGTGTTTTGCATGTCTTAATCATCCATCAGCACATCTTAAAGAAAATATTGGACACCAGTGTTACGCATGAAAGCTAAAGGTTTAAAACTTGCAGTTAATGCATTTAATGAATTTATAAATTTCCCTGGTTTCTTTCATGTTCATGTTTTCAGATGGTAAGTGCCTGTGCAAGGAGCCATGTATCGGTACAAGCACTGATACAAGGGTTGGGATCAAAACACTAATGTGCTGTAGATGTACTGTAAGTACGGTTTTGTGGCACTGAGTAGCAGGGGATACTCAGCTGGCAAAGCACTGCTACCTCATAGAAACTGGTTGAAGCATAAAGGGTACCTTAGGGACTTTCACGGTAGTTGCTAGAGAAATTATGTTGCTCGGTTGATCAGCTAAGTATCTCCTTACATGTCAGGCTTGAAAAAGCATGCTGATATCATGAGATCACAATACTAATTCCATAAAAAATTGTGATCATACATATAGCTTTTATAAACTGTGTGCCCATATGGAAGTCAGTGAAGAGATGCGTGTCAGTATCTCTGAAGCTTTTTTGAAGTGTTTTGTAAAGAATAATTGTATTTCAGTGGTTTTCTTCATTCATGTTTTATAACTAGATCTATACCAGAAGTTGTTTTGAAAGTAGGTCATCATAACTCTTTACAGGACTGTGAATCAGGCTTACAACGAATGACTTGAGAGGTCCATTTTTACTGTCTTTCCAAAATTAATGTTATGCTATTTTTTTTTTTTTTTTGGCGTAGCATTAAAAAAAATATATCAAAATACACACAACAAAGTAGTTTTTATTCTGGTCTGTAATTATTTTTATGTATCCAGGAAGAAACAGTTGTTTGTGTTTTTACGGGAAGAGGTTATGTTGATTTGTTGTTAAAGGTGGGTGGAAAAGGAGTAATTATAATAACAGTAACAATACGATGATAATAATAATATATTACCTAAGAACAGTATTTGGATTTCATTCAACTATGGCTAGTCTATATTCTGTATTGAAAGGCCTCCAGAGAGAGAAATTAATACATATGAAATAGGACAAAAGCCTGACAAAAATCCTCTTTTCTCCTCAGACACATACAGACTTATATGCCTAGAACATTGCTTATCCAGTAAATATCCTGACCAAGCACATCAAGGATAATTTATGAGAGCAAAATAATAATTCAAGAAGTTGAAAAGATCTTATGTCATGAACATAAGCTCTAGGAACCGGTCTTTTCAGATTACCATAGCAAGAGAATCCAAGTGTGTTCTCATATCCATTGCATGAAAAGATCTTAAGTGGTGCTCTGTGGATCACTATAGTTATGAGTAAAGAAAGATTAGAAAAAATGTCAGTGTTAAGACCATGGGAATACAGAAAATAAGAATAAAAATAGAAGAGAATCATTCTTTGGCTTTAATTTGGGCTAGAAGGAGAGTTATAAATTACTTTCTAAAATTTCATGCACCTTTCAACTATGTGTATCACTGCTGTGATATTTATTTCCTATTATTTGATTTAATTAAATTTTAAGTGTGGAAGTATACAGGATCTATATTTTGTGAACTGATTTATTGTAGTTCAAAGCAATTAAAAATAATAATAAAAAAAATGCCTGGGCGTTCCTGCAATTGCTTTAACCTTGGAATCAAGCTAATGATTGGCTGACACAAAAGTCATTTTATTAAAAGGTAAATTTTACTTAAGCGTGTAGTAAAAGTCAGAATACTATAGAGTAGAGCAGCAAGGTAAATCAGAATTTATTTTAGTTGTGGATCTTATACCTTTCAGTGCTACAATAAATAGCTAAAGGAGTACTCTCTATACTTGAGTCAAGCAATTATTCCTAAAAGCTAATATTTTGTGGTTTAGAAAGAGTTTGTGTTGTAACTTCAGGTCCTGATTCCATAGGAATTCTTCCTAGTGGAAAAGCTGGCTTTAGTATAGAGGAAAATGAAATATAAAATGCAAATCCCAAGCATCTTAACAGCCTTTGCTTAGTTGTTCATATCTGGAACACAATCCATTTCCTGCTGGACAGCCCTGAGGCAACTGGTGATCAGGCTTCCATACAAGTGCAGACCTTTAACTCTCAGTTATATTTCATTAACAACTGAAGTCTTTGCCCTCTTCTGATTGCACAGTCTTAGATCTCCTTTTCAACTTGCATGCACTATCACTGGCAGGTGGATACCTGGGTGTCCTGACTTCCCGTTTAGCTGACATTTAGCTGACATTCCTCCTTTAGCTGGGATAATGTCTTGTCTTTAGTTAGCTGAGACCTATTGTGTTTGTAGATTGTGTCTATTCAAAAACCTAAGCAGTTTAATTTCTGTTTTCAAGCCTCTTTTTTAGAATCTGGACCACACCATGTAGCATACATACTAAAACATTGCCTATGTGTATATACATTCAGTCATATGTGCAGAATCCAGAGCTCTCTTAAAGACTGAATCCCATGACATCTTTGGGTATATGATCACAATAGATGTGACAAAAAGCTTGTAGCAGCACGACACAAGAGTGACCAGTGCAGTAATGCCTGCAGAGAGGTTTAACCATGTGTAAATTGCCCTTGTGTGTCTCTGTAGAGCGTTACTCCAAGGTACATTGCCATGGAGGGTCCTGCGCACGTAAACCTGGCAGATGACCCTGGGAGTCAACTGACAAAGCTGCAGTATTTCTGTGGCAAAATGTTGCTCCATGTCAGTGTATTACTCTTTTTATTAGGTGAATTGTCCCAAGATAAAAGTTCTAGGAAAGCATTGGAAAACTACTGGAAAACTATGCAAGGTCAACCAAGACATGGACAAGAACCAAAACGTCATAAAATCTCATAAGGGACAACCTTCAGTCATTAAAAACAAAACAAAACAAAAAAACTTTTGGGTTCTAATGAGAGTCTGTCCCTCCTTTAGCAGGAAGACAAACTTTGGCAAGGTGACACATTGCATGAAGGTATAGGGCTGTAAGAGCAGAGTTTTGGCACAGTGTGTCACAGTGTTCCAAATCATCTTAATATCCTTTATAATTCTGGTGTGGTTAAACTATGGTATTATATCATTCAAGTTATATTGCTCTGTAGAAAAAAAATGCAAAATCAGTTGACTCCATGCAAATGAGAGAATTAAGTAGTGTTCATCAAAAAGAAGGACTTCCGTTTTAACGAGTTCTAAAGAGGTTCAAAGGGTAATTTGAGTGAAACAAGGTTAAAATATTTTAGAATATGGAAAGCAAACAATTTAGTAAACGGAAAGTGTCTTCGTTTTCATAATACCCATTTATTTCCTACACCTATAATTAAATTATATGGCCAAAACAGCAACTGAAATTATGATTAACTACTCTTAATCCGGCCGTGTCTTTTAAATTTTTTAAATCACTAATATATCATAGAGGTTATTTGAAGCAAGCCATTTGTTTGGGGTTTTATTTCCTTTCCTAGTCCAGAGACATAGTTAATTTTAATAAATTGCTTTAATGTCTAGTATTATACTTGTATCAGTATTCTTGATGTGTAATCTGATTTAGTTTCAAAATAAACCCATATCACATTGATAGAAATATAGGATTAGCAGTTGACAAGAGATTAAGGCCAATTTGTCTTACTGATTAGCTGGGAATTGTGACCTGAATCCTTTACCAAAGAGAAAGTACCACTGTAATAAATACATTACCAAGAGCATTAATCAGCTTTTACTAAATAAACTCTGGAGAGTAGGCTAATAAATAAATAGACTCTGATTGCAAAATAGAAAGTCTGACTATACAGGCTTTTAAATATATTTTACTAAGGTGACAGATTTTTGGGTTTAAATTATTTCCTTCTGCATGTAAGAAAAGTCTAGAAAAGAAGATGAGCCAGTACAAAATTGATGCAGCTCTCCTCAATGATTTTCTGTAGAGGAGGTAGGTATATATTTGAGCCCTTGTATTTTCATAAAGCTCCTGTAAGAGATGGATGCAGTGAAATGAAATGTATCACTGTGTGAAGTGAAGAACTAAAGTCCAAGCAGTGCTAGCAGTTACCTTACAGAAGCCTGCTGGAAGACACTGCTCACACACGAAGTGGGGGAAACACCTTGTGCCATACGTAAGTTCCAGACAGATGAGAAGGAAGTCCTGAGATGAGACTAGGAAGTAAGAATAAAAGGCTTGATTTTGTGACAAAATGTGCAGATCATGTACTCCAACTCAGCAGTACTGCCCCAGACACAGACTATTTATTGAACTTTCTCTCTGTAATTTGTAGTTGCCAACTCAGTGAGATACACACCTGTCAGATTTCCAGCTGACTGGGGCAGAAGGAAAACTAAATCCCTAGGCTGTAGGCATTTATATTATTCAAAATCTATGCTTATTTTTTCAAAAATTATTTTCTGTGTTGCCAAACCTTTCCTTAAAAAGCAATTTACTGATATTATCACTGGATCTCATTAATAAGGGAAAAAAAGAAGAAAGCTGTGAGATCAGAACGTTTGGCTTGACCTTCTGCAAGATTTTTTTTCTTTCCATAATTAGAGGTAAAAATAGAGAGAGAAATGTAGGGTGATCTTTCTTGGTAAGAATACTGCTAAGCTATCTTTTCTTATTCGGAGCAGAAGAATTCTCATAAGATTACTGCTAAAAAAAATACAACTCATAAAAAAACTTTAAAGCTGTTTTATTTCTGTTTTCACAGTAAACAAGATTAGTTCTTTCAGTTGTTACATAAGGAAAACCCATCACAGTCTTTCCTGAATTAATTCATCCTTCCTGAATTAATTCAATCTGCAGAGCATTTCTTTTTTAGGCTGAGAGCTATCCAACAGAATAATTTAGGCTTTCCTTAAGAAAGTTTCACTTTGAAAACTCCTTTTGGGGTTTGATAATCTCTTAGTTAACATGTGATAGAATACATGTGGATTTATTGTTGGATATTCTGATAAATAGGGCTCTGACTTCATCCTATGGAATCCTGAGACGGAAAACAACTTTACAGGGCAATTTCATACTTTAGCATTTATCCAGTTTCCAGTTTGTCTGAAATGCCTCGAATATTTACCTGTAGTTACAGTTCTATGTATTTATGTAGTTCATATTTTAGGGAAGAAAAATCAGTTTAATTTGTTTCTAATTTAAATTATTTTTTTAGTATTGTCAATTTTTTACATAGCCTCCTCAATTACTACTGTTTGCATTCTTCCAGAAGGATAATACTTATCTACAAATTGCTCTGTAAACCATCTTTACTAAATAACAATATGCCATGAAGGGAGTTTAACTTCAGATCTCCAAAGGCCAGCAGGCAGAGAGCTTTTGTACTTTGCTTTTGGACAGTTATCAGAAGCATGGTTTTAACACAAAAAATAAATAAATATGGCAGTTTTTATTTACAGATATACAGACAATTTATATTTACAGATTCACTAGAGATGCATCTTTTTCTTTTTTTTTTTTCTTTTTTTTTTTTAGTTTAAGATTTGTAATACAGGATTTCCTTCCTTGTACTTAAAAGGGATTCAATATTAAAGGTCCTTTAGCAAGTCATATTTCAATATTTAATTTATGTCTTTAACACTACCCATGCAATCAGTAATACCATTAATGCTATTTCCCCCCCCCCCCCCCAAGGACAGAAGAGAATTTATTAAATAATTGCCTGAAAGTAAAAAACCATTAAATAGCCCCAAAAGTAAAGGTGATAGTAAACGCATGCTTTGCAGACTAATGCATGACAATTCTCTGGCCTCAATTGGTATGCAACTTATGTGAATGTTGCAGTAGAAAAAGAAAAAAAGAGGTTTACTGAACTCTCCTATTGCCCATTTCAGCTGGCTACCGTATGTCTTATAAATAAGACTAATCTCTGCTTTCCATGGGATTAAACGGGGAGGTAAACATTATAGTACTTCTGCTTTTAAACACTGCACATGGGAAATCCTGCAGATATTGAGAATACAGATAGGTATTCCACATCCTTATACTTAGAATTTGCCAAATGCTTTGGCAATGGGTAGTGAGGGTTTTGACGACATCACAAATGCATCTAAACTCAGTGGAATCCTGTTAACGGAGTGCACAGGACAACTGTATATTTTTTCAACAATTTTTTATATTTTATCAGTTTACAACTGAGGAATTGCTCCAAAATTTTTCTTAAATGTCATTACAGGGGGTTTGTATTGCATTTTGATTACTACTTGGACAAAGTGACAGGATTTTCACTAATTCTGTGAGGCATTTATGAGTTCAGTTCAACTCTTCCTGCTCAGGGAATATATAAAAAAGCAAAAAATTCTCACTAAGAACATGTCACAAAAGGAAGAAAACGTGGAAGTTGTTCTGAAACCGTTTGTAATGAAGCATGTTTAGGAAAAGCTGAATGATTCTTTAACAAAAGCAAAAACATTTTTTCCTCATTAGCTAAATAATTTGTTTATGGTTCTTTGTCTCTTTGCAAAAGATGAACAGATCCTTTGGGAAATATTTTCTTAGCAGTCCTGCTTTTTATTGTAAAGTCTCCTTAAACACTGGGAGAGGTGTTGCCTTTTTATGCCTGGTTTTGGGAATTTTTCCTATGTTTGCAAGTGCTTATGTGAATGATATTGAATTATTTTACTGTCATGATCTTTTCATTACAATATGAAATATTAAACTATTTTACCTTAAATGAATTAAAACTCTGCTCGCAAAGTTGCATTCAGATTTTATCCAGTTTTGTAACTATAGTGCTCTAATATTTAGGTTTTGCCATTGTCTAGGTAGAATTTGTTGCCAGCAAAAAATTATTTTTAGCTCAGTCTATGAAATATCATTGAGACTTAATTGAAAATATTCACAGTAGTAAGTACTCTTCTTGCTACTATTTGCTGCAGAAAGACCTGCCAAGAACAGATTTGTAAAGCAAAGGAAAAATTACATTACTTCCCTGTGATTAATTGAATTAATTAAGTTACCAACATTTCTGAGATTTTTTATAAGATGGATATCTTAAGTATTTTTGAAAATATAAAATTGATGCAATATTCTGTGTGAATCCTGCAGTGTTAAGGCAGTGCCATATTTAACTAAATATATTGTGGAATATGTATATATATATATAAATTAATATATTGTGGAAGAGATAACATATTAACACCTTGCAAAATAAAACTGTTTTTTATAGAAACTCTGTATCTCAGATGTTAAAAAATATGCAAATTAAATGTTACAGCAAAGCAATATTCTATTTTTATTTTTATATAGCATAAAAATACACTAAGATACAGAAACATCAGGAAAAAATATATCTTTTTATTTAATAACTGATTTAATTTACTCATTGATTTCAGAATTTAATCATTAACGAGTACTTTTTTATTTGCGATAAACTTGATTAAATGTAAACATTTTATAATTTTGTCATCACATTTCTAATATTTAGTATTTTCAGCCATTTCAAGGGCATTGAAGATTAGGTAGTATTTCTGAAACCTGAAATTCACAGATTGAAATCATTATCGTGCGAAAATTCAAGCATCCCAAAATGGTCTTCAAAAAAAAATAGGACCACTATTGAATTTGAAGGTCCAGTTAGAAGCATTGCCTGTGTTTCACAAAAATGTGCTTTTTCTTGAATAGGGCAAAGAAACTCTTCTCCCTGCTACCAGCTGTATATCCTGGTTATGTCACTCTTTCTCAGTTAGTTTCACAAGTAGTACCAAGCTCCCTGCTGTTCTTGGGCATACTGCAGAGAAGCCATTTCAGTTGGTTCCTTGGTGGAGTTTGTAGGCAACAGAAAAATTGTTTCATTTTCTGATCTCTTTACACCACGAGTTGCCTTACTTGACTGAAAATTGAGCTTCCATCCAGATGATGCAAAATAAAATCATTTTCTATGAATATGTTTAACTTGGAAGAAGAAAAAAATTTAGGCAGACTTTGTATTATTTCCCTGTTGTAAAGATATCTGATTTTATTTTTGAGGTTGAATATTATTTATGAATCTTGGAAATTAGTTGAGTACATGTGTTTGCTATTAAGGATATTAGTAGTTCCACTGAAGTTAGTGGTACATTTAAAGGATACCAAGTCTCAAAACAGGAGACATGTAAATCCACTTTTCACGCAAAAGCAATCCCGTTTTCTGCTTCAGCCTTTCTTTGCTAGGACCACTAAAGGATGACAATGAAAGCTTCAGGTGTCTTGCTGCTGCTGTTACTACACTTTTTTGTTTAATGTCACCATCTTAAAAATAGCCATTCACAGGTGATTGTAATCAGTAAAGGGACAGAAATGCCAGGAAAAGCAGAATATAATTTGCAGTTAAATGGGTGAAATACTTACAAGTCTAGAGGGAACTGTTCACCATGCAGTTCCACCAGCTACCTGGTGGCTGAAGAGCATACTACTGTAGGAGTTACTGTTAAAAGCATCACTTCCCAGACAGTGGGTGAGCTAAGAGACTCCTCATATTCCATAAATGTGCTGACAGAAGCTAGATTGCAGCAGCAGGCACCTGTTAGAGGTCAAGCTGCATGAAAATTAACAGATCAGTCAGTTCAGCAGAGGTCCGTAAGTGTTCGGTGTACAGTAGAAGTCATTAACTTGCATGAATTTTGCTCTTCCACTTAAGCAAGTGCTTTCATGCAGCGTGTTGGCAGATTAGAGGAATTGTTGAACAGAACCCCAATGGGAAAAGGTTTCTTTGCAATTTTGAAATTATTTTTCTCAGATGGTCCAAGCTGGATCTTGGCTTTTGCCACCATGCTTGTCTCTTCTCAGTGGGGAAATGAATCTAAACATGTGTCAGTTTTGTCCATGCTGCACATTCTCAGCTTTCCTGTATTGAGGAAGAAACTTTCTGTAATTTTATTTTATCCCCAGTGCAATCCTACACTTACCTGGTTTTTGAAGAGACACAGTGTGTATGGAAAGGAATCTGAACCTCTTCTACTGGAGAGACTCTAAAGGTCCCAGTGTTATGATCTCTTAATGATCCAGCTGGTTGACCTATCGTATGCTTTCCTCAGAACAGGAGCACCTCACCCCTAAATTTTATTGGAATCCTCCTATGCCGATGCTGTCTTCTGAACTGCATTTTGGGAAAGCTCTGCTGGCTTGGGTCTAAACAGCAGGAGGAAGTGGAGAAAGAAATTGAGGATGGTTATAAGTCAGTACTCTGCCCCCATAGTCTTTGGTACTATATATGGAGCACAGGAAAATTAGTCTTATGCAGTCACTCCTCTATGATGGAGGATTTATTTGTCTGTGAAACTAGTATTTTCTTTATGTATGATAGATACTATTCTGATTTAACTGCTTCATTGCTGTCCTCCAAACTGGTGAGACATGGTGAAAAATCACCATATAACAGTGCCTACACTGATACCTTCTCTGGCAGCCAAGCAACAGTTTGATTTCAGTGACTTTTCCATGCAAGTTCTTCTGCATTGTGTTAGTTCTTCAGTTTGTTTTGTAAGAAACTTGCAGTATGGGACATCTTTCTTCTGGTCTGTCAAGAGACAGCTTCCAAGACAACCTACAAATCCTTCTCTGTATGCATATCATGCGGAAAATCTAATATAGCTCAGGCATAAGTGAAATGCTCCAGTAGAGAAGGGTGAGATTCATATGCAGGTATGAAAATGATTTCTTAGTGATGACTATTACTCCCAACCACTCTTTAGTGGGTTGAAAACACACTGAAGTTTTGCTATAAAAAAGCCAAAGCCCTAAGATGGAAGATCGATTAAAATAATTAAATGAATTTAAATTACTTAAATGAATTGAAATGAAATGAAATAATGAAACAAAGACTTCACCATTGATTATTCCTGGAGCTGTTCTTTCCTGTTACTTTTTTCAGCAGCTTATGATTGGTCCTTGCTTAGGTTAATAAGTGTGGAGTATTGATTTTTACCAAACAGGAGTATGACACAGGAATTATGAGACTTTCTATTGCTGCTCTCTGGGCAAAAAGACACTAGTCTTGGCCTTCCCATAGAAAAAATAGTAAATAATGTGGGTTTTAAGGTAAACGCTCTTTTATAGTAACACCCTTTCCCAGAGGTAGGCACATCCTATTCTTATGCTGTAGAGTTCTCTGCTGTATACACATTTCTCTCCTGCAGCTGACGGTACCTTGATTTCTCCTGTATGTAGGCATGCCCTCATGTACTCAGTAGTTAAAATAATCTTTCTTACCTACTTTACCAGACTTTCTCCCTCCCATTTTATCTCCATAAATTTAACCTCAGTGTCCTGAACTTCAACATTCTTCAGGATTGTTCCTTATCCTTACTCAGTTTTGTTTCTCATCAAGTTACTTCTGTTCCTTTTACTCTGATGGCACAGCTAGATGTACAGATAGCATTTAGACTGCATAATAATTAGCAAATTATATTTGTTTACAGCTGTGAGTAGCCCATGGCAAGGAACTTATCAATACCTATTTAGACATCATTTATAAGTATATTCCTTTGCTTCATTACAAAATATAGTCTTGCAAACTTCCAAATTAGGTACATAGTCTCTCTTTTACAATTTTAGGCCCTCAGGCTTGAGTTACATGGTTTTTCAGTTAGTAGGAGATAAAATGGGGCATGTGAACAAAGTGTTTCCTCCCCATGAAAGGAGGGAGAGGAAATGAAGGATGTTTATTATGGGACAAGAAAAGGACTTTTCTCTCACTCACTCTGTTAATATGTACATATACACATTAGACTTAAAGAGAAAAAACACACACAATTAGATTATTATAATTCAACAAGGGAGGTAAGATGAACATTCAGAAAATAAATTTTGGGTGGGATACTGTTCAGTGATGGAGAAATCAACAAAGGCTATAAGGCAGGGTAGAACTCAGTGGAAGCAACTTTCATTAGAAGATTAGTCCTGTGTGTTGCTGATGGGTAAAATGTGAATGCCTAGAAGGAATTTGCCCACCCTGCACCTCTGTTATGTCATCAGAGTTCTCTGACTCCTTTGACAGAGATGTGGTTTTCTCCAAACTTGGTGCTCTTCCCTCTTCCTGAAGACAGGCTGAGGTAGTTGGGGCTATTCAGCCTGGAGAAGAAAATGCTTTTAGGAGACCTTATAGTGGCCTTCCAGTACCTGAAGGAACTACAGGAAAGCTGAGGAGGGGCTTTTCACCAGAGAAGACAGTGATAGGACAAGGGGTAATGGTTTTAAACTGAAAGAGGGCAGATTTAGGTCAGAAATCAGGAAGAAATTCTTCAACATGAGGGTAGTAAGGTGCTGGAATAGGTTGCCCAGGGAGGTTGTTTATGCACCCTCCCGGTAGGTGTTTAAGGCCAGGCTGGATGAGGTTTGTGCAGCCTGGTCTAGTGGGAGGTGACTCTGCTCATAGCAGGGGGATTGGATCCTGATGATCTTTAAGGTCTCTTCCAACCTTAACCATTCTATGGATGTATGTTGAACCTTCATTCATATCATCTGATGGGCATTACAGTATGCCAGCAAGCTTCCTCATACATCTTTGCCTCCTATTTTGTCTTACAGCACCAAAAAAAAAAAAAAAATTACTAATTTTTACGTTAAATTACTAATATGTTACTAATGTTAATAATGTGGAGAAGAGCTACCATGTTTCCTTCTGTTTTGTAAAAGCAAACAATAATGTATTTGTTCATAAAAGTGATAACTTGCAGCAATAGAAATACAATATAGACCCACTGCCGGAAAATTGTATCGGCAAAGAGGCAGGCATAAGCTGACTGGAGACATTTCACAATACAAGTGTTTATGCCAGTGAATGCCATGTGTTCTTTTTAAAACATTTTTAATACAATAAGAAAACTGTTAGCATAGAAAGATAATTACCATGTTACTTCTATTTGTTCTGAAAGTAAATTGCCAGTACAGACAGACATTTGAGAACCATAAAAGGATCAGGAATGCAATTTCATTCCACTCTCATATTCATCACTTAGAGGTTCTGAGCATGTACATTATCTTTTGATTTTGCAGAAGTATTTAATACAATGTTAAATTATAAATGTGTGGTCTTAGGAGTGCAGCTTTTTTAAGGAAAATGTCACTGAAAGTCTCTCAGTCATGAGGAAAATAGATGTGTTCCTTGCTATTGAACTCCAAAGCACTTTTCAAAATCTTTTAGCCTGATTTTCTTTACCATTTACCCTGATTCATCATATTCGGTAGTCATGATAATATTACTTTGTATCAGCATCATTACCCCAATTAATCTGCATTTAACTGTTTCCTCCCACCACCTTGATTACTGTAAATACTGTTTTGCAGTCAAATCCAGATATTCCCATTAGTTTTTCTTCCTAAACATGTCTGTTGCAAAGAATAAGATCCTGAGACTTAATGTGCCTTTGTCACTCATGAAGGAGCACAACCTAGCAGGGCAGTTGACACAAAGCATCTAATACCTCTTGATGAGAGACTTGAAAATTAAAGATGTTAGTCTGGCCACCTGCAAATGCTAAGTCTTTTCAAACTTGATGGATACAAAAGTTCTACAACAAGGGACTTGCAATGACCCAAGAAGTCCATTCCTTGTGTTCTGGACTGCCCTCTCCCATCAAAAGACTAAGTCAGATTTTTTATTCAAACTGAACCTGAAATAAACTGAGGCTAAAGAATCCTCTTTAATTAAACAGTTACTTTCTAGATACCATCAATTATTATGTATTTCACGGAGCAAATTTTATTTAGTATTATCATTCTCAGCAAATATCTTTCCTGCTTTTGGTAGATAGAGGAATTTTTCATATAGTGCTGTTTTTAAAAATTAAAAGTTGTTTCATTCTGTAAGTTTCAATAATCCTATATTTGAGTTAATGATAGTTTTTTACAAAGCCTAAATTAAATTATTACTTTTACTTTGCATCCACTGCAATTAAAAACTACACTTTCTTCTCTTCTAGTTTCCCTTTCTCCTCTTCAAAATCCTAAGGAAGAAGAAAAGATCCACAGGCTTCCCTATAAATCAGTGATTTCTAATGTCTGAGCAGAACTACATTTGAAAGTGAAGGATCACTTTCTAAAAATACCCAACTCATATCTTCTCTGTCTGATAGACTCATCTGATACTCACTAGCAGAGTAATTACAAAAGGAAGAGGTAGTTCTTGAGGTAGCCATGGCACAAAATGTGTAAACCTTCTTAATTTAAAAGTGTCTAGGTAGTTTTTGGGTGCTAATTGGTGTGCTTGAGTTAAAACTGTGTATCAAAGGTATGATATCCTCTCATAAGATATAAAACAAGCTTCATGTTTATATAAAACAACCTTCTAGCAGTAACCTTGGATGTGATGCCAAGATACAGGACTATAATGAGAAAGCAGAAGTAAACAAAATAAAATATTCATCTGACTAACAGAAAACCATAGAACCATAGAGTGATAGAGAGGTTTAGATTGGAAGGGACATTAAAAATAATTCAGTTTCAACTACCCTGCCAAACTATATTTTGATGACTGCTGGCATCAGATCTGCTAAAGCTTAAGTGCTGAGCAAAGACCACCTCTTTTGTGACCTTTTACTCGCTCATAGCAACTGGAGGTCATGCTTTGCACTGTAGTTGTTGGGTCTCTGACCCATGAATGCAGCTCAGCTGGCAAGGAGAGCTGGTCAGAGAGCAACATCTGAAAGGATCTGTCCCCCTGCAGCTCAGGGAACACATGGTAGTCAGCATGAAAGGGAGTGACCACATTACGTGATGCTTTAGTCAGCTGAAAACCAAATTTCCCATAATGTCAGTTATGTGTATTATCTGGGCATTTGGAAAGAGGCCAGAATATAACCAAAGCCTCTGCAATCTTTGTAATGGAATCACAGTAATAAAAATTTATGTATTTCTCTGTTAGTTTCATCTCTATCCAAATAAATTCATATTTATTCATATAAATTCAGTCTGTTCTGAACTCAACAGTGGCTCCTCAAATCTCAGGAGACAACACTCCCAGCATAGTCTTCTGCAGCTGCCCCAGCCTGTCTTCTGTCTACTTTCCCCCTAACATTTCAGTTCTCTCTACAGGCCTGTTTGCCTTGTAGTGGATCTCATTACCTGTTTGCCAAAATCTTACCCACCAATTTACCTTAATCCTGTCAGAATTTCACCGATCTTCAAAGACTTTCCCAGTTAGGAAATCTAAAAAAGTTTCTCATTTTTCACTATAGTTTCATTTTGTCATATGACAGTTAAATGGTCCAGCTTTTTACTCTTTTGTCTATGTCAACCACACACAAATTTGAAGTTTGATTATCTGATGCACCTCAGTCCTGCAGGATGCAATGCAAAGCAAGCAGAGAACCTGAGTAAAAATTTATGTACTGAAAGATGCATAGGTCCCTGAGTTCAAGCACCCATAGTTCATCACAACATTCTCAGACCACTGTCTGAACACAGATTTGTATGTGTTGAAACTTTCCAAAACAGAAAGAAAATATTTTAATCTCTTTTTAAAGATTAGAAGTTATTAAAAAAATTAAAAGTGCAGGTTTTTTAATTAAATAATGTCAAATTGAAAGTGTGATTTAATGTTTTCCTACGTCTGTTTTGACTCCACAGTCAAAATACTATGGATTTTTTTCCCCAAATATGAAGTTACAATTATTAGGAAAATCTTATAGCAAAGAAGCACAGAAAATACCAATATTTTGTTGTATGGGTCTCTGATCACCCCAAAGCACACAGAGCTTGACCAAGCAGGAAAAGATGCAACAAGGATGATGAAAAATATGTAACAGTATAAAGAAAAAAATGACTGAAGGAGATGATAGAGGGCTGTAAAGTCAGAAAAACTGTGAAAAAGGTGACTACAGAATGATTTATTCATTTTTCTGTCAGTGCAAGAACTAGGGCGTTTCAGGCAATTACCAGGCAAGCAAGCAAGAGGAAGTATTTCTGGGAAGTACAGAACAAATTTAAACTGTGGGACCAATTCTACAGGATACCATATGGACCTGATGTATATACTAGCTCAAAAAGAGACTAGACAAAATGAGTTGGTTTGGACCTATCAATGGCAATTGAACACAAAAGCCTCTAACTCAGAGAGCCTCTACACCAACAGTCAGTGAAGCAGAGACTTTATTTCCTATACTTTTTTTTTCCTGTTCCTGAAAATCTGTGTTTCTTGGGCATTGGTACTAGCCATGCTGAGAGAGAGGATATTTAATGATTGGACCTTTGTGTTTTTTTCCTGATACTGCCTATTTTTTTTCTTTATGTTTTGTCTATATTTATCTCTGGTCTGGGACATGAGAAAAGCAGTCCAATTATTAGACTATATGGATGCTGGAAACCAGAAGTTTGTATGATTTATCTGGTATGGCAGATTCAGCTCTTTAAAGAAACATCTTGTGTCCACTACTCTAAAGACTTCATCCATTGTAATTTTTATTTGGCTTTTTGCAAAAGTCTGAGCAGCTCATATCAAAGCTGGTTTTCATTATTTCAGTTAAACAGTTAACATTGTATTAAGCTATTTGTCTTTAATCCTGTTTGAGAATACTTACCTTTCTCCTAAGAGCAATATCCTAAGCATGATCTTAGCTTAATTGTAAAAGATTTTAAAGCAAATAGGAGCATAAATCAGTTTACCTGACATACATCTATGAAACTTCAATATTAATGTTAATCTTGAGAAGTTCATGGAGTCATTCCATATTTGCACAGGTGTAAGCAAAGCCAGGAGTCAGCCCCATCTCTTTAGTAGTTGGCACCAACAGTTTAGCTATGCAGTCTGTACCTTTCTGTTGTGTATCACATTGCAGAGAGTAAAATAAGGCTTAAATCCAAATTTAAAACATTATCTAATTATTTACAAGGGAAAAAAAAAGTGTTCTCATACTGTCATTTGTCACATTTCTGCTTAAAGAACATATTTCCTTCTTTTCACACATTCAGGACTGAACTCATCTATGTATTAAATGGCCCTGAATCTCAAACTAGTCTCCAAACTAAATTCAAAGACATTATTAAGCATGATGGGACTGAGAGAGAGTAGCATATAGAGAAAACTAGAATAATTTTATTAGCTAAACTATATGAAAACAATATAAAGGGCTACATTGTAAAATTAAGAGTCATCTATCTTTGACGCAATACATAATAGGCAGCCATAAAAGAACTTTACTCAAATAACTCATTTGCATTACTGGGTTGCTTCTATTCTATTTGAATTTTGTAGAGCACTCTAAACAAGAATGCTGGTGCAGAATCCTGATGAAAGTCTGACATTTGTTAAATCCACAAAAGATTATTTTAGAAAGTAACAATAGCCAGTATTCATACAACTAAAAAAAAAAAAAAAAAGGAATTTTAATTAACAAAATGTGTATCTTTTTTATTTTGTTTCAGAAACAAAAGGAGCAGGGTAGGGGGGAAGAAATAAGCAAAGAATTACTGGCTTGACTTTTAGGGTTCTGAGAACCCAGAGTTCCTGACAGATCCCTCCAAAAGAAGTGGGAGGGAGAATTTCTCAATTCCTCTGCAAAACAGCTTATGTACCATTCAGCTGAAATTTATGGGGAAAGACCTAACAATCATATAATTTCTATAAAAACTTAGTTGTATTGATTATTTGGCAGTTATTTTTATAATATAATTCATATATAACAATATTTTAACTTAAACATACATTAGCTGTGAGATATGGCAAACAGGCTGTCTAGAATCTCTGATTCTATGATCCTGACTGCTTTTTTCAGTCCACCAACTCCTACACTTTCTGCAGTATAAAACCTTTAAAACATGATATAAATGCAAGTGTGTGTGAATACACACAAGCCAGCATTTTCTAGAGATGTATGTGTGGTTTTATATATGAAAATAAATAAACGTGCATATAGCCAGACACACAAGTGTGTACTACAAAAGAGCAGTCTGCACGTACTGAGGCATCTCCATCTGGACTGGGAGGGAGGAAGCAACCTGTCTAATTGATCTATCTGTAAATTATGCCATGGGCTTCTTGGTGTGTGAGTCAGGAGAAGTTGTGTGTTGTACCTCTGTGCGCTCTGTTGAGTTCAAAACTTGATGCACCTTTACAAGATTAATCAAAAAAGGCTTGAGAACCTCTCTTCCACAGCTGACAGTCCCCAGCAGTATTGGTTATTTAGGATTCTGTCATCTTCTAGATTTGGTTCTATTATTTTTGTGGCTGTATGTAGTTCCTAATTGAGTTGACAGGCTTTCTGTTTTCAGTTAACGTTGGCCGTTAACTTGCGCAGGACTGAAAATTCATTCATTTGCCATAGTTGGTGCTCTGGCATTGCAATCTGCTACAATCAAATTGTTTCAAATGTTTGTGCATTGACTACAGAGGGAGTTGAGGCAGCTGGCTTAAACTAGACTGCTATATTCTGCAAAGCTATTTAGCCTGGCCAAGCCCAGCACTGATGGACTTCCCAGTTCCCAATCTGGGGCTAAAGAACCAGCTCTGTTGTGCTGGGTAAGTAAACACATTATGTCACATAGCAAGAACCATTCAGACCTCTTGCTTGCTTGCCTTCCTTGCTTTCTTTCCTTTCTTCCTTTCTTTCCTTTTTTCTTTTTAGTTAGAGACTCTCTTTTCTTGTCTAACCCAGAGGAAGACATGTGCACTTAAGTGAGTCACCACTGACGATAGGGATTGTTGTGACCCTTGAAAAATAATACAGTTACTGCTTTTTATACCATTAAATGGGCCACTATTAGAATTATACCAGTGAGGTTTTCTATTTAAAATAGCTACTACAAGGAAATAAAGGAAAAGGCACACAATTCACTTACCTTTTCACTGAAGCCATCATAGTCCTTACTTCAGTAAGACAGTCTGAATTTACACTAGTGAAATGGAACTTAATGCAGACTCTCTTAATAGATATAGGTAGGCAAAGATTAGAAGAATATTATTTGCTAAGAAATTTGGAATGTTGTATGCTGATAGAGATTACCCAGGTGGCAGGAAGTTTTTGCTGCTGACTTACTGGGGATGGTGTAAATTTGGTGCCATTTCTTTCTATTTTGCAGTCTGTGGTTTCTATCTGCCATGACTTTCAGACTGTAAGCTGTCTTGAGCAAAAATTCAAACTATGAGTTCATACAGTGTCTTCTCGTTTCATGACCAAGCTTTCCTGGTCTTCTTGCCTTATCATTATGCACAAGTTGACTAAATGTAATGCCAGCTGAAGCAAAAGGACCAACATTTTGAAACACAAACAGCAAATCTAGCATAGTCCTAGAAAAATTGATCAAAATTCTGAACATCATTCACAGACCCAATCTTATGGGTGGTTTTGCAGATGGACAAAAGTAGCTGAAGTTTGACAACAATATCTCTCACACTTCTTTTATTTTCAGTGATTTACACTTTATGTGACAGCCTAAATGATATCTGAAATATATTGAACCACATATGTGAGGGACCTGTGGAAAGTAGGGTATCTTTAGATCATCTTGGATGTGACACCTTACTAGCTGGAGAATTAAATTTTATTTCTTAAAGCTAAAGATGCTAAGTTTGTTCAGCAATTTGCAGGATCCAACACAGGCAATGCGTGGGGCCAAATTTATATCAGCACATCTGGTATATAATAAGTATTACCTAGTACTACTACTACTAGTAACAACAGTAGTAGTAGCAGTAGTGTACTTGTCTATGGAATTTTACTGCTCTCTGTCTGTTATTCTCAGTCCTTAAATATAAAATTGTGAAATTATGTCCAGTGAGGCCTTACATGTAATTCTAAGTGAATGAAAAATTTCTAAGAGTTCCAGGTTATACAAACCAATTAAAATTTCATATATGGTGTGTTGAATCACTTTTGAACTCATTATAGTGGTTACGTGGATAACTGGCTTTCAAACAGCTAACTTCTTTCGTCAGTTAGTTGTAGCATAGTGAGTCTGAAGCCAAATATGTTGTTTGGCAAGCTGACTACAGATTTTGTACCTGCAATCCAATTCCTGCCTCACAGTTTTAAATCTGTACCAGTGTCCTATCTGAGAGAATTAGGTTTCCTCTGTATTACAGCATAAAAACACACAGTGTTCTCTGGCACTAAGTCCAGTTGGCACAGTTACTCAAATCCATATTATGATACTCTTTAACCCTCCAAAAAACCCTTTTGGAAGTGATTTCTGGCCCATTTTAACTTCTGAACCAGGACTTCATTGGAGACACTCTAGAACTTCAAGCTGCTAGAGACTCATTCAAAAAATGTAGGAGTAAAATGATCTAGTTCCCATGCATCAGAATGTCTTGATATTGTATTTACTCATGTAGAAATAGCTGTGGATTACCAGAATGAAAACAAATGAAAGAGAAAAATTGTTTTTCATGAGGGATGGAATTTTGGTATTCATGTGATTGTGTGATCATGGCTGAAGAGACATTGGTATGACTCAAACACCATGGAAATGGGAACACTGTAATGACAACAGCACATATTCCTCTGCCAGAAATGCAAACAGTGTGAAAACATAAAAAATAAAATTAAAGTTTATGATTTTGTCAGTTAAACATGGCATTGGTAGATAAAAGAATGTTTTTCCTCTTGGACATTTAGACTTTGCTTGCAGAGTATTTTTTGTTGCTATTTCTGGATGGTTCCCAGTGCCTGGAATAAGATTCGAGTAAATGATTTTAGAGCTGATCATTAAAATTAAGGTGTTTCATTAGTGAATGGAGTTATCTAAATATGGTCCCCTTGTAAAATTCTCATTAAGACTGAAAGTATTCACACCACATATATTTGCACGTAAGAAGTTAAATTCATGACCTTATTAAAATAGGGCAGCTTCCACTGACGTTCTGGCACTTTCAGGCGTTTAGATTCCCACCTACCAGACAGCACTAACTATAGGGATGTAAGTGGAAGCTAGGCTGGCTGGTAGGTGGAGATGGTCACCTGTGGACTACACAGTGCAGGAAATTTGAAAGAGCTTGATTTAAAAAAATAGATGCAGCAAGTGTCTGCAGGGCTTCACAGAGCAAAAGTCATCTCAGAAAAGCAGTTTAGTTCTGCCCTGAAGTAACGTACAGGACTGTGGCATATAGTGTTTCTGATAAATGTAATCTATGGTCTTGAGAAAAAACAGATAACTTAATAGGCGCCGAACTTTGCAAAATCATCCCCGCTTAATGTACATTAACCTTCTAGAGGTTATGTGAAAATTACGTTACAGACTTGCAAGACAAATATCGTTTCACAATGCTGACATTTGGGCTCACTGGAGCTTTCAGCACTTGATGATAATGTAATACTCTTACATGGCAAACATATTGATCCAGACCTGCATTGTAGCAGCAATGCCCTCAGCGAACTACGTACTCTCTAGACATTCCAGCCCTTGAGTGCTTGAGTGCAGAGAACAGTGTATGACAGGTGCATACCTTGCTTTCCATCCTGTTGTTTCCATAGGTCATTTTCACATGTTGTTTGCAAAACACATTTCATTTCAGTAGGTTTTGTTGATTGTTTTTTCTTGTACTTTTTGTCTGGAAAAAATACGAGCATAAAAATCATAGTGTGGTTTTGCACATTGTATCTTCTTAACTTGAGCAGACCGCTGCAGCAACACAGGTGTGCTGCTTGGGAGCATCCATGGTGCAGTACAGTGTGCTCCACAGACTGCTCAGCTGCCAGTAGTTCTCTACTGTTTTTTACCCTTCTCTACTGAAGAATGAATTATTGAGAGAAACAAAATCATGCTTCATGAAGTTATGGTTTCACAAACTAATTACATTGTCCTTGTCTAAGACATTTTGAAAACCTTCAGTGGAGTACACAGACACCTGAGCTAAAAAGATTTGAGAGCTTATGTGAATAACTGCGGCTTGTTTCTAAGCTGATGAATTATAAAGCAGGTTACTCGCAGAGATGAAAAGTTGGATTAGGATCTAAATAGAAATAGCAGACAGCCTTCATATATACATTTAAACAAAGAAACAAACAAAACTTGGGTTTTTTACAGCTTGATGCTGTTTCCCGTGAGTTTCTTTCTCAAAACCACTTTTTCCTTAAAAGATATTTTAATTTCTGTTTTCTTTGTTTCTCATTCTGTTGAAGCTTTATGAAGTATTACATTATGCTGGGCTCTAAGATACCTTCAGGTTTGCAGATTGCCTTGTGATCACAAAGGTGTGAAATTATTTTAATCAAAATAGAAATACTCAGCTGCATAAAGGATTTCTGCTCCAATTTTGGCCTCTTGGTTACTTGTGAGCTAGCTATGCTGCGTTGCTGCATGCTAGCCCATTAACAACTCCCTTTGTTCCTTAGAACATTTATTACTTTATTTTGGTTTTGCGGCTTTATTGTAAACATTGGAGGGGAAAGTTGAATATATTTTATTTAAATAAGAACAGACAGCTTTCACATGTGACTAATACTAGCATTAAAGCAAAAGAGACACTTAATTTTACAGATTCATTAAAGAAGGCATAGTACAGAAGAGATTTCCAACTGTGGGACAAGTATTTCTACTATGTTGTTTAAGAAAGTAAAACTGGTATTTCCACAGACCTGAAAGCATTCTATGTTTGTAGGAAGAAAAATCTTACTACTTTTCCATTTTCCATTTTAATGTTGCAATTTCCCAATTTCATTTTCAGAATTTGAAATAATGTGGTTTTAGAAGACAGATAATGAGAGCAATTTCTTTCAGCTCTTCAATCTGTATCGTCTGAAAATGTGCAAGACTTTGAAATGATCCTAACAAGGTCTAAATTACTTACAGGTGGAATTCCCCTGGCACAGAGGGTTAGGGTGATAGGAATAGCCAGAGTGTTTTTCCACTGTAGAAATATGGGAATTGGGTCCCAGCAAATTAGTCTTAATGTGGGCATGCAAAACAAGCAGTTCTAGGAGAGTCCTGTTTTGCTGATATAATCATACCTGCATGAACAACTAGGGAATTCTCTCAGAACAGCTGTGTCAGACAGCAATGCTATTTTCGTAGATATTTCTACTGTGTACCTAGCTTGGTATTTGGGATGGAGTTAATCTTACAGCAGAAAATGCCAAAAGAATTGGGAGAATGAAAAAATTTACTGTTACCATGTAAGCACATGGAAAAGTGTGGCTGCATTCTCCATTAAAACTTAACAGGGAATGCTCTGAAAATCCAGAATGTATTTATTAAAAAACCTTAAAATTCATAAATTTTATATCTGATTGCTGGGTATAGAAACTGTAGGAATGGTCATTATATCATGAAACTTCAAGAAGAGCAGGGTTGCTGCATGGACTGGGAGCCACTGCCCTGGGACAGAGTTCATCATCTTCATCATGTTAATGATGGATGATGAGAAACAGTAAAAACAGCCATTACGTTGTGAAGGACCCTGTAGCTTTCTTGAATCTGCCCCTTCCAAGTGCTTGGCTGGCATTGGCACAGCCCCCTCTCTGTAAGCATGGGGACAGCCAGCACAGTCCCAACATTTAGCAAATTACAGTCAGTAACAGTTTGTTACTACATGTTACAAGTTTCCATACATAAAGCCTGGTTTACACTGTTTCTACTTTTAATGATATTTTCAGTATATTGTTTTAGCTTTTCAAAAAGGGAAAAAAAAATAATTTGTAAAAAATGCAGTTTTATATCCCAGTGATATCTGACCTGGACAAATTACTGGAAATTCTTTGAATAATAACTTACTTGGAGAACAACACTGGCATTTATTTTCCTAGTCCTTATCTTCCTAGAATTAGATAAATGCTGGGTTTTCAAACTGATTTATTTTTTGGAGGGGGAGATAATTCAGTTAAGTCTTTTTCTGAGGCACTTGAAGTTTATTGAGTGTTTCTACTCTGCTGATGTGTGTTGGCTTTCTCTGCTTAGAGAAGGCTGTGGGTATGAGAGGAGGCCACAACTCAGTTAAATAAAAAACGGGCTGGATTGCACCTCAGTGGGATCTGTGGGGGTCTGTTCCTTGCATTGTAAGAGGAAGCCACTTGCCTTTCCTGTACTGACATGTTTACAATGATTTCTCATAAGTGAAAAGTCATTAAAGAGTTTGAATGATACTTGTAACAGATTATGCCTAATAGTTGATATGTGTAGAGCAAATTAAAGATAAATCACTTGTGTAGAAAACTAGGCAGCTGAATTTTCTCCTGTGAAGACAACCATGATCAAAATAAATCTCTTCTGTAGAAAACAGAATGGGCAATGACTGACAGAAGAACAGAAAAGGTCACAAAGGGCAATAACTCCTTCCTAGTCCCATTCTAAGAACACCTTCCTTAATCATAGGTTTAAAAGGGGGTGCTCAGAATCTTTAGATCACCTTTCCCTAGTGTCTGCACTAGATAATCCTCTACCAAATGTGCACAAAGCCTTAAGAACCCCTTTATGGCAACGTGTGGTCTTATCTTGTGTTGAGGAGCCAGAGCAGACTTAGGAATTAAACCATAGTATAGGCAATAAAAAAAAAAAAAAAAAAAGAATCTGCACAAATAACTTCATTTTTCAAGTCCAGGAAATTGTGACCTCTAGGTTCCATACACAGAAGTAGCAAAAGGAAATAAATAAACTATTTCCCACCCACCCAGGGGAAAAGGTATGTTTTCATGAAGAAATAGTCAAATCATTATTTTCCAAAGCATCCCCATTTAAAGTCTAATAATTTTGTGTTTACCTGGAGCACGCTTGCTGAAATATACCCAAGTATAATCTATATATGGAAGAAGATGGAAAATACATCCATTTCCAATTTTTTTTTTTCAATTACTGCATATAGTATATCTATATAAAAATAAAAAGGTACATTTCTTAAATTCAGAATTTAATTTAATCCCGTTATTGGCTGGCTGTATTTAGAGCAGGTTGGCACTGAAGATCCAGTGCTACACATACATATTACATGGTATTTTCTAATAATTTTCAGGGAATACAACTAGTAAGCAATTGCTTTTCTAGTTCAGTTGATGAGCCACCAAAATGTTTTATAATATATTCAACTCTACAAATAGAATTGCCTCAGGACAGTACATACATTTATAGCAGATGTTTGACCTTGTTCTGTTTGACCTGGATTCTTACAACGTACTGTTTTTCAGCAAACTATCAGAAAATGTTAAAGAAAGATGATACCTAGGACTCTCATGCTTTATCTTGATATTTAGCATTGACACAGGAATTTGGATGCAGTTACTTCAACAGGAATTTGATTCACTTGCAACTGTTGCGATAAATCCAATCAGGGCCGAGTAACGACACGACAACCAATATGATTTTTCATATTGTTCCCCTTTATTATTAGTTCAGTTACTTCTTATATACTTTTCAGCTACTGTCCACACAGCTGTGCATGCGGACAGATACCTTATGTGATTGGCTAAATATCACTGTTCACGCGGCAGATTTTACTTTACTATTGGTTATTCATTACGTTATGCCTTTATGCATTACACTAAGCCTTTATGCATTATAAGCACCAGGTAGTTACATTTCTGCAGTCTTCTCATCCTTGGATGCCCAAACAAGATACATTTCCTTGGGTTCCCAAGACCAAAGACAAGCCTGGCTTTGAAGTGGAACAATGGCTAGTCTCATACTCTGCTGCTACAGCAAAGCTTGTTAAATTCCTCCAGGCTCACAAAATCATGCCCCTGCTGTATTAGAAATTCTTCCACAGCTGGCTGTATTAGAAGTTCTTCCACATGCAACTGGTGACACAAATCAATGAGTAGCAGTTAAAATTTTTAAAATCCACAAAATAACCAGGGGATGTTGTCAGTGTCAGGTAGCAATATGTTTGCATCTGTCTGGATTGCCATCAATAAGTTTATTTGTATAATGGAATCATTAGCAACTGTTCGAGGACAGCCTCCCCAAATCCCAGAATTCTTACAATTGATGGCTTTCTTGCCTCAGGCCTTTGTTTTCATTCTTCTCTTTAAACCTTTATGTTAAATAAAGGAAATCAAGACAGAGAAGCATCTTGAGGAAGCTTGGACAGATCATGATCCTGTGCTTTATCACAGATTTGCTGAATAGGTATCTCATACTGCAGCCTCTACTTGGGGTAATTTGGAATTAACTAGATATTGTATAATATTTAAAGTTATTTTCTTGATAGAGACTGATTTTATGAGAGAGAGATTTACACGTTTTTCTACACTTTGTAATATTATAAAAACATCAACTTGTTATAATCACTGGAGCTGCTAGGTCTTGTTCAGTGCTGGGTGGCTGCAGGATGTGGGGGCATTATAGTACAGCCTTCAGGGTGAAGCCAAATTCCCACCAAGGCCACACATCACCAATGAAGTGCCCCGCTAGTATCTTGTTTGATGCAGCATGGCAACCCTCCCAAGATGGCCATGTCACAGCAGGACATCAGATCTCTGTGTCTGAGGGAGACTCCCAGCAGAACTGCTGAGATCAGAGTTCATGGGGAGGTGGCAGAGGTGCTCACCCTCTTATTTGGGAAGGAAAGCAAGAGCAGGATGTATGAAAGCTTCCTAGGTCCTAATTAGATGTTATTTATTCTATGAGGGATACTTCTACAGAGAGTACTTAAAACGAGTATTCATAAATGGGAGTGAAAGCAGATTAAACAGATGTTGCAAATCAGTTGCTTTTCTTTGAATATGTATTATACAGTTTGCTTGTTTGTTTTTTTTTTTAAGTCTCTCCAAACTGTTGTTTTGCCTTTCTCTGCATCCTTGTCATCATATTCAGCTTTATTGAGCTTTATGAAAGTCTTCAATAGTTCAGCTGAAAGGTGAACATTAACTTTTTTTTTTTTTGCATCCAAATTTCAAAAGCAGTTGTGTATTATTATTAGTAAATCAAGCCACAGGCATTTACTTTTCTGCCATATCTTACACTGATAAAAATGTTGAAGGAAGTTATTTTGACTGCTTTAGTGTTTAAAGATAGAAAATTCTGTAGTCACCAAGTCTTTTAAATATATCTTTAGCAATTACTTCAGCATGTTTCATTATTTTTTGCCAATTACATTATAATTGAATGTTAGTGATTTATTGTTATTACTGTCATTATTATTATAATTTATTATAGAGCTGTTTTCTTTGTAGTCTTTTAGTTATATCTTTTTAGAGTAATCTGTAAACAGAAGAACTTCACTTTGCAACTCAAATACACTTTGATGTGACATAGCACTGGTACAAATGCAAAGGGTGATTTTAGAGGGAGCACTGGCAGTACTACAGGCTAACCAGGGGTCAAACTCAAACCTGAGTGGCAAGTTTCTGGGGTCCTGGACTGCCCATGGGCCTATCTGTGGCATACAGAGGAGATGTGTGTCTGTCTGTCTGGGCAGCTCACCTTCTTGATAACTAACAGCGAGTCACATATGTTGGGAGATGAGAGCCTGTTGTGGTTTGGGCCCAACATGACAACAAAGGAACAGCCCCATGGCTGCTCACTAAACTCTTCCCACACACACACACCCTCTGGGATGAGGAGGACAAAAATCCTGGGTTGAGACAAAGGACAAGGAGGCTTCTTCACCGATTAAGGTCCCAGGCAAAACAGACTCAACTTGGGGAAAAAATAATAATTTAATTCCACACTAATCAAACACACACAGGACACAGACAACACACAGAGCAGGGCTTGCATATGTTACCCCACCCTTCCCTTCTTCCTGGGCCCAAATCACTTTGTTCCCAGTTTCTCTCCCTCCTTCCCCCCAGCGGCACAGGGGGACAAGGGATGGGGTTTAGAGTCAGTTCACACGCTGGTGGTTCTTGCCACTCTTGTGGGTTTCTCATAAAGTCACAGGCTGCTTCAAGAACAGTCAACTCCCCTGGCACTGGGGTCTTCCAAAGCTGCATAATCAGGATCACAAAATCCGAGTCCACTGGCCAAGTTCACCCCTCCTGGTGCCTGCAGGGAATGTTCCACCACGTTCCTCCACGAGTGCATGGGGACAGTTGCCATCTCGCCATGGGTTGCAGGGAAATTTCTGCTTGGGCACCTTCTTCCCCTTCTTCCTCACCAACCACCAGCTCTGCTTTCCAAGCCCAGCTTTTTTTTTTTTTCTTCTTCTTCTTTAAGTGCTGCTCTGCTCAGCTCTTATCTCAGTTCTTTCGTATGTTAATCGCTGAGGCGCATCTGTGGTCCCTCTGACGGCTCCTTGGCTGGGTTTGGAGCAGGGGGAGCTTCCCAGCTTCTTATCCGAGCCAGTCTTGGCACCGTTCCTCTGCTACCAAAAAAAACACCAAACCAAACCAGAACGGTGCCTTTGGCATATGACCATAGAAACTTCTGTAGAATGACCAGCTAAATACATATTTTGGAATATGGCCTGAATGAGACATCTTAAGGATGTCAAAGCCTAGGCAAGTTGACCTAGACATGATTTATTGCTGCTGCAGAGGAAAAGGGGATTTATCTTGTTCTAAAATAATTACCTACGGTGTCACATGAATCACAGAATCACAGAATGTCCCTGGCTGGAAGACACCTCCAAGATCATCCAGTCCAGCCTCAGACCCAACACCTCAAGCTCACCACTAAACCATGTCCCTCTGCACCACGTCCACATGGCATTTAAAAAAATGTTTTATTAGGAATTCTAGCTTAGAATTACCTAGAAATGAAAATATTGTGCACGTTGTAAAAATAGCTTTCAAAACTCAGTGTTTTCCTGTAGATTGAGTGATAATGGTTTCCATCCTTGAGTGCTAAAGTTCTGACTGGTTTTCGTTTCTTAGCAAGGCAGGACAGTAAGCGTTGGCTGTTTATGATCTCTTATTATTATGATCTCCTTATTCAGACACAAAAATTCCTTTCCAAACTTCAACTCCATGAAATACGCTCCAGGTATTCATACAGTCTATACTTGTTTTTCATTAAGAGTTTCAGTTGGCTTCAAAGCAGCTTTCTGTCTGCAAAGGTTGTTAGATCAAACCCTAAATATAGTTTATGATTATTGTCAGTTTTCTTTTGAAAGAAAACTGAGAACAACCCCAACATATACTATCATTAATGTTTAAATGGCCAGTAAGAAAATAACAGCCCTCTGAAAGATCTGACACCACTTTTGCACTGTCATGAACTATAGTGGAATAAGTCAGATCCTGCAGAAGACTGCTACAGTCGCTTTTAAGTCTTTTTAACGATGTCCAGTGCTTTAGTTTCTTATGATTTTGTGGGGAAGGTTGCCAAATGGTATTCACTCAATTAAAGAGGTAAAATTAAATAAAAAAAATTATATGCTCAAAAATGAGCAAATTCTGTGTATTCAGAAAAGATATGCTTGCTAAGGAGGCAGGTGTGCTTTAGAGAAAAACAGCTTGCTTGAAGCAGAGGAAAGGTGAAGATTTGCCTGTGGCTTCTGGGGCTGATTCCTTGCCAGATGTTGGGCCATTGATAGGACAATGGGTACACTCTGCAACACAGCAAGGTCCCTCTGAACTGCAAAGAAAAAGCTTTTTCATCGTGGGGTGACTGAACACTGGCACAGGTTGGCCAGGGACGCCGTGGAGTCTCCTTGAAGATACTCAAAGCTTTCTGGATGCAGTCACAGAATCACAGAGTAGAAGGGATTAGAAGGGACCTCTGAGGATCACCTAGTCCAGCACCCCCCGCTAGAGCAGGGTCAGCCAGAGTAGATTACACAGGAACACGTCCAGATGGGTTTTGAATGTCTCCAGGCACGGAGCCTTCACAACCTCTCTAGGCAGCCTGTTCTAGTGCTCTGTTAATCTCACAGCAAAGAAGTTTTTCTTTATGTTTAAGTTGAAATCCTGGGCAACTGGCTCCAGGTGTCCCTGCTGGAGCACGGGAGTTGGACCTCCAGCGGTTCCTTCCCACCTCAAGCCTCCTGTGATGCCGGGATTTGTTTCTTTTCCACACAAAGACCACGGAGAGCAGAGACCTGCCCGTTGGCTGCAGGTGCGTGGTGCCGGCCAGGAGTGCTGGCCGTGCACACCAGCCTGAGCATCTCCGCTGCCATCCCGGCGCCCCACGCATTGGCGAAGCAGCAGC
>NW_009970723.1:11708834-11729046 GCF_000747805.2 Chaetura pelagica
GGGGCGGAGCGGAGCGGGGCGGAGGGGCCCGGGGTCCCGCGGGTCGCTGCGGGCACCTCCCGGCGGTGCCGAGCGCGGGGCTCGGAGCGGGGACGCGGCTCCTGCGTGTGATGGGACAGGGGCTGGTAACTCGGTGCCTGTAACTGGAGAAGGAGGTGTGATTTGCAAGATGGTGTTGGTCGTCGCTTTGGAAAGGAGGTTACTCGCTAAGTTTTGGGTGTGTTGGAAGGAAAGGGGGTAAGAGGGTCTGTCCGTTTTCTTGCTCATTCATAAGGGAAACAAACCACGGTTCCTGACGGGCTGTTTTCTGACAGTCCATGGACTTGCTCAGGTGTCCCTTGTCAGTTATTGCAACATAATTTACAAAGAACGCCACGTTCGAGCAATTAAATACCGGCTCTGGTTAACTTGTTCTTAGGCACGGCAGCGTGGGTGCAGGGCTGTGGGTGCTCCGAGACCTCACCGGTCTCTTGCACAGTTAATCTCTACTCATGAATGTTAAGTACAGCCAGGGTAATTTCCGTGTATTTGTTGCAGGTCCAGAACTGCACATAACGAAGAAGAGAAATACAATGGATTTTCTGTATAACCGTGGCGAAAAAAAAAAAAAAAGTATATATATATATATAAACAAAACAAAACCCACAAAACCCAGACAAAAAAACCCCAGCAACAAACAAAACAAACAAACCACAAAAAAAACCCCAAAAGCAACCCACACCAAATAAATAGAAAATAACAAAACCTTAGCTAGCTGTCAAAAACCTTGAAAAATAAGAAGTTCCACTTACTATTTGGAATGTTTGTAACAAATGTGCATGTGTAGTTAAGCATGGCACCAAACTCTACCCAGATCAGAACTTGAGTTTCATGAGATTGTTTTGAAATATTAGTTTTGTAAAGAAAATTACCTGGTGTGTTTAAGTATGTTTACATAAAGAATAAACTTACGGTCTTCCTAGTGTTTATCAGAATTAATTCAAGATTTTAAATTTCATTAAGATTAATTAAGCACCTTCAGTAGATTTGAGCAATGTCAAATTAAGATCCTTGTATTTCTACAATGCCACTGGACAAATATGTATCAGCTATGTGTGCACACCATTCATAATCTGTATTTAAAATACCTGCACATGCTTTTATCACCTTCCACATCTTGGGCTGAGAGTTCAGGGGTGAATGTTTGTCCCCACTCTGTACACATCTTAATGTATCTTTTAATGTGCAACAGTGCTTGAAGTCTCTTCTCCAAAGCTCCTTTCCTTTTCTGATGCCAGTGCCAAGGTCCCTTGCCTCTCCCTTGGACCCTGTTCTGGGGCTGGTCACTTTCCATAGTGACGAGAGAGCTGCTCCATGAGGGGAAATGCCGTGAACAATGAAGTGAACTGCAAAATATTGGCAGTGGACTGCAGGGTGGGCTTCAGAGTGCACTTTTAATCTTTTGACATACTAATAAGCACTAGGGCTGAAAACACACATTTTTAAAACACTGAAAGTACAATAAATTAGGCTAAATGTGCTTATGTATTCTTTAAAGGCTTTTTCTCTAGCATTCCAGAATAGTTGTCTTTTCAGTCCTGATTTTTAGTTACAATAACTGCATTAATGCTGTGTGAAATCAGTCTGTCTTTGTTTAGTTCTGCTCCGTTTACTTCTCTAGGGAACACTTAACTTATTCCTCAGTTGAAATCTGTGTATGTTTAAAAATGTTCACTGGTTCAAAGAAATATAACATGTATGGAAGTCAGTAGGGAAATACCTGTTAATTTAAGTGTATTTTTAATTATTTATTTAGTTTGTGCTGGAAAGTTACTTAAACAGAAGTGTTTTTAAAAGTACACTTTTTTTTTTTTTTTTGTGTGTCAATTTATGTTATCTAATCCTATTAAATGTAGGCTGTACTTGAAAATGCATTTCATATAATTCCAGTGAAAAAATAGAGATATAATTGCTATGCCATTTTTATGGAGCTGGGTTTCTGTTACCTCAGATGTCAGGCTTACCAGGTTACAGAGGGAATGACAGGCATGACAGCCAAAGCTCTTTTCCCAAGTGCTGTCACTGGGATTAGAGAGAAAAAAATGTGTCGGGTTTTTAGTTGGCAAGTTACCTCTGCACTCAGTTTGGAATTTGTTTTCTTCTAAGTACTTCTACGTAAGAACATTTATGCACCACTAGTGTCCTTAGGTGGGCTTGGTACATGCGCTTCCATGTTCACATACTTCATGCTCTTTTACAGTTTAATCTGAAAAAGATAGATGTTAAACCCACTTGATAAGTTATCCATCCTCAAGACATAGTTGTTTCTGTGTACAATGGATAGGTTAAAAGAAGATAACCTACTACAGGGATGCTTTTACATTTCCCATTCAATCGCATTTTTAATCCAAATAGAAAACATGAGTTATTGAGGCATTTATTAATGATATTTTCTTGAAGACTTTGGTCATTAGGTGTTGAAAAGAAGACACTGGTCCATAGATATATCTTTGAGTATGAAGGAATACGAGTACTGACAAGGTCAGAAGTAACTGAATAGTAAGTAACTCAATACAATGTTTTAACAAGAAAAGTTTTAGAATCTACATTTGAACACAATGATTGAGAAGATACATTTGAGTGTCAGTGGATTAAAGAAAGCGATATATTAAGCCCTGGAAGCCAAGCTGTAATGTACTGAAGAAGTGAGCTGTGGAAAGGCTGCAGTTTTCCAGTTGGGAACCATGAACTTGCTATGTATAGGCCTGAACTTGCCATGGTTGGCCAGGGAACTGATACTCACTCTAGCATTTCTGACTTGCTGATCACTTAGACTGAGTCTTTCAAGCTTATTCACATTCATTATTTTTAAAGGAGTTAAGTATTCTTAGCTGTGTCTAATAAAAGGTATTGAAAAAACATTTTCATCAACAGTTTATTTCTAGCATGTGTGCATGTGCACACATAGAACTGATAGGAAGCTGAGAAAAGTTTTCAAAGTGTCAAGGTTATTAAAGGGTGTCTTTTGCATTTTTGTTAGATTATTTGATGATAAAGCATCCAGCCTGCATAGTAAAGTGAGAATTGGCATAGAATAATGCTGGGAACATGGAATTTATTGAAGAAGTGTAGGAGCAGAAGTCAAATGAGTACCTATCTGAATGCTCTTGAAGCATCTCAAGCCTCACATTTTGTCCAAAATCCTGTTGTTGTTGAAATTAAAGGAAATGTTTTCAATAAATTCGAAAGACCGAGGAATTTCCAAAGTAAATGTGTGTGATGTCCTTTAAAGATGTCTGTGTAGTCATAATGCAAAATTTCATGCACATAATATATTTAAAAGTAGTGTTTTGAGATGACTAAACTTTCCTGTGGAAAACTGGGAATTGGGCTGGAGCAAGTGAATTCTTATGGGTAAGAAGGTTACTGGAGAAGAATTACAGCTATCCAACATGCACTGAGAAGGAAAAGAGGCTCGGATCGCATGTCGTCACTAGAAAGTCTACATCTGTTTTTATGAGTGAGACTATTAATTTAGTTCTTCCTCAAATTACACTGTGTGCATTGTTTGCTGTAATAAATTTGAGCTACAGTTTCCTTTTTATACTTTATTTACATTCACTTCTGATTTGCATTTAGACTGAGATGTTGATATAAACCATTTAATATCAGGTTGCCAGGAGTGCAATTACAGAACTGCAAGTCATGGCAGGGTCTGTATGGAGAGCTAAGCCCTCCAAAAGGAGGCATAATTCAATTTAATGTCTTCTTTAGCCAAAGTTTTTGGGTGGTAGTGAAGCTATGAGATTCAGGGGGAAAGTCAAATGCTTTGCAGGTGCTGAAGACAATTCAAGAGATGATTTATGATAATTTAAGACATAAATTAATTCAAAAAGAGCTGGAAAGCATCTTGGTCTCCCAGTATGTTAGAAAAACAAAAGGCAATTGGAAAAAAAAAAAAAAGCCATAGAATGTTCTTGAGTCCAAGACAATCATGCCAAAAATAGCAAGAATTAGTTATGTTAGCTGAGGAGAGGATACATTACAGTTTTGCATATTGATGTCTACCAAAGTAAGTATCTCAGTATTGCTGTAGTTCCGCAGGAGCAGAAGCACATTATACGCTCCTGTCACCTGGCTGATACCTATCTGGGAAAATTGCTCAAGGGGTTGTTCTATCCCACACAGATATTGGAAGGAGTGTTGCCACTGATGCTAGTGAGTGATGGATCAGGAGTTATTTAAAGGTAAACCGAAGTGCTCAGTGGAACGCTATTATTGGCTTCAGTGGCATTTCTCACAGATTAATCATTTGCTCGTTAGTAGAGCTGGAATCAAGCTTGGCAGTTCCTGGATTCTGTTCCTGTGGTTAGGCCACCAAATCCCACTGTCCCTCTGGAGGTTCCAGCAGACAATACCAAGCCAACAATAATCTAACCAGAAATAGAGCATGAGGGAAGTAGTAACAATAAATTCATTAACACAGTAATTACTAAAGTGAAGAGAATCTTGCACATGGAGTAGTTATGCTTTAAAATTATCCTCTTAAAAAGAATAAAGTAATAGTAGGAGTATCAGGCAATGAAGAAAATGAGAATAACTGCATCTTATTGAGGGAGCTGGCCTACTTTATGGCCTTGGTGGTAAAGATGACCTTGTTTATGTGGAATGTTCATAGGCAGAGGTGGAATAAGGTGGAATATGAAAGAAGGATATACTGCCCTGTGGCAGGATATCTACTGTAATGGGTGAAGCTTTAAAGACCTTGGCTTGATTGATGCTCACACGCCAGAGATTGTTGTGTGTCTCGTGCAATAATGGAGTGGCTCATCTTAAAGGATAAACATCACTCTGAATATGGACTAACAACAGTAATAATTCCATACAGCATCTGTATGACATTTAGGTTTATAACCAATATTTTATGTTTGCTGCTAGGAAGTTTCTCAGGGGCTGAGCTGAGGCAGCCTCTCCATCAGTCCAGTGAGGCAGGGTCTCTCCCACTCCTGCAGCTGCTCAGGCTGACTCCAGGCTGGAGGTAAAGCAGAAGTAATTTCCAGCAATTTGCATCTCTCTTTCCAGTCCCAAGTGTTTTTACCAATTACACTCAGGTACTATACTAATGAAGTAGATGTAGGTGCCACGGTGCGTAAGACCTTTTAGAAAAGCACAGAAAAGGCTGTACTGCTGCTGGTAAAGAGTGTGACTTTAACAACACACATGTATTCTGGTAAACTGCTGGAAAATCGACAGAGGAAAGTAGAAGAGACTGTAGGAAGATTGACATTCAAAGTACAACATACTTCAGCCTGACTATATGATGGAAATGCCTATCAGAGTTCTAAAGCTGTATTTCTTGTATCTCTCTTCTGAGCTTCTACTTCCACTGCAGCCTGTACCTGAATAGCTACCAGATGACTCAGGTGTGGCTATAATAGCAGCAGTGAAGCTACAATATATGACATGTTTCCTCTCTAGTGGTACCAAGATAAAACTGAAAAAACCTGTCTTCATTTATATCTACATGCTGTAATTGTCTTTTTTCAGTGGCAAGGTCAGCAGTGTAGTCAGAGCAGTGGCATGCTGTGTTGCTGTTGTTTCATTTGGAGAGGTAAATATTTAACAGCAGAAGCTTGAAAACGGGTAATTACAGTGTGAAATTTGCTCAGAGTTTTGGGAACCATGGTTATTTAAATAATTATATTTGCATAGTATCATTACTCATCTTAGACAAAGCTAGGAGGAAGAACTGTTTCTAATTTGTGTAATCTCAGTAGCCATCCAACTACTTGGCACCATCTATCTCATTAAGCCCTAATAGAGGGTGTTGAATTGTTTGAACACACTTGCTACATCATTCAAAGATGCTGCATAGATCCGTCTGATAGTCTGTGTAATGACCCTGGCTATGCTGGAAATAATCAAGGCTGGGTTAAAAAATGATGTTGCTGTGATTATTGCATAATTAGATAATATTATATTAGATAATATTGCATATTATCTTAATATATATACTCTTAAATATTTAAAAACTTTAAATCTGCTCTTGGCATTGCATGGAATAATTATTAATAATAGCATATGAATGCTATACATCCAGAAAATTAAATATGTGTATAAACATAAAACTTTATCACTTAAAACTACAGTGATTTTATTTTATTTTTTTACTTAAGTTGGTCATCCTTCATCATTGGCAAAATCGAAGACTGGGTTTAAAGATTCCTTGTGGTGAGGATATGTACCTATTTAGTGAGTCCTTATGTAAATGGTATATAAAATTAGAATGTAATTCCACAGAATTGCTTGCTCTGTTTTTCAGGATTTTAATAGCTTGGGGATGAGACTGATTTCCCACTGCCTTGTGCTTTTTGTAGTCCTGTAGATTGTTGTACAGGATGTACAGACTGGATATAAAATGGTTTCATTCTGCTTTGACACACGCATTAAATATGCACAGTCAGACCTGTTATATTCAAATGATAAGAACATCTGTCTATGTGCAGATGGTAACTGATCTAAATGAGAGTTCCTGAAAAGCTGTTCATTCAGGACACTTGGCACGTGGGACATGCAGCTGTGGACTGCAAAGCCATGTGCTTCTTCTTCGTCATATCTCTGTGTTCAGTATGACAGCAATTGTGTGAGGCTTTTGGCCGGTACCTTCTCTGACTGCATTTAGAAAACTGATGGCCCTATGAGTAACAGAAGCAGAAACTTCCGCAGGAGGGCTGAGAAGGTCTGAGTGGGTGCATGCAGTTGTGCTCTGGTTTCACATCTTACTGTCAGGTGTTGGACATTTCTAAATAAAAGTAATTAGGATAACATTAATTCTGCATCTGATGTCTGCTGTTTTTATATTGCATCACAACTAGTGTTTTTTTTTAAATCCCCTAAGTGAGACATTTAGTGTGCAACAGTACTTTTCTAAGTTAGATTCAAAACTTTAAGGATCTCCAGCTGAACTGGCTGGCCAAGGGGTAGTTTACTACTACAGTAAACCTTAGTATAGAAGCTGACTTGGAGATACATCTTATGCAAATCTGAAGAAAACGTTTCTCTAGCCCTGCAGTCATACATTTGAAATATAGCATAAACATAAAAGACATCCTGATCTCTCTTGGGTCAAATAGGTGACTAAAACTATTAAAAATATTAATTTTCTTAATGTGTATTACAATAAAGATCTGTAATCAACATCTTTAAAACAAAGGATCCAACCAGATCAGCATAGACAGTTTGTTGTTATATAGTGATAGCCAAGTAACCAAATGAAAAATGGAAATCACATCAGTTCTAACACATGCTTACAGCTGCAGTTACTTAGTTTTGATTCCCTGGGGAGCTCCTAGTCCATTGGTTGTCTGATATCAGGAGTAAATTCCTTGTCAAAGCAACGTCCAGTGGCAAAACTCTGTGCTGTGATTCTGTATATACTTAATTGGGATTTCCAGGGAGTGCTACATAGCACAGGTATTGAAACCAAGCTCTAAACTGTCAGATATTTGTCCTTTTTACATGTAGCATGTTCAGTAGTGATTCTGCATAATAATACAGGGGATACTGGAATTTTAGGAACATTAAGTAATTATCATGTATGTAGAAAAATAGCTCTTTGTTAACACTTCAGTCTAGTAAAAATGTTTCAAAAACTTTTGGGACTGCAAGTGTTGGAAAGCTTAAACAGATGGATGTCCCAAGCAGCCAAAAGCATTTCTGTTTCCTAATGCTCTTAAGAATGTGCTGAAGGGTCAGTTAGGACTGAAGAATGGACATTAGCACAGCAGTGAAATTAAGTGGCAAAATACAACTTTAAACACATTAAAAATGGGAGAGAATAAGGAGCAGGTGCTTGCCTTAAACCACAGTATTGCTTGTGAGCAGAGTGTGGTAAACTGACTTCACATCATGTGGCCACAACAAGGCAGGTGATCTTTTCCAGACTGAACGTACAACCAGCCTTGCTAGGAAAGGGAAGTTAAATGCAGACAAAGGATGCTGCAATCTGGCCAAAGCTTTATATCCCTGTAAAAAATGAGAGTCATGATGGCTGCCTCTTGGATCCTGTATATGGGGTGTCTCAAGAATAGGACCCAAAAGCTATATCAGCCTTTGACCAGAAGTCAAGCAAGAGTTTTGAAGCTGATTACTTCATTCATTTCTCTCTTTCTTTCACTTTTTCTTAGGTGCTGTCTTAATTAACCTTAATCTTAATTAACCATACTTCCAGTATGGCCAGAGGAAAGAAAGGGGAGGAAACAGAAAGGAATAAGACAAGAGTGAAGGAGTATTTCTTGACTGAAAGTGAAAAACCAGTGAGGCCTCCCAACAAATGTAAAAATACATAGTGCAAACTGAAGGCTGTCAGTCCAGGCCCTCTCAGACTTGCCAAACCTGGCTGTTAGCCATACTGAAGGGCTTCCTTGCTGAAAGCAGCTTGGCTTTAAGCTGTCAAGGCAGGCCATTCCCATCCCAGTCAGAATTTCTCAAGTGTTTTACATTCAGATACTCATAGGACCAGAAACTGGAACACAAGTCTTCCCTTCTTTGTTACATGTGCAAAGTAAGGGAAAGCCCCAGGTTACAGTTTCTTCCTGGCCCTACAAATGCTCTTTGGGCTTCATAGATGCACTATGAAAAAAGTTCATCAGAAGGACTGTAACACAACACTTCCTAAGCTGGGGGTTAGCACTGGCCTCTGGGACTTGGTGGCTGAAAACTTCTCAAACTGAGGTGACAGTGGAATCTGGGTTTTCTAAATCCTGCTTAAATTAGTGGATCCTAATCCATATTTACTGCTTGAGGTCTGTGGGTCAGACAAGGAAAGAAACAGCTCAGCTTGGGCTCCCAGCAGTGCTTCAAGGTGGTCAAAACCTGGGCTGTTCCAGGCACAGAACTGCAGGGGAATTAGAGATCTACCCTGTCCCCCTTTTCTTAGGTACGCTCAAATGGTCTTAGCTTGTCTCTGATGATTTTATCTAGTCTGTTCTTAACATGCCCAGAGCAGATCTCTAGATATGTAAAGAGCTTCAATCTTGAAAAATCGTCACATAAAGTCAGTTTATTCTCTTTATGGAGATAACTCTTGAGTTCAAATGAGAGTACTGAAGCAGCTTTAATGCAGTCTCTTTGGTGAGGTGGTAAGAGCAGAGAAGAGGCACCTGAAGAGCTTAAGTGTGTTTCCAAAGTAACAGCTCCTCTGTACACAGTGCAAGTCCTACCAAGAGGTCACATACCACCTGGGTGGGGAGTGGCATAGCCAGCCTGCTTCTGCCTATGCCAGCAGTGTCCCCTTGTTGTCCCCTCTTGGGGGTCTGTGAACTGTTGTGGGAAGCTCTTTCTGAGAGCAAGCTGAAAGCTCTTCTTCTCTCCACCAGAGGCAGATTTTGTGTCACAGAAAGTCATCTGTTGCATTCACTGCAGTTTTTGACTTGTCCTGATATTGAAAATACCTGATATTGAAGATCATATCAGTAGTTTTGCATCCCTAATTTGCTAGTGATTTGCACTCCCAAATTGTGGGAACAAATAATTTCATGTGTAATTTAAAAAATGTGGCCTGTGGAGTCTATTTGCAGTAACCATATTAGTTAAATTACCAGTGTGATTAACTGTAAGAATGAGTGTGCTTTCATAAATGTCAAAGCAATTATTTATGTTAATTTATTCCACTCCTTACAATATGGCTGCAAAAATCCGAACTAGTGTTTTTCAGATAATATATTCCATATTTTGTGATGGGGACTTGAGAGAAGTTTCTTCTTTCTAGGGCAATTAGATTACCCTAATTTGAATTGAGATTATTTTCAATGTTCTTTACTAGAGTTTAGGAAATTGTGAGTAAAGGGATTTTCAGTGTAGGTGGTCAGCAACATATTTAGCAACAAAGGACAATACTAGACCATTGTTTCCACATCCTTTCATTTGGTAGGATTGAAAACAGTGTGCATGAGTTGAGTGTGTATGAGCAAATACTTTGTGATTATCAAACGAACCCTCACTTCTACAGTGGCACCACTTATATATTTATTTCTGTTTTAGTGGCAGATGCATTCCCACGTTCCCCTGCTCTGCCAAGGGGGGTTGGACTTGGTGATCGTCAGAGGTCCCTTCCAACCCCTAACTTTCTGTGATCCTGTGATCTGCCTAGAGATTAGCATCACCTCACCTTTGCTCATTCAACTATGTTTTCACAAGTGTTTCTAGGAAATGATCTGTTGTAAAAGAACAAGAACAACTTTAAAACATATTGTTGGTTTGTTCCTTTAGAGCTGGGTCCAGTACAGAATGCAGCTACCCAACTAGTTAAATCTGCACAACTGAGGAGGTTTTCATTTCTAGGCAGGGATGGTGAAAAACAGTTTGGATTTACTGGACTGGTAAGACCTTCAGTCAGACCTTCCACCAGCTACAGCTCAAAAGTATAGCACCAAAGAATATTTCTTCAAGCAACTACTTTGCATTTTCATTGCTACTTACAACTTTTTAACTATTTAAATGCTGAATTTATGAAGTAGAAATAATGGATTTTATATATATACACGATCTTTTTTTTTTCAGTAGTTTGAGGAATTGTGGGATTATACTTTATTTATGATGTTTTTCCAGGAACCAATGTATTGCTAGGTTTGTGGGCAATCAAGTGTAGGTATTTCTTACGTGTATTATTATAGTTTAGCCAAGCTTAACTGGAAAGAATGTTCATCTCTCAGGCAATGGCTCAGGTGTCATGTCTGTGAACTGGGGCTTCTGACTGCTATTCCAAATTGCCATTTTGCTGTTAAATCCTCTGTTCTTATTTCAAGAGGCATCAACATCATGATTAGGAGCCTTCTTGCTGAAAGGTCAGACCTTTATCTTTTGGGACTATCAGAGAGCTCTGTTATTAAAGTAGTTATAGCCTCCTTTCAGCCCTCCTTAAATTCAGTGTTAAGGTCAAAAGAATTAGTTTATGATCACACTTACCCAAAAGTTGGATATACTATGCTAGCCTAACTTTGTACTGTATCAAGGTTTTATCTTCTGAGCTGTCAGCCTGTTGTCATGTGAACGAAGCACTTATTTCAGTTAAAATAAATGTAGGAAAGTAAAACTCATACTTAACCCAAACCCCAATAGCTTTGAAAGGTATGGTATTAAAAGATTAAAGAATCATGCATGATTTAACAGGTGTTCTGTTAAATTTGAGTGAGAGGATTCAGGTTTGCCACCGTGAACCAAGAATGACCATCATTCAACAAGACTGAAAAAAAATGAATGCTTACTAATGAAAAGAGCTCTTACAATGGAAGAGCAATATCCTGTAACAATACTGTAATGAAAAAGCATGGAGCTTCAGGAGTTGTGTGCCTCTCACATGTAACTATGACACACTGTACCTTTTCTGCAAAACTCTAGCACTTTTTATATTTTTTTCTGCTAATATTTCTTTGATATGGGTGACTGGATTTTAGAACAACTCTAGACCACTGTTGGAAATCAGTTGACAACTGTAATTAGTTTAATATAAAAATGAAACCAGCAGACTTGGAACACTACAACCCAATAGAAATGAAATTATTGACTTCTGTCCTTCATTTTTCATATGTCATGTTAGCCTTGTATCTTTTTTGTTTGTATTTGTTGTACCAGATATTGATAGACATTTTCACAAGTAGTTTTGTCATAGTAAAAAAATTATTTCAGTCTGTTGGGTACTAAATTCATATGGGTAGCTGAAGTTCTAGAGCAAAATTATGGCTTCTGTTATTTTTAATCTACTGATCAAAAGTTATGGTCTTAAAGAATGCAAAGAAGGCTTGTAATAAGCAACAGTATTGGAACCATTCATGTTACTGCTGTAGAAATGTTTCACTACTGCTAAATATTGCAATGTTATAAAATCTTTCTTGACAACAGGCCAGTGGGTTTTCAAGGAGGTTTCGGTATCCATTTCCCACTTCACTAAAACTCCTGTTCTTTATCTGACCTGATATTCCCCCTGACTGGATAACCTGGGGTATGCTTCAACACCCACTGCAGCCTGTAGGACAGGGGGACACTGAATGAGGACATTGAAATCAATGCCTCTCTCCTATTCCCTGTCTGAGGCTGCAGATCCTCTTACTCTAAGCCAGCCCTTGTGCTCAAATGTCCCCCTCAGGGTGAGGGTCCTTATCCCAGGACAATCCCTTTCCTTGCTCATTTCCTTTCTCAAAGCCCTAGAGCTTCACCAACTCTACAGGTCCTGCAGTTCTTCTGCCTTCTGGAATGTGATGAGCCAGAGGTGGTGAAAGGGTAGCGGAGGCTAGAAACAACAGCAGATGAGGGCCAGGTTGTATCAATTCTTAAGAATTTTGGTATCATTTGGTGTCATGTACATGTAGAGTTTTTGCTCTTTTATATTATCAGTACACCACATGTCTCTGTTCTGAAGTCAAGGGGCTTTTATCCATCGAACAGATAAAGGAAATTGCAATACAGACTTCCCTGCACCATTGCAGGGAACAGCATTTAAAATCAGAGATGACATGGAATGGCTGTCTTATTCATGAAAGAAAAGATGAGGATTTTTTTCCCACTCAGTTTTGTGTTTTATGGGTTTTTTTTGGTGGCACTTTCAATATGTCTTCTAGCTTAGGTCTTGATCAAAATTCCTACACTAAAATGCTACTGTATTGACCTTTGAGTATTTATTTTCTTGTCTGATTCCCAGCTATTTGGGAATTTAATATTATTTGCAAATAATATTAAACTACACAAGAAGGTTCAAAAATCAGTACCCTTTGAGGTTGACATATGCTGTATTTTTTAAATAACTCAAAGCACCTAGTGAAATGAGAAGAGTGTGAATAGGGAGGAAACAATAGGAACAGTTCTTTATTTGTTATTTACTGTCCTCACTAAAGGATATCTGTAACTTGATTTAGCAGATAATGACCAAATGTTTTTAAATCAAATAATTCATCTTAATTAGAATGTTCCTCAGACATGGTAGGTTTTGACATAATGGTAACATTTTAATTGAATTTATAGGAGAGTTCGTTCATCCAGAGAAAACAGATTTTAAACACACGAGTGTAGGATAGTGTAAATCTGCTTACCTTCATCCTGAGTCGTGCATATGCTGTCTGCCCTTGGAAAGCAGGTGGAGACAGAGCCAGGGTCCTGTAATGTAGATTTACGGTGCTGTTTGCCTAGTACTAAAAAACCCAGTAATTTTAAAATGGAAGATTTGGTACAAGTCAGTAATTTCTGGCTTGGAGTGTTTCTGCCGTGGTGAGCAGTGGTGTGCCATGGCAGCAGTGTCCCCCAGGGCCACCCAGCTGCCACAGCACTTCTGGTGCCACGGGGGCTTCTCTTTTCTCTCCACAGAGGCAGGGGGCAAGAAGCTGCGGAGCACCGTCCAGAGGAGCACTGAGACAGGGCTGGCTGTGGAGATGAGGAACTGGATGACCCGTCAGGCCAGCCGGGAGTCGACAGATGGGAGCATGAACAGCTACAGCTCTGAGGGAAAGTAAGCAGCAGCTATTACTGTGGTTACCTGATGTTTCTCCATGAAAATGGTAGTTAGACAAAAGTGAGGTGAGCACTGTAGGTCCTGTTAGTCCAGAATTCCCTTCACAAGCTAGTGTCATTAATGGACCAAGCCCATCTTCCTGTGTAACCAAAAGAGTCTCCCATTGTTGGTGCAGGAATGATGAGAATAATTTCTGCAGTGCTGCGATAAAGGCACTTGGTGGGTCAGAGGCTCAGTGGGTGGTGTGGCAGGTGGGGCAGCAGGCACAGAGCACTGGGTAGAACACAGAAAAGGACAGTTTCTCTTCTGAAAACACCTCACATACAACTGTGCTTTGCAGTGCAAAGCATTTCCAGAGCTTTTCACAGGGCTCAAGAATTTTTCAGAAACTCTGTTAATTAAACTTGAAAAAATGATCTGGGAAGAAGTGTCATGTGTCATGCTTTTCAGAAAAGCCCAAATTAAAGACTTCTGAGTGGTATGTCCAAGACATTGCCCAGAAAAAATTTACTGTGAATAGATTTATTCGTGGTATTCACAATATGCCTATACTGGATAATGTCTCTTACATGTCCAAGTTGATGCACTATATGCCCTTGGAATGGACAGTTATTTATGGTTGGTCATTATAAATCTCATTAGTTCTTGTTGCCTTGTAATGGGTCATAGATAATTTATGGCAAGATTTTGAATTTTATGTTACTTTGGTCGATTGCCACAATGAATAATAATGAATAATTATATGCTTAATTATATGCATAATAATGAATAATTATATATGCTATTCTCAAAGACATTTCTAGCAAAATGTTTATCATTAATGCTGATTTTTAAAGGTACTTTTAGAAATAGTGACCAGTAATCAGTCTAATGTCATAATTTCACTGCATACTTTTAACAGTCAGACATTGAGTTAATGTTGACTAAGAAATGTGAGCAATTTTGTCTTCATGTAACTAAATTACTGGTAAGGCCATGTAGTAAGTATCTACTGAACTGGTATCATACGAATACTACAATAATTAAGAGTGGTCTTTAGTATATTGGGAAAAGAGCATCACAGAAAAATATTAATGTGCATGTTAGACCTAGTGAGGATTAGTGTTTCTATCACCTGTTTGTGTATATGATGGACGCTGAATTGCTGCTTGTTGAACACTGGGAATTTTTTAAAATTACAGTAATTGTTTCAACAGTGTCGTAAATTCCTTATGAGCACTAGTATCAAAAATATAAATGCTAAGTGTGAAACATACAGAAAATGGAAAAAAAAAGGGGGGGGGGGGGAAATCAAAGGGTTTTTTTTTTTATGTTTTTTCAATATTATTTTTAAGTTTGATTTTCCCTGGTGTGAGGTTGGCTGCAGACAGCCAGTTCAGTGATTTTCTGGATGGACTTGGTCCTGCTCAGCTTGTAGGACGACAGACTTTGGCAACACCATCAATGGGTAAGGATTTTTGTCCTATAAATATGATATAATCTACTGGGTCTGGTAATTAGAACATAGAAATTATCTAGAATCTAATTCTTTATATATGGATTTCCCATGTGATTTTGAACGACTCAGTTAAGACCAAAACTATAACCTCAGCCAAAGTTGAACTTAATTGTGGATGCTCACTACGACATTCAAAAGTAGAAATGTGTTTTGAAAAAATCACTTTTTCGTCTTCTTCAGTTTTCTGTCTTTAAAATGTAGCTGTTTAAGCCAATCCTTTCTCTTGGATAGTATTGGATAAAAATGGAAATTCAGATGCAACGTATTTGTTATTATTGTGCTTACAGACTTTTTTAAATATTCACAAGTTATCTTTTCATATCTAGTTTTAAGCTAGAGGTATAGTGAACAGATTTCAAACAGTTTTACAGAGCTGCTTTGTACTAATTCTCTTACTGCCTTTTTAAGTCTGAAATTCATTAGACAAAAAAAAGATTTTATTTGAAGTGATAGGTGCATGGGAAATGGGAGACAAGATGTTACTGCACGGGGGATTGTTTATTAATGTAAATAGCAGTGAAGAAGATAAGTATTAAATTTTCTAGCAGTTTTAAAATCTAGATCATACTAATTGGTGGAATGCAGACCATGCAAGTCATCACATACTCATCCTAGAAATTCCCATAGCTTTTAAGATATTTAGCTATTTCTGAATTACAATACCAGGGTTTCTTTTTGTTGTCTAGGAGATATACAGGTGGGAATGATGGACAAAAAAGGACAACTGGAAGTAGAAATAATCCGAGCCCGTGGCCTTGTTGTAAAACCAGGTTCAAAGACACTGCCAGGTAAGAAAGAGAATCTTAGCAACAAGAATACAGTTCTACCAAAAAAAATCTAACAAACCCCTGACTTCTGAGGATTTACCGTTTAACTTAGGGTGAACTCTTAGGAAATTCACATATCAGTAGGTTATGGTATTGTACACTCCATAAAGCATTGAAAACATCAACCCTGCTTCAGGAAGAAAAGAAAAATCACACTGGGCCACCAGGAGACTCAAAAGTATTAAAGTAATAAAAAAATGCATGCTTGGTTATGGGGTAGAAAGAAAGGCATGTAGTGAAGATGTGGGATAGGAATCTTAGGGATAAGAGTGAATAAGGAGGTGTGGAATAGGTTGATACCTACTTGAAAAGTAGACCAGTATTTGGTACTTACTCCTTATTTTATAATCTGATGTCCTATAACACTATGTGAAAAGGACACTATAATGATATTTTTAGCAAGCTCTTCTGCCAAAATAGAAATCGTGTCAGTCTTTTTTTCACTGATTTTCACCTTGTAGATAATTTAAAATTATTAACAATTTGGAGCATTGATTCAAATCTCACCAAAGTCAATGCAAGTAATTCATTTACTTAACAGGCCTATTTTGCATACTGTACAGTATAGGGGCACTATATATAGGTATATCTGATTTTTCCAGGTCAAAATCTGAATTGTTTCATGGCAAAAGAAACATATGAAAAGAAGTAAAGAAAGAAGTATAGCAGGGAGAAAAGTCAAGATACATGGATGCTTTGCATGTGAATGTATGTTGCTTGTGGAGATTTGTTCATTTAAGTTATATATCCAGTAAAAGGCAGGTTTTATCATATGATGATGAAACAGTGCACCTGTTATGCAAAAAATTTTGACTTCTTTACTTACTGTTCCTTATTTTCTTTCTTCTAAGCACCATACGTAAAGGTGTATCTATTAGAAAATGGAGTCTGCATAGCCAAAAAGAAAACAAAGGTAGCAAGAAAAACGCTGGAACCACTTTATCAGCAACTTCTATCATTTGAAGAAAGTCCCCAAGGAAAAGTTTTACAGGTAATTCACATCAATATTCATCTGACTCTGAAAACATCACTTGTACAGTTTCCACAGAATTAGTTTCAAACTTCCTTCCATGCTTCATTTGGTGAGTTCTGCTATTTCAAATACTTGTTGAACAGATAAATACTACAGTAGTAAGTGTTGATGCAAGCAGGAGGTTCTGAGTAAAAGCTAGCTGTAGATTATCTTGCCACTACTGTATGTATGGGCACCTTCACTCACTGGGCTTTCTTTTGCATCATGGATAATTGCTCTGTTACTGCCCAGCTCATTTTTGTTGCTGTATCGTGATTAGTGTACACAGAAGCAAAGTATGTCATTAGTCAAATATCTAATTCCTTATTATACTTAAATAGCAGAGACATTTTATGAATCAGGTTGAAGCTGTCATAATTTTTGCCGACATTGTTCTGTTGTTTCCTTTGCTAACAGATAATTGTTTGGGGAGACTATGGACGTATGGATCACAAATCCTTTATGGGAGTGGCACAGATACTTTTAGATGAACTGGACCTGTCCAACATGGTGATTGGATGGTTCAAACTCTTCCCTCCTTCTTCCCTAGTAGACCCAACTTTAGCTCCTCTCACTAGAAGAGCTTCCCAATCATCTCTTGAAAGTTCAACAGGACCTTCGTATGCTCGCTCATAGCAGCTGTGAAACTGTTGTCATAGCAACCAGCGTTACAAAAAAAATAAAATTACAGGTCGCAAACCCTGGTAACACTGCATGCTTAATGTTGTGTCTTCTGAGCCTGTTTCTAGGGCTGCAACGCGATCCTGTGTTCTCAAGGAAGTTGCACACATTGTGCCCTATGGAAGGCCCTCAGGTGAAGGACTAAAGTCATGAAGAACTGATAGGTTTGGAGTTCAGGAACACTCCATTTTGGTCCAATCTGAAGCCATGGACTAAACTAAAAGAATCAATCTGTTTCATGCAACAAAAGTCCTTTTCAATGGCAAATCTGTTTTGTTGCTCCCATTTCTTTAGTTATCTGCCCTGCCCTCCTAAAGCTTGGTTATGCCACAGAAATGGAGTTACCCTCCCATGAAGCCATGTTACAAGTCACGGGATTAGCAGACACTGGAAGAAAAAGAAGAATGTAAGGATGCTGGGAAAGTCAACTGTTGTTTGAAACAGTTGCTTGAGATCTGAAAACTCGTCATATTGAAAAGGTTCAAGACAAAATGATGGGCTTCATACCTCCAGCTATAGATACAGTGAAACCCCAGATGTGATGAACTCTCTGAAAAATAAAATTCTGTGGATATACTGTACTGTATGAAATAAAAAATAACTTTTTTGCATGGACACAGATTTAGCTGAAAACTTAAATTATTTTCTTGGGGCTGCAACTTGCAAAAAAAAAAAAAGAATAAATCAGCCATTTTCAACAATTTATATTATTTTTAAAAGTAAATTTCACTAGTGCATGGTTTTAAAGGAAGAGAATGCAACAGGGTGATACAAAGACACACCACGTTTATCATTCTTTAAACCAGTCATGGTCTGTATTTTTGCAGACATATATTAAAAATAAAAAATAATTTCTAGCAAATATTTAAAATTCTGTTTATGTGACAAGAAATAAGTGTAATATATTAAATTTATTTAAATGTAAAAGGTACAAGCCTTGTAAGGTTCGACATAATGTGCAAATTGTACACTTCTTTTACCTCCTCCTTTCTCTGTCTCTTCTCCCAGTCTCCCTTCTTCCTTTTGCTCTTTTTCCCCCTCTACCTCCCAGGATGATCATCGTATTCTAAAATGGCTACATTTTGACTTACTGCTCTCTTATGCCCCATATTTGGTTCAGGGTTGCAGATTGTTCTGCATTTCTGAATTGTTTGAGAAAAATATTGTTTAAGAACTTACTTTTTTTCAAGCATGTTGAAAAGGATTTTGCAACATGGCTTGGGAGTACATTAATGTAATTCAGCATGTATTTGATAAAGAAGATATTTGAACTTTTTGCAATTTATTGTACAGTGCATGGTAACTTACTTTCATTTTTTCTCACCTTCAAATTGAATTCTACAGCAAAATACTGGAATCATGTGGCCATTGTAAGATGTCTTCAATAAATTTGTTTTCAGCACCAGCATCTTTCATTCAAAGGTGGAAGTATCATTTATTGAAGGTTTTTGGAAAGAGTAAAAATTAAGTACCTCATTGATTTTTAGAAAATAAATTTAAGCAGTTTTATTTGCACTACACCATATTAATTGCTACATTTTTGAGATTACAAAAACATCAAAGGTTACTAATTCATACAGTTCTGCTGTAAAGTTCAATTTTCGTAAGCTACATTTCTGTTGCAAAAGACAGATTTAAGTAATATCAGTCTGAAAAATGTCAATCTATGGTTCATAAAATAGCCTTAAAGAAAGCTTATCAGTACCACTCTGACAGCTGTTTGGCACCATTACCAAAGCCCTCACTGCAGTAAATGGATCATCAAAACCCTGTTTTTTGTAAATGGATCATCAAAACCCTGTATTTTGTAGCGGACAATAACTACCGTTGGGTGGTGCTGCAAGTTCAAGCTGCTCATTAAATTACGTTATTTAAAGGGAATGTAACTGGCTAACATTTAATACCAAACTATCCTTTTTTTTTCTGGGTCTTTGTATGCCTTTAATACCTATTTAAGGTTTAATATTGAAACCTTGCAATAACTTTTGAAATACACATTACATTTACCTTTAAGGCCACACAGAATTATTCTGATTTTATTTGAAAATCTCTGAAAGTTTCCCATTAAGAAATTGCAAATGCCTCATTAGAAGGCAAAAGTAATAACAGTATCACTTAAAATGCCTTTTACTTTGTGCAATATCATATAAATCAAGATTGTGTCTTGTCTTCAGAGTTTATATAATGGATTCTTGCTAAGTTAATGGACAGACTGGTAAAATTATATTTGTTGAAATAACTTAGACACCTGTCTACCAGCAGCAAATAAATGCTACTAACATGCAGTCTACAATATCCCCTAGGATATTAAACAAAAAAGCATAACCATTTTCCTAACACTGTGAGATGTGCTCACACATTCTTGTATGCATAGTCCTATATAATTTCAAATTTTAAAATCAAGGACATGATGCATGGAAGGTTTGTACATACTTGTCATTATGCAGTATTTATTTTAAAAAAAATTATGTATTTTTTTTTAATTTTCACACGTCTGCAACTCTACTTATGGTTTAGTCATGTAAATAGCACTATTCCAGTGATCACTGCTGTCCTGTACATAGTATGTTTTAAAAAGTTAAAAGGACTTACAGTTGGGGGAAAAAAAAAGGGCAGGTTAGGCCTGTAACGAACACCAACCAATGTAAATCAAATTCATTCTGGTGATGGTATTTAACACTTTAAATAAAACATTTTCTTTACAGAAAATGGGTGCA
>NW_009970723.1:11729062-11735768 GCF_000747805.2 Chaetura pelagica
CAGCAGGATCTTTTAGTGGAGTTTGTGAGAAACAGCACACTCAGCTGATGAAGCAGCAAGATTTTCTGCAAATGAAAGGCCATTTTTAAGATACACACCTTCACTGCCAGAGGTTTTGGGACCATGTGTGCACACAAGCAGGGGTACAGGGGGCCTGGGGCTGCCTCTCCCACAGCCCCGCACCTGGCTCTGCACTCTGGTCCACTCCTGCTCTCACATGCCGAAACAGGCACATGGCTCCTGGGCTGGAGCTGGCTTTAGATGGCCTACTCCTGACTGCCAGGCTGTGCTCAGACTCAGATGTACCTGGCACACTGAATGTGGTGGGACCGAAGCGCTATCACCAGCTGGTGTGGAGCAGCTGTGCCACCTACCTGGTTAGACTTCCAGCATTTGGAATGGGTCACAGTGCTGAAGGTGGCTGTTGGGGATAGTTGTGGATTGAACTCCCATCTTTGTCCCAGGTCTGTCAGGAGGACACGGCTTGGCCTCCCCAGAGAAATGCCTGGAATAGTCCCTGCCCAGGTATGCTTCCTGCCACCTCTTATATCACTAGGAAATATGCAGACTTGGATTTTCAGCTGTTGGAACTACAACACTAAACAGGTTGGACTGTAAAAAGAGTTAAGTTTGTGAGCTTTCATCCTATTCCTAGGTATCACCTAATACTAGCTTTTACATGCAGAGTGCAGAGGACTGAGTACCCAGCCAGCAGCCATGGCTGCTGGGCCTTGTGCAGCCCCTGCAGCAGCGAGCGGGCAGTGGTCCAGCACCTCTGTGGCTGTCTGAGTGGGTGGAGATGTGCATGGGGATGGAGATGGTGGTCTCTGCAAGACTACTCAGAAGCAACATCAGCACAGGCAGTGGTGACTGGGCAAAATTCAAGTTCTGCTACTAAATTTGGTACCTGTGCCTTGGAAATTTACTGAAGACTGAGAGGCTGGCTGGCAGTTGGCATAGGAAAATCTGTGCATTTGATCCCAAATATAAGGCAAAAGAAAAGCACTGCAGTACTGTCAGGAGATGATAACTCCAAGAAAGCAAGTGTATTTTGGACAGAGCACTGGTTGTAACTGTGAGGATGGAGACTCCAACTGTTGTACTGCATATGGAAGTAGAACACTCAGGAAACACCCAAACTTCTCATGTGTTAATGTACTGACGTCCCAGTAGGTCGTTCTCCTCTACCAGCGCTGACATTGCTGCTGCAAGGTGTCAGGGCAGGCAGATAACCTGGGTTGGAGCAGAGCTGTGACAGTGGCTGAGGCTGCCCTGTACCCTGGAGCTCATCACCACCAGCCTGGCAGTGGGCGGGCAGCAGGGCAGCAACCACCTTCCTGCCCCAGCTGAGCATCCCAGAGCTCATCTGCCTTTGGCATTCTTTAGAAATAAACACAATTACACTCCACAAATGCTTGAGAAGGGCTGCTGGTATAGCTGTACAGGCCAAAACAAAAGCCACACTACTTTTCCAAAGTGTCTATTTCTTCTTCTTTTGAGACAGTATCTCAGGATTACTTGGTGTTTCCCCTCACCAATACCTTCTTGCCCACCTCCACTTAATTTAAAACAAAACAAAACTGTAGGTAATTTTAATCTTAGCACTCTCCCTTTACTCATGACTACAAAACATTGGCTCTGATGGTTGATTCATGGTGTTATTCTGGGACATGTTTATGCCACTAAAAAATGCAGTAAAACACTGTCAGCCTAATTGTTGGGCTTTTTTGCTTCCATGTCATTACTGCAGGTCTTTAAGGCTTAAAGAGTCAGGTATTACAGTAAGTGGTAATTAGGGTGCTCCTGTGGCCAGCACTTGCAAACCAGAACACCATTGCATCCTCATGGCCTCCTGCTACTATCAAATACCCATCCACAGTTGTATAACTAATGAAAGTTGAACTTTTTATACAGAAGGTTAAATACTGTTGCCTAAATATGACATAAAAGTTAACCAAGCATTAGATTTCACAGCTTCCTCACAAAGTTGATGCTTCATTCCTTAGCTCAAACATCTGTGCAATTCTCACCTTCCTGTCACCCAAGCAGCTAAGAGCAGACACCAGAGCTGTAGGTCTCATAACAATCTTCCAAGTGTGACTACCCATTCTGTCCCTTCCTTGGCAAATGTTTACAGTAAGCCCTTACCAGGAAGTAGCAGATTGGAGAAAGAAGATGACCATTTTCCAAGGCAAGAACAGCCCACATTTATGACAGATTATGAGAATGAGTTTTTGCCGGAAAACAGCAAAGCTATATGCTACTAAAACCAAAGATAAATCAGCTTCTAGAATTCTTGGGCTAATACCTCCCTATTTTAGGTACCTTACTTAGGATGGGTTGAGTCATTCTAGGGAGATCAGATTCTCTCCCTCTCTCCCCATTGACTGCAAAGGCAGAAAGAGTAATGACTGGGTTGGGTTAAATGTCTAACTTCACAGAAGCTGAGCTGAGGAAAAGTGGTCCCAGCCTCAGCAACCAGGAATAAGAATAAAGAGTCCATAGTCCTTCATAAGCAAGTCTTATCTGAACTGCCTGCATAATTATGAGGTCTCAGGGCAGCAGGCAGCTGATGACTGATGAGGGAGGAAATTGCTGGGAATTCATTTCCCAGATCTGACACACTGCCCTGTCAGGTCACTCCTCAGCCCAGCCCCAGAAAGAAAGAGAAGCAGCTGTACTAATTAAACCACAGGGCAGTAATGCCCCAAAATAAATTTGGTATGAGCTCACACAGAAAGCAAAGAGCATCCTAGACCTGCACAAAGTGCATGACACAGGAATGAGGAAAAGTTTGTCATTAAATGTCTATCCTCTGCGGTTGTTCCTTCGACCAAGAACAGTTTGTGAAGTGCCATCCAAAATGTATGTGTTGCTAAACTGATGTTGGCATGAAGACAGAAGGGGTGAGTGGCACTGCACACCATTGGCTTCATGGGAGTGGAGATTTAGGATACCTCAGTGAGGTGGGAGTGAGTTTGGCACTTATAGACTATTTTGAGAGCAAGACTTAAGAACAATGGCTGAGATCACTTGGTTTGTTCAGCTTGGGGAAGAGAAGGCTGAGGGGCGACCTCATTGCAGTCTACATCTACCTCAAGGGGCGTAGTAGAGGGGGAGGTCCTAATCTTTCTGGTGACCAGCAATAGGAGATGAGGAAATGGAATCAAGCCACATATGGGGAAGTTCAGATTGGACATTAGGAAGAGCTTTACTGAGAGGGCAATTGGTCACTGGAAAAGGCTCCCCTGGGAAGTGGTAAGGGCACCAAGCCTGTCAGGGTTCAAGGAGCATCTGGACAACTCTTTTAGTCATATGGTTTAGTTTTGGGTAGTCCTGTGAGGAGCAGAGAGTTGGAGTTGATCCTCCTTATGACTCCCTTCCAACCCAAGATATTCTATGATGCTATGATGTCTCAGGACAGCTGGTAGCAGGACTAGTGTACAAGTTGTTAGTCAGAGTCCTTCTGCCTAACTGCCATTTTGGTAAGGGAATGACCACTCCCTGAAATTAAAACAAAACAAAACAACAACACTTACTAGGCCAAAACTCAACCAGTGGATCCTGTTACAAAAATAGTGCATCTGACACATGAAGAAAAGGCCAGTACTACACTTTCCAGTGCATGTCAACCTAGTTTGAATGCCCATAGTGGTGAAAATTATTATTCCCTTGATGACAATAAAAAGCAGATTTACAGAAGACAGAGGGATGAAGTAAGAATGTGAAATTATCAAAGAAACAATAAGCAGATAATTTTATTGATCCCTTGTTTTGTTTCTGGTTAATTAGCACTTCAGCTGCAGCATTCCAGAATAGTGGCAGACAGCTCCTTAAAGATGAGGAAGAGTCATTTATATCAGACACCATCTCCCATGGACCAGCACACTGAAAGTGCTGCTGCATGGGAAGCAATGCAATTAACAAGCCTGGGGACGTTTCAAGTGCTTTCTTACAGTCTACAACACATTAGAAATGACACTAAGATTTTCCTTATTTAACAGTTTCTCAGACCGTATTCTGATTCCATACAAACTTCCAAGTTGTGATTTTCTGTTTTGGTGTCTGAACTCAAGAGCTGCTTATTCTTAAATCTGCAAACTTGGACTTTCAGAAGCCTTAGCTACCACCTGCCATGTGCCTGAGGTGTCAGTGCACATATATGCACAGTCCCATGCACAAACAAATGAGTCATTTCCTTGTTTGTGTTTCAGCTGTACAAGCCCAACTGCTTGGAAGCTAACAGCTCTGGCTCTCTAGGAATGATTCTGGGGTTAATACGGCACTTCATCAACAGATAACTTTATTCTTCACTGGCAAAGGTGCAAGTTGGAGAAAAGACATTTTTTTATATATCCTCATGCACTTTCTCCATTACGAAGTGAGAGCTTAGAAGAGTAGGTCTCAGGGTGAGCCAAGAAATGTTTGGTTCATCTGAAGGGAATCATGCCACCAAATCAGGTAAAAAACAAAAGCATCTGTAATCTGTCCCCTAAACACCCAAGACAGGTGCTAGACAAGGAAATGTTAAGTGGAGACATAGAGGTGAAATCTTGCTGCCAGCACCCTTAAGAACCTTAAACCAAAAACCCCTGTTGTCACAGCTCTTAACTCTGAAAGTTTCAGTAAGATGAAAAATAACAAAAAATGAACATAAGAATCCCAATTTCAGATTTCTGTCAACTACATTCATTTCTAACACAGGATTTCTTGTTTTCAGTTAGCATGCTGAAGTATCAGTAAAGATCATGGTGTCTGTAGGGCTAGTTTTCTTTAGTTACACACCTGTGTTTTGATCTCTGCTCTACAAAAAGGATGCAGACAGGCTGGAGAGGGTCCAAAGAAGGGCCACAAGGAGGATCAGAGGGCTGGAGGACCATATGAGGAGAAGCTGAGAAAACTGGATTTGTTCAGCCTTGAGAAGAGAAGGCTTTGGGGAGTCCTTATTACAATGTTCCAGTACTTAAAGGGTGGCTACCAAGAAGATAGAGACTTCCTATTTACAATGAGTCACATGGAAAAGACAAGGGGTAATGGGCACCAGTTGCTCCTGGGGAGATTCAGATTGTACACAAGAAGTGAATTTTTCACCATTAGGACAGTCAAACATTGGAATACTCTCCCAAGGGAAGTGGTAGATTCCCCCATATTGGACAGTTTTAAGTCTCAGCTTGACAAGGTGCTGAACCACGTCATATAAACTGTGGTATAGTAGGCTGGTCCTTGAGGACCCTTCCAACCTGGAATTCTATGATTCTATGATTGTTTTCTTTACCTGCTTAGGCATGGTTTACTTCTTTGTTTTCTTTAAGAATGATCCATAAACTGAAAGCAGGACTGAGCTGCCTCTCTCTGACCTTTCCACATCTAATACATGTCTGGTTTATACTAAAAGTGTGAGCAGATGCCCCAGGCAACAGATTCAGAATAATCTGGCATCTCCTTCCCTCCCTCAGCAGCTTTGCTTTGCTAACCATTGTTGATAACAAACTAGATTGTGACAGCTGGATGTCAATGCAGTTCAGCAAGCCACACTTACAGCCCGAGATGGATACTCAGACTGTCTTCAGACATGTAATTTAGGTGAAATTCAGAGGGCCAAAATGAAGAGTCTATTTCATTGTATTCAATGGAAAGAGACAAGAGGCCCTTCAGGGTAATTCTAATTTAGGATCCTCTGAAAAGCCATTTTGAGTACCTTTCACTATCAGCTGCCTAGGAGGCCTAGGGCAGTTCAGCTTCCAAGGTAGGCCACACAAATAGCTCCTGAAACTACAATGCCACCCTCTGGATTATTCCCTTCAGTACTTTCTGCTCCTGGAAAAATTCTGAGACAGTCTCTCTCCTGAGACCTGAATGAAAATGAGTTTGAATGTTGTGAAGGCAAAAATGTGGGGAAGGCAAAATTGTATGCATTGAAGCTTTTCCACCCTCTCATGCAAACCTCAGAACTTTGAACTAACGCTGTGACTGACCTTGGCCTCAATGACAAACTATTGCGTGAGGCTTGGTCATACGTCTGCCCTCAAACAGCTACTCAAGTTTCATTTGCTGACAAGCAAGATGCCACCTGGCTACTGGAACCTTGTAGCAACATCATCCTGGTGTCTCTGCCTTGCTCTGCCTCTGGATATCATTCAGTTAGGTCATATCTGCACTGCTCAATAAAACATGCTAGCTCCAGTTCACAGGTACAGAGACCCAGCAGCACAGTTTGCTTTGCATCCATACATCCAAACTCCCTTCCTTCCTCACTCCCTTCCCCTCCTCAAGTAAGATTGACTCTCCCAAATTTCTGAGAATGAGGGCTGGCTTGTGCTATCCTGAAGCATTTCCTGGGAGAGTGCTATCTGCCATGGGCAAACCCTGGCTGAAGCCACGTCAGTCATGGCACAGTACGCATGGTGGAAGCCAGGACTTTAAGGCATGAAATGTCCTTGCTTATAGATGCAGCCTGGCCACCTTTGTGTGTGGGGATGCAGAGCCAGATGGGAGTTGAAGTGGATGAGCAAAGGATAGATTGGTCCTTTCCAAACTGGGAACACAGCACTTTTCTTGCCTAATTTGAAGCCAGTTCCATGTGGTCTTAAATAAATGCTTAAATAAATAAATGGAAACAGAAAGTATAAAAAAAAAAAAAAAAAAAAAAAAAAAAAAAAAAAAAAAAAAGGGGGAAAAGGCAGAAGGAAAACAAAATTAAAAAAAA
>NW_009970723.1:11735894-11739873 GCF_000747805.2 Chaetura pelagica
AAAGAAAGAAAAAAAAATGGGAGAAAGGCTGAAGTCAACCAGAATTAACAAGAATTTCAGGAGTGAAAAGCTGTTATAAGACAGCCAGGTTACTGGACACTAGGAGGGGCAACATGTACCCTGCCCCCCAGCTGCAGAAGGGGTAAGTGGCAGTCAGCTTGCTGAGGAACTTCTTCAGGAAAAGCAAAAGGATCCATTTTACATTTTCCCAGAAGTCTGCTGTTCTGCCTAAATATTTACTTTGCTCAAGCTGGTTCTGCTTGTACAAGTGTGCAAAAAGGGAACAGACTCATGACCAATTAGTCACAATTAACAAGAATAATATGAATGAACCAAGCAAAGTAATTAAATCCCAAGGAGAGGGGGGGAAAATCACTAAAAAAACCCACCCCTACTAAGCAATTTAATTAATTCCTTTCCATCCCTTGACCACAACCAAGGTGATGTTTTGTCTAGTTCAGCACTTGTGATATTGTCCCATAATTGTTTCCTGATTTCAATATCACAACTGCTCCTAACTGATCTTGGAAGGCATGAAGTTACTTGACTTGTGGGACTGAAGCTGATCTCCAAGCACAGGAGATAAGGATAAACTCTTTTAGTGGGTCAGGTTATCCTGCTCCTATCTATCAAGGAAATTTTTGTATTTTGTTTTGAAACACTTAGCAGGGGTACTTGTCAAACAGAGGTGAGATGAGAGGTTGGGATTGAGAATGGTGACTCCCCTGGTCTTTGAGTCTAGCCTTAATCTTGCTGCTCATCTGCAGTCTTTAAGGATAACAGTGAAATGAGATGGCATAAAGATTACATTTACAAGTCTCCAATTGACACCCTCTTTCTTTCTCAAGTTGCCTCACACCCAAATGTGGTTTTGGCTTTTATTTTACTATGCTGTTATTTACTGAGCACATGTATCCAGGTCATAACTGTTAATACAGCTTGAGTTACTCAAGACAAATTCTTTGAAACAAACAAACAAGCAAATGAACTGTTGTCTTGGGTAGACTCCAAGAAAAAAATGGCAAATTGGAAAGAAAGAGTTCACAATTCATGCAGAAAAGGAAAGTTAAGGAATAAGTGCCTGTCTTGCAAGGCTCCACAATGGGCTATTGTCAAATGATGCCAAATGCCATACATCATCTCCACTGGAATTTAACAAAATGGAATTTGTTTTAAGAACTATTACCCAAAGCTCTGCAGGGGAAAAAGAAGCTGGAAGAAGCTGTGATGCAGTCATCTCCCACTGAGACTTTGCAGGAACTTTCTTTTGTTGCAAGAGGAGCTGAAGTCAGCCTCAGAGGAACTGCTTACTGGGAATATGAAACCACATAGATCCCTCGAGATCTTCAGGGGTGATGGGCATGAATCAGTTAGATGGTGATTGGCATGTAGCCAGAGCTGGCTTTTTTAGAAGTGCTTAAATGTCTCACTGAAAATGAAAAGACAGGTACCAAGAATGACTAGTGAAATGGTGGTGAGGAGGAGCTGGAAGGACTCTTAGACTTGCAGGTGATATGGAAGCACCATGAGCTGTGGGAAAAGACCTGCCCTCTAATTGTTGCTCCACTGAATTGTGTTACACCCAGCAAACCCTCTTAGTGCAGTGTCTGAGAAGTGCCCTCTGACACGTACTCCACTCCCCAGCAGACTGGGACTCCCCAGGGCAGGTAAATAAACTACTCATTTGTATCTGCATAAAAAGCACACATTATCTCCATCTGATGGGTGTTCCTGCCAGAAGGGACTGTTTCAGCTTTCACATCTAATGACACTGGACAGATTTAGTGGCTGTTGATGTCCAATAGAGGTTGGGTTTCCTTCTACCCTGGCACCAGGCTCTATTCCCTGCTGCATTGGTTAGATAAATGCCTAATCTGGGGTTATGCATGCTCCATGTGTTTCAACATTAACTTTACTATCACCTGCCTTAGCTCCCTGGACAGTTTTACAGTGCCTTCACCTAGGTACTTAAAGCTCCCTTGGTACCAAAGCTTGAGGGTGCTCTGCCTTCTGGCAAGTCCCTAGGGACAGGACTCATCCCACCTAATTTCAGAGGTCAGCCAGCTGGATATGTAAAGCTGAGTGGCTCATTCTGGTCTTCCTGTATAGACAGTGGAAGTGGTACTTTTAGAACCAAATTTGTCTGGCATTTTAGATGTGTTCTTTAAGATGGAAATGCATCATAGCTTAGCTGTACCTATTCTCGTCACTGGCTATAAAGGGAATAGCTCAGATGTACATCTAGTCAGCTGAATCCCATTAATTGAGTCTTGCTATTGATTCAAATGGGCTTTTGACTGAAGCACCCTACACGGCTCCAGCACAGAAGAGGCACCACTGCAGCATTCAGTCCAAGGCCTTTGGAGACACATCATGAGTGCTGCAGGATGGCAGCTGAAATAACCCTTGAGTTTCCCCTTGCTCCTGAAAGTCATCACACCCAAATCTCTTGCCAAGCAGTAAATGACTCCCAAGAACCATCTCTGAGACATGGGTTGGAAAAGGGACTTTCCCACCCTCTGTGAAGCTACATGGATGGGTAGCTAAGGCAGAGACTGATGGATGTGTGGGAGTGTTGCTTGAGGTTAGAGGTTAGGCATGCCAGGTTTCTGGTCCGGCATCTAAGGAACCTCTCTGTGTTTTTGATTGTTGTGGTTTGAGCCCAACATGACAACAAAGGAACAGCCCCATGGCTGCTCACTAAACTCTTCCCACACACACACACTCTGGGATGAGGAGGACAAAGCTCCTGGGTTGAGACAAAGGACGAGGAGGGTTCTTCACTGATTAAGGTCCCAGGCAAAACAGACTCAACTTGGGGAAAAAATAATAATTTAATTCCACACTAATCAAACACACACAGGACACAGACAACACAAAGAGCAGGGCTTGCATATGTTACCCCACCCTTCCCTTCTTCCTGACCCAAATCCCTTTGTTCCCGGTTTCTCTCCCTCCTTCCCCTCAGTGGCACAGGAGGACAGGGGATGGGGTTTAGAGTCAGTTCACAGGCTGGTGGTTCCTGCCATGCCATCCTCCTCAGGAAGGATTCCTTACAATCTTACCCTGCTTTCCCATGGAGCCCTCCCATGGGAGAGAGTCCTCCATGAACCTCTCCTTCATGAGTCCTTCCCACGAGGTCCAGAGCTGCTCCAGCCTGGGCTTCCCACAGAGTCAGGGGCTGCTTCGAGAACAGTCGCCTCCCCTGGCACTGGGGTCTTCCAAAGCTGCCTAATCAGAGTCCCCTGGCAGCAAATCCTCTGGCCACAAAATCCAAGTCCACTGGCCAAGTTCACCCCTCCTGGCACCCTCAGGGAATGTTCCACCATGTTGCCCCACGAGTGCAGGGGCACAGCTGCCATCTCGCCATGGGTTGCAGGGAAACTTCTGCTTGGGCACCTTCTTCCCCTTCTTCCTCACCAACCACCAGCACAGCTCTGCTTCCCCAGCACAGCTCTACTTTTTGTTTGTTTGTTTGTTTGTTTTAGCTGCTTGTTCTGCTCAGGTGTTATCTCAGTTCTTCTATGTTAATCGCTGAGGTGCATCTATTGTCCCTCTAGTGGCTCCTTGGCTGGTTTTAGAGCAGGGGGAGCTTCTCAACTTCTTAAAGGAGCCACTCCTGAGGCCCTTCTGCTGCTAGCTAAAAACCCACCAAACCAAGCCAGTACATGGATTAAAACAGTTGCTGAATAAAATACACATCAACATCCCTGGATGGAGACTGTCACCTCTCACAGATCACTTTATTCCTAACACAGGAACAGGCTTCAACTCCTTTCTTTTCCTCTGCTGCAGACTAAACCCCCTGTCTCCACTATGATTTCTACAAGTGACAAGGCCTGCACATATAAGCAGACAATATTTGTTGTCTGAAAGAATAACCTCTTATTTTAATAATCCAATTCCTTCTTTCCTATTCTATCAACTATTATTATAATTCTAAAATCAGACAATTTTATTTTTCTTATGCACGTTCACT
>NW_009970723.1:11739916-11777217 GCF_000747805.2 Chaetura pelagica
TGGTGACAGTTACTATTCAGTCACCTATTCAGAAAGCACCTTTCCTTTTCCAAAGTGTCCAGCTACTTGTTTGAGAAGAAATGCTATCAGAAGGAAAGCACTTCAGAGAAGAGATGGAAGATAAAAGTAAATTCACTATACTACCTGACATCTCTAGGATATATTAATAAAGTTTCTAACCTGATTTCACTTTGAATATACAGCCCAATGGCCTTCCACAATGCATTCAGACTCTGTGTGTAATACACTTGGAGAACACTTGAAAACGAGCCAAAACACGTAAATTGTCATCCCACCTAGAGAAATTATGAAGAGAAGGATGCCACTTCAGCCAAAGTCCCCTGACACTGTTGCTCACTTGTAATTCTCAGGTTTTTTCTGAAGGAAATGTCCTAGCACTAATAAAACAGGCACAAAAGAGTCTGGCAAAAAGGTGCAAAGATGTGCCTGATTACATACACACAGTACACATAGCAGCATTTCTCCTCTTGTTCCAGTAACACCAGTGAGACCTGTGGCTGGGGAATGCATTAGTATGGGCTAAACTGGCAGACTAGTGCTAGGAGGACAAGGGGCTTTACATGGTGCTGTGGTAGAGGGGATCTGGCTTGTGTAAGGACTGCAGAAATCACTGCTACATCTGCAGGTTGAGCCTGATTTTAGTGAAATGGTTTTGTAACACAGATCCAAGCCTAAAACATCATATGAGAAATTGGTTGAGCAAAACATAAACATGCAAGAAAGATTTCCTTGTGAGTCCTAAGGACACCAAGAGGCCAGTCAAGTCCAAGGAGATGACAGCACCATGCTCTAAGATAGAGTACAGTTAGAGGAGAAGCAGCACATCCTGCGGCTCCAGAGGCATGCAACTGAATAGATAGTGGAAGAAAGAAAGCCAGAACACACTGAGGGAAATGCACTATCTGTATTTCCTAATGTTCTTTCTATATGCTACCAGTATCTCCCATGTTTCCCTTCCAAAATTTCAGAGCTGGTCAACTTAGGAATAAAATGTCTGCTAATAGGCAAGTCTCCAGACACACAGAAAAGGCTTAGCAAGACCAAAGGAAAAATGCTAGTGCATTTGACACTTTCCAGCGATGAAATGGCACTCTGTTGTTTTTTTTCTTAAATACTGGAAAATTTTCAGTTAATGATGCAGCTAACTCACAGGCGTGGTACTTTCAGCAACACTATGAGTCTTTCAAGCATGGATTTTGTATTAAAATATATTCTTCAGCACAAGATTAAACAAGTGGCTTCATAAAGGAATTCTAGAGGGGGATTCTCTGACCCAAATATACCCATCTCTTCCCTCATTCAGTTCTTTTCCCTTGTACTTGGAGGAGGAGGAAAAGATCCCTGCATCCAAACCAGGTTTGTGCAAATATGTTGCTAAACAAAGACAGTTGTTGCCTTGGAGATCAGATTTGTGCAGGTTTATTCTTATTAATATGTATTATCTTTAAAGCTGCTGAAATTAAGCCATATGCCAGTATTTCTACATGTGTTTGTCTGGCCATATTCTGTTACTGCTATTAACCTTCACTTGAACTGACTACTACTTACCTTGCACCTTATTTTCAACCCTAGCTTGTAGGAAATATACTGTATACATGAAGGAACTGGAACTTGCAAATTAGTCTGTGCAATTTCAGCCCAAGCTGAGAATACAGAAAACCAGCCCAGGAATTGTACTCTCTTTTTAAAACAATTTATTGTTTAAACCTGAGGACCCCACCAGAAGTGTCTGTCTCAGATCTTTATTTCACCAAAGTCAACACAAAAATTTCTGTTGACTGATTCAGTTAAAACTGTACCCAGTGGATTGCTGTCCACTGACTTATAAGGATTTTGTCACTTGGGGATGGAAAAAAAGTCAAGTTGTTTTTTTATATAGTGATTATGAAGATGAGCAATACAAAAGGACACTTGCTTGAACGTTTTCCCTCTAGTAAAATTCTCATTTTTGTTAAAACTTATCTTTAAAGTTTAGCAGAGAAAGAAGAGTCAGACACAGTGCCAGTCAGGGTGACTAGAGGAGTGGTGTAACAGCAGTGGTGTAACATCAGTTTGCTGGCTCTGCTCCAGAGTTCAAACATCAGCGCTTAAACATGATTTGGGTTTAGCAGCAGGACACCATAGAGCACTTCCATAAAAGTTGTATCACCTGCTATTAAACGAACTTTGACAATAGCTGGTGAGTGTAATATATTCTTGAGAGTGAAATGCTGGATTTCTCCAGAATTTAACAAAGGTAAACAAAGTGTTATGCTGAGAGGGGTAGACGATTTCCAGGCTGGCTGAAGATGAGGCCACCAAAGGAAGCAGTCAGCTGAGAGTGACTGATGGGAGGAAGATCTGCAGCCTCTGCTCTGAGTCACTGGGGGCCCTGTAGAGACCCAGGAAACCAGTGGGAGATAACAGGCTTGCCTTGTGCCCTCAAGAGTGGCAGGAAACCAAGATGTAGAAGGTTTTATCTCTACTAAAGCCTCCCATTTCCTATGTTAAAAGGTTTGCTACCTACAATAAATTTCAATTTCAGTGGTGTTCTGAATCTTTTTGCTTTCCCTGGCCCAGGAAACAGAAAGTGAACAGTTATCAGTACAGTTTGTTCCCTGATAATTAGTTCTGAGAGCTCTGCCTTGTCTGTGGAGAAAGAGTTTATGTTCTCCTTCTCATCCTTGCAGCAAGTAGTGGGGTTTTTTACTGGAGGATTAAATTATTCCACTGCAGGTCACAGCATAATCAAAGGAAAAATAAAAAGAAAAGAGATCTACAGTACATGCTCATGCTAAGTGTTACTGGCACACAACAGCAGACTCACAGGCAGGCAGCAGCCTCTTCTGCCAGCATGTGCACGGCCCCTGCCTGCTTGGCTGCCTGTCCATGGCAGCTGGGGCAGTCACACTCCCAGGCACATGAGGCACAGGATGGACATGAACTTCAGGCTGGATTATTTTGCTATTCAAGTGCAAGGCTCCATGGAAAGTGCAGCTGTAACCAGACACTCAGCCATCACAGTGTTTCTCTGAGAAGACTTTTGCTGAACCATGCTACATGCAATGCTTTTTCCAACTAGAACCAGGCATGATTTAGAGATGGGCTTTTATGGCCCTCTCCAAGATTTTTGTGTGTTTATACATATACTGTATTTGAGAGACAGAAGTCAGACATGCACATACAGAGGCACAGTGAGGAGACCAGTGTATGAACAGGCCGTGGAGGGTAATGAATCTCTTCAGTGGGGTCCTGAAACCCTTTCTTCCATCCTTCAACTCTGATGGCACTTTTCCCTTCTGTAGATATAAGATGCATCGCTGTACCACTTAGCCTTGTTATGTTACCATTAAACTACTGACCTGTTTCTTGGAAGAGAATCCTGTATCAATATTTTTAAAAGAATCGATGCTTATAAATGAGACCCATAAAATAATGAGAGTAAAAGAAGGAAAGGGAAATGAAACAAGATAAACTTTTTTTTTTATCTGCTCAGGCTGCATTACTTTCTGCTCAGTTATTCCTCTCACACACAGAGAAAGCTAAGTCCTAAGATCTACAAACCACCAACCTTGAGATGGTGCAGTTGTTTCACAAGCACTACCTCCGCTGGTTGCAGCAATCAATTTCATTTCTCAGCAGTGTCTCTCTTGCCTATGAGGCAAGAGAAACTGTGTACAACACATATGCCGTCGTAGACTAGATTTCATTTCTGGTTTTAACTTCCAGGGGTTTGGGGATCAAAAACCTCAGAAATGCAGTCATAGTATGGACAGTCAATGCTTAACATGTTTTGGACTGATAAATACCTGGGCTACAACAGCAGTGGCTGCTTGGCTGAAATTGCCTCAAAACTTTGCTCAGAAAAAAAATCCAAAATCATTGCTTTCATCACTGAAAATTTCATGAGTGTTTCTAACGGAACGACTGTGCAAGGGTTTTTTGTCTCTTTGTCATCTTGTTTAGGTAACTAAAGCTGATTTCACAAACCTCACTCAGCAAACATTGCACTGAAGCTGCTGAGACACACTGCCTCCAGATGCTCATTGACTGCAAAGCACTTTCACAGCTTCCAGAAAACAACTCAGGAGCAGTCTTGCACTAAAACTTTGGCCCCAGATCTCACAAATACAGCAGAAATCAATCAGACTGTTTGTGCCTTTTGAGACCTTTTTAGAGACTGTATACATCCATTAATTGCTAAGCTGAGACATGAAACATGAGATTTCTAAATGCTATACAGTAGCCATGTAAAATATTGTCCACCTATTTCCTTAGTCCCAAGAGCATCTTTTATAATGTTAATAAAATTAATAGCAAATAAGAATGTATAGACAGCCACTTAAGGGAACAAAGTTCTGTGTCAAGAGGGATTTTTCTGTAAATAGAGAAGTAATTCTGTGTGCATAGACCATGAGAGGTTTCAGAGATTTCCAAAGGGATTGGAGTGGTGCCTGTAACTGGAAGGATTGGATCAGTGAGCCTTTCTGGGCTGCCTGCCTTTCACAGACTCCTTGTGAAATCATGGAACAGTCACTTAAGTCATAAGCGACTAAACACATTTCTATACACCTGCATTCCTGATTCAACAAGATAGATAGATAGTAATGCTGTCACACCTCAGAGCACAGAGGTTCTTGTTCTTTGTTGTCCCTAACACTAGTGTTCTCCAGCTCCAGCAGTGTATTTCTTTGGCTGGCCATTAGGGAACTGTCTCCAGCTAAAGGGTCCCTGGAGACAGTCTATGGCCCATCTCTTGCCACCCCTTGCCTGTGTTCTTCTGTGCTGCACCCTGTATCCCTGCTTCTCAAGGTATCTGCTGTTGCACAAGGTCTGTATTTCTCTGCACTACATCCTTGTGTTGGAGTGGTCAATATCTCGTTCAGTTCCTGGTATCCACCTAAAACTAGGGCTGTGTCACCCAAAGCAAAATACATTAGCCATAAACATGTGAACAATTAGAGAACTTGCTATCACAGCTAAACCAAGTAAACCAGAGCTGGGGGCAAGTCGAGGAGAGTTCAGACAGGACAAGCCTGACAGGCTTTAGTCCTGAAGCCTTGCAGACTTGTATCAAAGCTTATGGCCTGTTGCCAGTGTTAGCAATACTGTACTGCAGGGCTACATGATTGAACAGTCTCCTGGTGTTCCCTTGCTGTGGTCTGGGGATGTGCTGCCTGTCTTGTTGAAAGAGCAAAGCAAAAGCAACAGTAGAAGCAGATGTGATTTCTTTTCCTGTTGAGACAATATGCGACCAACATTTTGCACAGAAACTGGCTCTTGAAGACCAAAATAATGCTGGCAAAATGAATCATGTGAAGACTTGGGAAGGACTCCACAAACCTTGTGAATGCCTCCATAAGCTGGAGGGAGCAGAGAGCTTGGAAAAAAAGAAGTACCACATCCTACAAAGTCCTGAGGTGCCAGGCCTTCGGTTTAGAGGAGTTTACTCTGCAACCTTGCCTCCCATGTTTATAAATCATTATTTCCAGCTTTGCTCTGTCAGCTATGAAAAAAAAGCACCTCTATAAAACAAACTTCAGGAAGTTCAACAAGGCCAAGTGCAAGGTCTTGCACCTGGTTTGAGGCAATCCCAAGCACAAATCCAGGCTGGGCAGAGAATGGATTGAGAAAAGTCCAGAGGAGAAGGACTTGTGGAAGTTGCTTGATGAGAAGCTCAGCATGAGCCTGCAATGTGTTCTTGCAGCCCAGAAAGGCAACTGTGTACTAGGCTGCATCAAAAGAAGCGTGTCCAGCAGGTCAAGGAGGTGATTCTCCCCCTTTACTTGGCTCTCTTGAGACCCCACCAGGAGTACAGTGTCCAGTGTCTCTGGAACTCCCAACACAAGAAAGGCATGGACCTGCTGATGAGAGAGTCCAGAGGAAGGCCACAAAGATGATCTGAGGGCTGAAGCACCTTTCCTATGAAGACAGATTGAGAGAGTTGGGGCTGTTCAACCTGTAGAACCTTACAGCAGCCTTCCAATAACTGAGGGAGGCCTACAGGAAAGCTGTGGAGGAACTTCCTACAAAAAGTAGTAGTAAGAGGACAAGTGGCTTTAAACTGGAAGAGGGGAGATTTATTTTAGACATTAGGAAGAAATTTTGCAGGGTGAGAATGGGGAGACACTAGACAAGGTTGCCTGGAGAAGTTGTGGAAGCCCCATCCCTGAAAGCGTTAAAGGGCAGGTTGGATGGGGCTTTGAGCAACCTGGTCTAGTGGGAGATGTTCCTGCCCATGGCAGGGGGGTTAAAACTAGATGATCTTTCAGGTCTCTTCCAACATAAACCGTGATTGGACTCGATGATCTTGAAGGTCTTTTCCAACGTAAGTGATTCTGTGATTCTGTGATTCTATGAAACTCAAGGAAAATTAGGAAAATGGTTCCTCCAAAACATAGCTCCTAAAGCCATGGTTTATCTGTCACATCACATTTTATGTAAAACGTGTCTTTACTTTTGCCAGCCTCCCCCAGGGCTTTGAGAGCACCCTGTGCTCTGCACTGTGATGGTGGCCTACAGGTGCTGGCACACAAGAAGTTTCCTGTGGCAGCAGCAGATGAGTGGTAGGGATGGAAGCTCTCTCTCCTCCATGCTGGTGGGAAGGTTTCTGAGAAACATGGAGTTTTGTGCTGTAGACTGGGGGCAGCCTCTTGTAATACAGAGTATTATACATTTACATAACAAAGACAAAGGAATATAATAGCGGAATACATGTTATCCTGATTTTAATTGGAAGGAAAACCACAGCTATGTTGTGCAGCCAAAGATGTTCCTCAGGCAGACCAAAAATGTGAAGATTGCCTCTCTGAGCCAGCTATTGTGCTTTAAAGCAAGAGGATAAAGATTTACAATCCCCACACTGATCTGTGAAAACTTGTCTTCCTGCGGTGTCAGGGTCAGATGAAATGCAACACTTCCATAACTGGTGTTTCTCCACAGACCATGAGAAACACTTGAAATCAAGTAATTGACACTGTAATATTTGCCATACCCTACCTTTGACTCATCCAAGACAGATCTGTATCTCCAGCCACAATAGTCATAGCTATCAGCAGGGACATTTTTTAAGTTCCTCTCCTTGTGCTATTTGTCAGACACAACCATTAAAGGATCATTAGCGGATAAATGCTACTCAAAATCATGTTCTGATGCCACTAGAAAGGCCAACTTAAGCTTTTACCTAAACCCTTGTATTTTTATGTTTACCTGAGGAATGGTGCTATACAGACATTAATCAGCTCCCTTTAAACTTAAAGCCAAGTTTTTCATGTAAGTTAAAAAGGAAAAATTAACCCAGAAGAGGCTTTATAGAAACTTAAGCAGAGAACTGAGAAAAGGACTATTTCATATGAGCAATCTGCAGGTTCCCTTCATTAATTATTTTCATATCAGGAAAAGATGAGTCCACTTCTTGTTCAAGTAGTCAGCATGTGACCCTTTGGAATGATAACAGGTCATTTTTACCCACTCTATATTTAGTTTGATATTGGGTATGAACAGGCCCTTGCTCCTCAAAATGAAGCATATAAATCTGTGTGGGATTTCAGGTCAATTTAGGCTCAGCTGTGTCACACTGCCAATAAAAGTAAGCTGTGGTATGCCCAGGATTAGATCTCATTAGTTCTTTGATCCAACAACCACGTAGTTGTGTCAGTCTGGGGCTGGCAGAAGGTGGTCTTAGAAATATATGGGCACAGGGTAAGGCAGGGAGGAGCCACCTCCCCTAGGAGCTTGGACCCCGGCTGCAGAGCTGCACTTTAAGGGCAGGTTTGCCCTGGGCTTTCAATATCTTGCTAGGCACCTGCATTGGCTTCTAGCACCACGCTTCGAAGCTGCCTGGCTGGAGCAGCACACACGGATCTCCTTAACAGTGGAGCAGAACCTTGGTGCTCGTGTACACTTAGTTTCTGCTAATCTCTATAATTGTCTCCTCTATAATTGTCAAATTCCCTATCATGCAACTGCTATTCTCCACAGAGTCAGGTTTTAATCTCTAAAGTTGCACTGGCATTTGAAGATTTAATTAGGCATGACAGCAAGTGCCTAAGTCTTATCTGGATCTACAGACTGTCTACATTGGCAGAGGAGCACAAACCAAGAAGTGTTTTCAGGATATTCTACCCATACTGTCAAGTGTCCTCTATTCTGTGTGCAACAATCAGATATTAACTGGCTGGAGAGTGGCATCAGGTCAGGGCACTGTTACACAGCTGTGGAGACCAATGCTCTGGGCACTGGAGTTACTTTTGCTTCTGCCTCTACACTTATTTAATTGCTCTTCACCAACTTCAGCCTCTTAACACACACAATTCCTTGTTCTGTGCTTTGTAACAACATGTGCTTACACATCTGTAGGTCCTGTTGCTTAGAGCTAAGACCAGAGAGCAGATGGTGTCCAGGTGTATCATTGAGTGTTCTGGTTTGATCCGTCTTTGCTGCCTGTTCAAATGGTGCAGCTCAAGGTAGTCATGAGGCTGATAAGAAAGCAGCACCAATGTAGGATACAGCCTTTTCTCACTGAGAACCTCTGCATTAATCCTAAGAATGGAGTCACATATAGCATTCTTTGCATTGCTTGTCTCTACATAAAGAGGTTGTTGTGATTAAGGAGTCATTTATTTGTTCCTACTGAGCAACCTCACTGGTGCATGGCTGATTTATGCCAATGTATCTACATTATATCACACATAAAAAGCATGACTTTAAGTACTTTAATAAGCTCTGTTACAAATTAGGCCATACTATCTGACCTGACTTGTCTATGGTTATTTTATTCTACTTAGTCCTTATGTGAAATTCACTAATTATAGTAGACTTAGGATCAGGTACTGGGAAAGTGAAACCCATGCTGAATTTAGAAACTGATGGGCATGCTACATTGATTTTGGTGACATTTGCTCTGATAGATTGCCGTGTATTCTCTGCTTGTAGTTGAAGAATGAAAAAACTGCCATTGTAATGCTCAGGAAGCATGTCAAGTGCACACTAGGAATTTCACCCACTCTCAGACAAGACCTGAAAAAAACCCAAACAAGCCACATCATCTCTGGCTTTGTTGTGGCATCACAGCAAACACAGCTTGGGATCCTTGGTGGTTCAGAAGATAATTTTGTTTGACTCCTGTCCTGCTGCTATTATAACCTGCAGCCTGAGTTAACAGAGCTTCTGCATGAGGAAGTTCCACTTTCCAAGGGGGCATGCCACTGTCAGAGCCTTAGCCTGACCCTGAGGTTTTGCAATGCTCAGTGACTCATGCATTTTCCAGGCAAAAAAATCCTCCAACCCATTGTCCTTTGTTTAGTAAGTTTAGTCATTCCTGTATGTACAGCTTCAGTAACACAAGTGTTTTATTACAAGAATGGTCAGAATTTCAGAAATTTTTCTTAGTAATAGAACAGAATGTGTATTTATAGGAGAACTTGTAGAGAGTGATGCAGCTTCAATTAGCAATAACCATGTATGCAATTTATCTGTTCAAATTGCATAGACAAACTGGAATTACTTTGCTTGTTGATGTTCCCAGACATGTTAATATGACACTGAAAGAAGATGGTGAAGGAAGTACAGAGCATCACAAACTTATTAAAACTCTGCATTACAGACCTGTAAAACAGTATTTGGGTTGTAACTTCAAATAAACTAACTTGAACTATCCTTAAAACATCCAAGCATCCTTACCTGTGCCCTACAGAGGTGAAATCCCAGAGCCATCTATCACCATTTGACATAGGTCTGACAACAATGCTCTTGATCCTCTCCCCCTCCCACCCGGGTAGGGAAGGAGAGAGAAAAAAAGAGAGATACTTGGCTGGATTGAAAACTAAACTACACAGCTTTATTTAAACACTAATAAATGACATAAGAAAATATATACAATTATATGCAAATATGTTCAGGTATGGGCAAAAGCCTCTCGCCTCCCCCCACGCCCAGCAACTCCCACAGCATCCCCTGAGATTAAGACAGTCCCGAGGAATCCTGGAGATGCTGCTGGAGAAAGCAGAGAGTGATGAGGGCCAGGAGAGCTGGAGCCTAAGGGTCAACGGTGATGGATGGACGGAGTCCTCCCCGGACGCTGGCCAGGGACAGAAGAGAGGGGAGAAAAAGAAGGAAGAAAGTTGTCCTCTGTGATCTCCGACCTTCCCCTGAGCCTGCGTAGATATATGAAATGGAATATGTCTGGCCCATTTTGCTGTCTATCTAACTTAGCCTCCTGTAGGGGGGTCACAGATCTCCCCGCAGTGTCTGAGCTGGGAGAGTGAAGGTGCGACCTTGAAGACGCAGCAGTTACAAAAACATTCCAGTGTCTTATCAGCCTAACAGAACACACAGTTGCTAGTTAAAAGAAAGCTCACTGAAGGAAAAAAAAGAAAAAAATCAGCAAAAGGAAAACTGGCTTAGTCCTGGCTCAAACCAGGACACCATCCCATTTGTCTTGAGAGAGTGCTGCCATCAGCACATCAAGCTGGGCTCCTGCTTGTGCAGCTGCTGGTTCCCACCCTCCTGAGTATGGGTACAAGTGTTTGGGCAGAAACATAGCTTGGCTGTAAAATAACCATTTGCCATTATGTGCTATTTTCAGCCCAAAACAGTTCCCTGTTCATGACCTGGATGCCCAAGTGTGGTACACTTACTCGGAAGTGAAGAGTGTGAATCACAGGAAGAGGAAGAAAAGAGCAGCATCATCTAGTGTCCTGCATTTTCCTGTGAAAACATGGAGACCAAAGCAGGGATTTTTTTTACCCAAGCAGCCATGTAGATTCTTGTTGCAGCAGATAGAAGGACACAAGCAGTTGCACCATATGATACATTTAATCCTAAAGAAAGTCAGGACAAATTGTACCCTACATGTGCATATTTTTCATAAAGAGAATTTCAAGTGCCAAGCACACATGTAGTCATGTAAAAGCAGATAAGGTCAGTTCCACTCCTAAAGCCTATCAGGACCTGAAAGCAGTACTGGAAGGGCTTTTGGGATCACACATATGTAAAACCCACCCATTTGTTCTGAAGTGCAAAAGTAATTTTGAATGTAGCCCTTATTTTTTTCTTGACAGACTAGATTAAAACAATTTTCATTCACCACCACAGACTGTGGAGCCAACTGGCTGGGAAGCAACTTTGCAGAGAAAGTTCTGGGAGTGTGGACAAGAGGTAGACCATGAGCCAGCAATGTGGCCTTGCAGCAGGGAAGCCAGTGTATCCTGGACTATATTAGGCTTGGTGTTACCAGGAGATTTAGGGAGGCCACCCTTCCACTCTGGACAGCACCAGTAAGGCCCATCTGGAGCTCTGAAGCCCAGTGCTGGGCTTCCCAGTACAAGAGAGGTAAGGACTTTCTGGAGCAAGCCCAGTGAACGGTAACAAAGATAATTAAGGGCCTGGAGCATCTACCACACAAGGAGAGGCTGAGATCTAGGGCTGTTTAGCCTGGAGAACAGATGGCTCAGGGGGATCTTATCAGTACATGCAAATACCTGATGTGGGGTGGGTGTAAAGAAGAGGAGCCAGATTCTTCTTAGTGGTGCCCAGTGCAGGGATAAGAGGCAATGATGGCACCCTGAAATAAAGGAAATTCCATTTCAACAGAATAAAAAAAATATTTTTATTGTTTGTTTGGTCAAGCAGTGGTTACCCAGAAAGGCTGTGGAGTCTGCAGTCTTGGAGATGTTCAAAACCTGATTGTATGTGGCCTTGAGCAATCTGCTGTAGCAGACCCTGCTTTGAGCAGGAGGTTGGACCAGGTGATCTCCAGAGATGTCTGCCAGCCTCAAGTACTCTTTGATTCTGTGATTTTTTAAAGATCTCATTTTAAAATATTTTTTCTTCACATTGCCATAGTTGGCAATAATTAAGCATTTGTGGATGTCTCAATGATACAGCAGTAACAGCCAACATAGTTCACTTCAGTAAGCTCAACTTTGAATTTTCTGGGCTCACAGTAGGTGATTCAGGGTATGTGCTTCATTGTTACCTTTGTCTTGCTGATGAGAAGCTTTATCAGCACTTAAATAAACATGTTTGGCCAGAAATATCTTTGGGCTTTAAAATTTAGCACTGAAATTTTAAAGACTGAACAACATCCGTTGCTATTTTTAATGTTCTGCTGTTGTGGACTCTGGTGGTAAAACCACTCAAATTTTTTCAACTTTTAAGGAGAGATTCAGAACAGACAAAAGCCATCAAAACACACTGGCCAGCAAACCAACGTCTGCATTGCAAGAGCAGCACAAAAACAGCCAAGCCTTACTTGTATTTCATTCCCAAATGTCTTATTTCCTTGGCACACTCTGTTATAATGACCAGTATTTTGTTAGGGGCAGAATAGTTCTAGCTCCTCTTGTTCACATGTCCCTGATTGGTTATAGAAAATACAAGAATTACAGGTCAATGGTAACAGTCAGACAGGAGAAAACTCCTAGCTGTAACTACACTGTCATCTAAAATAAGCAATGAAATAGCAATTGTTTAGAGTGTTTACAACGTAATGTGTTTCTAAACCTAGTTGATACATAAGATTACTCTAATTTCACACTCCAGCTAAAGTTTGGATGATGTGTGTTTTTGCACTACCAGACTCATTTGAGAGACATTCAAGACAAGGAAAGGACATGTGATGATGCTCTTAAAGGCTCTAGAGTTGACACAAAAAAATGGATTAAGAGATCCATATTGCAGTTCTTAAAAAACTCAGGAAGTAAGAGCTGGCAGAGCATGAGCTCTCTTTTCCAAACATTAGGTCCTTCAGTTACCAAAGTTAGGATGTGACACTCTAAATGGACAGACATCTAGATGAGGAGAAAACTGACAGGGTGGTCAGGCTCAGAGGTCAGTGGTTAATGGGCCATAATCCACCCGGATGCTGCAGAAATAGAGTGCAGGGGTCTATCCTGGGACCTTATCCAGCAGCCACTCTAAATAATCTGTTTGTGTTATTCCATGCTGACTCCTGAAAGTAAATCAGCCAGAATTGCAGGATGACAGCGGAGCCGGCAGAAGAGGCAGCTCTGGCATATCCAAGGGAGAAGTGAGGAGATGGAAACCAAACGGAGAAGGAGCAGTAGCTTGGAGGGCATGGAGCTGGAGGATGACCAGGACGAGAGCTTTGTGAGTGTCTGCACTTCCAGAGCCCCATGGGAGTTGGCCAACACAGCGTGAACTCACAGACCATGTCCCTTTCTGTGTCTCAGCGAGGTGGTGAGAACTGAGGAGCACCTCGGGGCTCTGCAGCAACCACGGGCAGCTCTGCAGGCAGCTCCCCAGTGCTGGGCAAGTATCACTGCCCAGAGTCCAACAGAATGGCTGTGATCCAGGTCTGTCCCACACTTCCCATGGACCCAAAATATGCAAAATGTCTGTACTGTAAATTTTACCTTCACAGGAACTCTCCGCAAGTTGATGGACTTGGACTGACTTCAGAGTTTCTGTCTGAGATGAATGTGGCTTTTTCCACACCCACTTTCTCCCAAATAATTGATTGCCTGTGCCATGCTGTCCTACCAGTTGCATCTATGCTGTTGTAGGATCACTCAGTTATCTCCTCTCTGACAGCTGGTAGGTGTCACTCAGCATCACTGCAGCCTTGTTGGCTCAGGGCAGAGCCACAGCTATATTTCCTGACTGAGTTTGCAGTGGCTCCTTCAAATCCAAAGCAGGTAGCACCACATATGTTCAGATAAAACCTAAACCCCTCTGTTAGTTATAGTGTAAGAGGAGAGTAGCATCTGCATTGACTTCAAGGATAGCAGGACAGATTGAAAAGTCATCAAAATACAAACATGTCCAGTGACAACTGTCAATGATTTATAAACTATTCTCCATCCACATTGACAACTAGCACATGAATAATAAAGAATATACTTAAGACAAAACATTTTGTACAATTACTGTTTCCTCAGATGGCCATTTTAAGGTACTCAGAAATGTAGTCTATTCTGTTGCTCAACTCTGCTCTCCTTGTGTTAACACAAATGACTACTTTTCTCACCAGTTGGCTAAACTAATGCAGAGCTTGGAAAACACATTTCCTGAGCTAATGGCAGGAACAAATAGCCACAAAAGAGTGAACTATTTACACATTTCTCCTTTGGGATACAAAATTCAGAATAATTGCCACAAACACAAAAGATGCTGTACCAGAGTTTTAATTAAAAACAAAAACAAAATAAAATACACACAATAATTTTGAGTTTGGGAAACAGAAAAAAGTCCCATTCTTTTTTTGACAAACAGACTAGTGACTGGTTTAAATGTGATGCATTTTTATCAGTAAGGGCATTTATCTCAACCTTTTTTTGGTAATGAACTTGAGCTTTGAGGGAAAAAGCCACAGGCCATTTTGTATGGTCTTCCAAGTATTAGTTAGCAGTTTAATGGGAGGGAAATAAATTAAGTACTTCTTATTTAGACAAACAAAAGTATAATATTTGCAAAAGCTATAGTTTTACAGCTGTATCAAAAACATTATTTAAGCTTGGAGTGTGGGCAGAATACATCCTGGCCTGCAAAAAGTTTTAAGATCAGTTTAGTGCAGTTTGAGGGCATGTTTTCCAATCATGTTAGGGTGAAGGATCACCAGCAAGTCCTGGGGTACACTCTGAATAATCCTGATTTTGGATAGGAAGTGCAGTGAGCTCTTTGGCCATTGGATACCCCAGGAAGACCGTGCTGCCCCCCAGATGCACCTTAGGGCACTGTCTGCACCCAGCGCTGCTGGTGCTGTGTCGTTGCCATCTACCAATGTGTGTGCACCATCAGCTGAGGAGATGCTTTGCTTTTAACAGTCTGAAAAGTGCATAAATTCCTGGAAGGGGTGATACAGGACTAACACACAATGTTTTTTAAACTGTAAATCACTTCTGTGCAAATCTCTGGGCAAGGGCATAGCCAGGCCAAGAAAGTGCCTGGGTTAGTTGGCAGCTAAGCATCAGGTCTGGTGGGGACAGTAACAACAGCCTGACAAAGGATTCATTCATGGCTTCATCTTAGTGTGGAGGGTAAAGAATATAGAAAGGAACTTTGGATGTTTTAGAAAGAAAGAAGGATATGATAGGATATGAGACGCCCCGGGATTTGAAGGAAAAGCCTTGTGTGTGACATGGTATCTCCTTCTCTGGCAGAAAGGTAAAACTCTGAAGCACAGTCATGAGTGGGGAAGCACGAAGGCTTTGGAAGGTGTATTTTATTGTATTGTCTGGACCTATGGTTTGTTTGGGTTGCATAAAGGAAGGAATTACTAGCTTATTAGAAATGTTAACATAATTTGTGTGACTATGAGGCATCACGTGTCTTAATTGAAAAACGGATTTTCTGCTTGGATAGAGGTTAAGCTGTAGAAAAAGGTCAGGTAGAACTGCCCTAAAATTTTGCCAAAAAGAAGACAAACCAAACAGCTGAAACCAATTACCTTCTATGTAAATTCCACTGATGTAAAGAATTAGGCCTTTTCTCTTAGTAGGAACATCACGCCTGTGGCACTTCCATTGTGAAAGGAACCAAATGTATCATAAGAGAATTAATATTTAGCAAGCTACAGGAAATGAAGAGTTAATACATAACAGACTTCAATTGTTACTCGTTATACTGGAGCAAGATTAAATTCTCCACGGCATTGTCATTCTGAATAAATGGTATGACAATGTATTTTTCTTTCCTAATTTGAGCCGTACTGTCTATCTAATAGTTAAGTAACTAAGATATAAGTCTCAGGAAACTTCAGTGAAACAAAGAGAATGTTCACTGACTTTTACTGAGAAGATCTGGTTACATTTCCTTTTACAGACATTTCACCTCAATAGTATTTAAACAATCTCCACAGAGAGAAGAAAGAAAATAGAATGAAAGCTTTCAGTATAATTGTGATGAGGGTAGAAGATCCATTGAGAAATGGTAGATTAGGAAAAAGGAAAGGTAATTACAGTGTATTGAGCATCTTCTTTTATTCCCATCCAATTGACTCAAAGATTTACAGCATGCCAGAAACAAAGAAAAGTGAAGTAATTCTGTCATAGCACTGATATTTCTTTGGGAAAGTTGAAAAGTACATAACAGGGCATTTGTCAGCTAGCGATTCAACACAAATGCATTCTCAAGACAGCTATCTTTCATACAATCATGGAATCGTAGGGGCTGGAAGGGACCTTTGGAGATCATTGAGTCCAACCCCCCTGCCAGAGCAGGATCACCTAGGGCAGGTCACACAGAAATACATCCAGACCTCATGTTGAGGTGGAACATTCTGTGTTTCAGTTTTTGTCCATTGCTTCTTGTCCTATCAAAGGGCATCACTGAAAAGAGATTGGCCCCTCCTTCTTGACACCCACCCTTCAGGTATTTGTAAACCTTAATGAGATCCCCTCTCAGTCATTTCCAGACTAAAAAGCCCCAGATCTCTCAGTCTTTCCTCATAAGACAGATGTTCCTATATACCTCTCAGTTAAAATCAGTTTTTAACTGTTTTTTCCTGGTGCTGGCATGTGATCTGCATTGTTTGAGCACCTGAAGAAAAACTCAGGCTCTGGCTGGCTAACTTCAGCTGGAAAGCTGTCTTCCTCAAATCCTTCTCTCCCCTTGTTTTCTGTCAAATGCTCTATTACCTGAGAAATCTTTCACGTTGCAGCATGTCGGCTGATCATAAAATTTATTGTTTACCCCAGTTTTCCTGTATTTACAGAATGTTTTGTAGTTCCAAAGTGGCTTATCTCATCTTGAGCACAATCTATTCTTGATGGAAGGAAAAGAAATGGCTGAAGAGCTGTTTTCTTCCTAACAAAGTACAAATGTTGATTACTGCTAATTGAAGTTGTGGTTACTGAGGAAAGGATAATATGCCGGAAGCCTGAATGTTGCTTTCAACAGAAATGCAGAAGGAAGTACATCTGTTAAAACAGAAAATCCTATTTTTTATGAATCACATTCTTCAACATTTAGTGTTGGTTTTTGTATTTCTCTTCATTAGATGTATGCAAAGAGTGCTTACCTGTAACAACTTAACAATTTATTTGCTGCAATCATCATACCAGACTTAATTAAAAACTTATAATGAATTACTTTTAGATCCGAAAATGAGATAACCACAGAAAATTTCTTCCATTCTTCTCTCTTTGTAGGCAACAAGCAGTATTTTCCTGTGTTCACTATAATCAACTATAAAAAGTTTTACTTCTGCACTATACCAAATTTCTCTAAAAATGTCATACAGATAATCCTCTGATTTAATTAGTGAATTTTAGGGTAAAAAAACCTCTGGGTATGTCAGAAGAAAAGCAGCATCAAACCTTTCAATTTTATCACTGGGAACTCAACTGCTCCGTATTTGAGTTGTCTTCTTGCTTTTGACCAAAACTGTCATGAGCTGCAACTTCCAGTTGGTAGAATGTATGTGGCCTCTCTTTGCTTGTTTCCATCAAGAATAATTTGACTCACTCCTGTCAGACAAACCAAATAAAAAAACCCAAAACCAACAAATCCATTATAGAAGTTATAAAGGCCTGATATGAATCTTTGTCATCATTCTTATTGTGGGTCCTTCTCAGAATAACTCTGTTCATAATTGTCTTCTTGAACTTCTTTACTGTGAAAGTGGCAGAGCACTGGAACAGGCTGCCTCTCAGAGAGGCTGTAGAGTATCCTTTGCTGGAGACATTCAAAACCCGCCTGGACATGTTCCTGTGTGATGTGCTGTAGGTGACCCTGCTCTGGTGGGGGGCTTGGACTAGATGATCTTTCGAGGTCCCTTCCAACCCCTAAGATTCTGTGGTTCTGTGATTCTGTCTTTGTGCCCTTGGATGTCCTGCAACTTGGGGCCCTGCAGAGCAGAAACCAGGAGCAGCATTTTAACACAAGTACTGCTTGTGAGTCCCCCTCCTTGCTGAGGTTCCCTAAAGCCTGCCAGCAGAGCAGAATTGTCACACGGAGGGATATTTAATGAACATAGAGCTCTACATTCCTTTTCTGTTAAGTAAAGGTGGCTCGTCCACCTATTATTGTCAAGTCCAGTGTGATACAGCATGTTAAATGCAGGCACCACTGCCACTTTCCACATCCATGCAGAAGCATTAAACTGCAGCTTTTTGATGAAAGTAGCTGGGGAAACTGCTGAATAATGCATATTGTCAGTTCCTAAGTGGTTCATGCTCAAACTTTCATTGGTTTTATACTTCTGAGGAGAGGAAGTATGCTGTTAATTGTTTAATGGCTAGAGAAAGGTTAATATTTTTGTACCTGAAATAGGTATGGCTGTCCGAGAAAGTAACATGTCCTTTAAAGTTAGAGGTGTGCTGGCTTGGTTTGGAGGAATTTTTGGTAGTGGGGGAAGGGCCTCAAGAGTGGCTCCAGTAAGAAGCTGAGAAGCTCCCCTCAAGGAGCCATCAGAGGGACAATAGATGCGCCTCAGCTATTAACATACAAAAGAAATGAGATAAAAGCTTAGCAGAGCAAGCACTTAAAGAAGAAATGTGCTAGAGAGGCTGTGGTGTTGGTAGTTGATGAGAAAGAAGGGGAAGAAGGTGCCCAAGCAGAAGTTTCCCTGCAACCCACGGTAAGATGGCAGCTGTCCCCCTGCACTCATAGAGGAACGTGGTGGAACATTCCCTGGGAGTGCCAGGAGGGGTGAACTTGGCCAGTAGACTTGGATTTGCTGCCACTGGACTCTGATTAGGCAGCTTTGGAAGACCCCAGTGCCAGGGGACGTGGCTGTTCCAAAAGCAGCCCATGACTCTGTGGGAAGCCCAGGCTGGAGCAGCTCCGCATCTCGTGGGAAGGACTCATGAAGGAGAGGTTCATGGAAGACTTTCCCATCTGAGGGACTCCATGGGGAAGAAGGGAAGGACTGTAAGGAATCCTTCTTCCTGAGGAGGGTGGAGTAGCAAGAACCACCAGCCTGTGAACTGACTCTAAACCCCATCTCCTGTCCCCCTGTGCCGCTGGGGGGAAGGAGGGAGAGAAACCGGGAACAAAGAGATTTGGGCCCGGGAAGAAGGGAAGGGTGGGGTAACATATGCAAGCCCTGCTTTGTGTGTTGTCTGTGTCTTGTGTGTGTTTGATTAGTGTAATAATAGTAATGAAATTACTATTTTTTTCCCCAAGTTGAGTCTGTTTTGCCCAGGACCTTAATCAGTGAAGAACCCTCCTTGTCCTTTGTCTCGATCTGTGAGCTTCAAGTTGGCCTTTGTCCTCCCCATCCCAGCGTGTGTGTGTGTTGGGGGGGTGGGGGAGTGGAGCTGAGTGAGCAGTATTGGGTCTGGTTTCTTTGTTGTCATGTTGGGCCTAAACCATGACAACAGGGCAGATGGGAAGCCATAACACTATATATTAGTGTCTAATGAAATTCTAACTATTTCTGTTTCCAGAACTTAACAAACTTTTATGTGTTGAGGTTTGTTTTTTAGTGCTTTGTGGCTTTCATTCCATGCCGTCCCCTTTGTTTTGCCAGTTCTTCCTGAAAACATTCTATACTGGTTTTAGTATCATATACTCATTGTGCACAAGAACTAACTTTACAATTTTATTGCATGATTGCTTCCCCCTCCCCCCTTTCTTTTAATTTAAAGAAGTAATTTTCTAGCCAGACCATGTGAGAGTCAGAAAACAGAAGACATAGAATTCAACCTTTGTCCAGAAGTAAACAACACAAGGAAAGGCTTTGGAAAAAACTGTGTCAAGTATTGTCTTGTAAGCCTTGGGCTGCCTTACTTTTTCATTATTTTTTTTCTTTTTTTTTTTTTCTTTTTTTTTCTGTGTGTGTGGGGGTTTTTTTTAATTATTATTTTTCATTTTTGTCAGGAGGAGCTGGGGTATGAGTCACTAACAAAACCCAAACATTCAGGACTGGAAAATACTGCTTTATTACAAGTTACAATCAAGTTAGCAAAGTTATAAACTCCTTGAAAGTAACTGAGGGGTAAAGATGGAAATGTCTGACCTCTTTTATAGAAACATTGCCAGATACTTTGATAGATCTATTATAAATTCTACTTGCATTATTCTAAGCAAAGATTGCTATCCAGTTGCTGTTTCTTGGCTACATTATTTCTTTCTTTATCTCACCGATTCTTTTCATAGCATATAGCAAGGAATTTATTAGTAATGTATCAGATTTCCTAGTAAGATATGGTTCAACAAATGCTGTTATTTAGTTTTTCTCCTTTTTCCATATAACCTTTTTCCTTTATCACTTTGAAAGTCCTTGCTGCATGGATGCCTTCACTGGAGCAATCCTGACTTTACTGATCTGGAATAGCATATATTATGAAAAAATGAGATCGGAATAGTTGGTATTTCATTACAATGTAAATCTCTGGGGCAAAACCTTTTTGTGGTGCATCCTATTTGGTTTGGGGTTTTTTTTTAATTTCCTTAGGGTAATTTAAAAGAGTCAGTTCTTATGTCTGGTGTATCTTTTGTCTCAGTGAAGAAGATAGCAGAGTACTGAGTGAACAATAGGATCAAAACACAAAGGAGAAAAAAAGAATGAAAAATCAGTTATCACTGTATTCATAGCTTGGGGTTTAATTTAGGCTGATGGAAATATTCTGGAAAATGAACTTTGAGAGTATCCCCAGGTGTGCCCCAACTAAGCAGGACCTTATATAGCATCTTCACCCTGACAACTTGCCTTGTCCTCCCTAACCCCTCCCCACTCTTATGGGGCAGCAGAGATCAATTCCCCTCTCAGATTTTCTGGAATAACCTCTTGTGCAATCTCTAATTATGACTTATTTTAATTACTTATTTCAGGGTTTTTTTAAAATACACTTTTTCTAAGCAACATGATTTTGAAATGAGTTAAAGTGGTAATACATAAACAATTGGGCATATGACTGTAAGGAAGGTGAGAATGCTCTGGCCAAGGACTCATGAGTGCAAAGCAAGGTGCATGAATGCACTAGGAGATGCTTCAGCCCAAAAGCCTAGGTCCAGGAATCTGCCCAACAGTTTAGGCTGTGGAGTGAAGGACAGGAATCCCATAGACAGCCATGAGTATTTGTTTCCAGAAAGCATTTATTTCCAAATAAGGTTCTTATTACAGCCCCCTTAACCCAAGATCTCACAGAGGCTGCATCCTCCTTTTCAGTAGAGCTAGTTGGGCAGGTGCAGCTCCTCATTATCAGTGTGAAACTGCTACCAGTGCTTTTTTAAATGTTGATTTTATGTTCCATTTTAAATGCCTATTCTCTCTGCAGTTGGAGGTAGCAGCTGTAGCTGGCTGCATAATTTGTTTGGAGTGACATCTCCAGCATAGAAGAGGTTATGAAACATAAACAAATAAAGTAACTTACAACAGTGAAGAGGCATTTCCAGCTTTCATTTTCAAAGAAGAAGGATGTGACAAATCTGTGCCTTGGGCAATCACTTCTTGGTATTGGTTGGGCACTCAATCAAGACTCCGCAGAGAGATATCAAGATCTCTTTTTCCTGGGACCAAGTCAGGAGCATTTATATGGCCATCAGTAATGATTATTCAGCTGAAAACTCTCTAGTGAACTGCTTTCCTGGACACTGTTAGGAACCTTCCCCAGCTCAACTTACAGGAATAGTTCCTTATAGCAAGCATCAAGTTAGTGTTTCCATAATGACTCAAACACTACCTTTATATCATGCAAATATTAGATTCAGCTCTCAGCATCAGATCCAACTTTACAAGCTCAGCAGTATTTGGATTGGGTTTTTCACTGAAGCAAGTTTCTGCCACCCTGATGCACTCTGAGAGCCCTTTATCCATAGCTGTTGTGCTGCTGGCTCCAGACATACTGCTCATCTGGTGGAGCTCTGCTCACTGTGAGTAATCACCCACTGCCATTATTTAATTTCCTCGGATATTTAGAAAATAAAATGTAATTGTCTTATTTTAATCTAAATTTCTGCTGTAGCTGTAAAAACAAAAACAGTAATTAAAACCATGACTTAAAAACAAGAGCACAAATATTTACAAATGCTGATCTTTGTTCTTTCCTGGCTCTCTGAAAGTCAGCCCCAAGGAAGGACTATTAGTTCCTAGCTGGTCTTCCTTAGACGGAAGCAGGCAGAGCAGAATATTGAGTTATTTCCATGCAACACAGTGTTCACAGCTCTGAACTTGCTTTGCTCTTGCAGCACAGAGATGTGTCACAAAGAGAAGCAACATTCAGCATCCTGAAGACAAACCCAAAGAAACATGCATCCAGCTGGTATGCTACAACAGTTGAAGCACAGAGCAACCAAAACTGTGTTAATCACAGCATCGTTATCAGTTGAAATGTATTAGGGAACTGCCAGAACAGTAGGATCTTAAGCAGTGACATTTGTAATACTTGTTACGTGCAAGCAGATTTTACTAGTCATTCTATAGGGGTTAAGAAGAGAAAAAGAGGGAAAAGAGGTCATAAATGAACTAGTTATGAAACCATCTTTGCTTTTTTAGTGTAAACAGAGGGATCTGTACTGCACTGGCAGAGAGAGCAGAAGTAAAAAACAAGAGCTATTACTGTACTCTTGTTCAAATTAGTAAACCATCAGTTCTTCCCATTTTACAGTGGCCAGTACTGAACATCAATAGGGAAGTCCAGGAACCAGGCAGCCCCAGATGCTGCTATTAGCTAGCAAAAATATTCCCCAAACAGAGGCTCATACTGTAATTTGTGACCCAGTGGCCTTGGCCACTCCCAGCAGTATCGCTGAAGGGAGTTATGACCTTAGGTATTTGAAATGTCAGGACACATTTCAGGCTGCAGAATTGATTTCTGCATTGTCTGTATGTACTTTACAGGTCTGTTTGGTTGTCTAGGAGAGGCTACGAGCACTGTGAGTCACAGCACAACTTGATTTAAATTGGCAAGTATGGGTAAATCCTGCCCACAACTCCTTGTTCTTGAAAATGTAAAGGGCAGAAGAAGTTATTCTACCCAGATGACTATAATCTGCTTCCTTTCTCATATATAGGCCAGGGGATGAAAAAATAGCTTCCTCCTCCCTCTTCTTTGGGCCCAGTTCTTTGACTAAAAGCTGCTGGCTACAAATGAACTTTCAGTGCCATAACTGGCTGGTTGTGGAAGAAAAGTCCTGTAGTACAGTGCCACTGCTTGTGATGGTGCTGTGGGAGCCTCTTTTATTCCTGGGGGCCCAGAGGGATTATGAAGTGTTGTAAAATTTCCATGGACGAGAGATAAAACTTGGGCCAGGTTCTATTTCACTGTATTAAAAATGACACAGAGAGCAACCCAGGTAAGGAAAAAAATGCCTTCTCTAGCCTGCACGCAGAGATGAAGAAAGTGATTAGCAGTGAACACTTAGTGGAAATTATTGAGAAAGACTTAGGTCTCTTCACAGATCTTGCAATAGTACTATGGAATATGGTGCAGCATAGAAGAGGAGCCCAGGAAAGCTGGTTGATATTCAACAATCACTTATTGCAAACTCAAGAATTATTCATCCCAACTAAATCAAGCAAAGGTGAGGTGGGTGTTGGTCTCTACTCTCAGCTAGAAATAGAACAAGAGGAAATGGCTTCAAGTTGTGCCAGGGGAGGTTTAGATTCAGTGTTAGGAAAAATTTCTTCATTGAAAGGGTTGTCAGACACTGGAACAGGCTGCCCAGGGAAGTGGTCGAGTTACCATCCCTGTAGGTATTTAAAAGATCTGTAGATGTGGTGCTAGGGACATGGTTTAGTGGTGAACTTGGCACTGTGATAGGTTAATGGTTGGACTTGATGATCCTAAAGACCTTTTCCAACCAAAACAATTACATGATTCTATGAACTGCCAGGCTCAAGGAGTTTTGATTGGCAATACAAAGTCCAGCTGGACAAAATTAATTAGTGATGTGTCCCAGGGGTTGATACTGGGGCAAATACTGTATAATGTATTCATTAATGACCTGGAAAGTGTTCACCCTCAGCAAATTTGCAGATGGTACAAAACTGAGATGAGTGCCTGGTACACCAGGTGGTTGTGTTTCCAATCAAAGTGGCTTCAGAGGCTGGAGAAATGGACCAACAGGAATCTTGGCTATCACCGAATCACAGAATGGTTGAGGTTGGAAGGGACCTCTGGAGGTCATCTGGTCCAAAACTCTCCCCCAATCAGGAAGTGTCACCTAGACCATGTACAGATGGTCCAGAATCACCATTCTGTGATTCTGTAAACATCTTCTATATGCTACTGTCAAGGCTGAGATTCTGGGCTCAATGGAGACTTGGTCTGACTCAATATGCACTTCCATGGATCACTTTACAACATTTTCCCCTACATAATATTACGAAGGACATGTTCTACTAAAAGATCATTGTATTAATTCATTCTATAATGAATAGAGACTTTTCTCCAGTTATAGATGGTCCACTGTATCTAATTATACCCTTATATTATGCATAATTTAGATGCTATTAACATTATGCTATGTTCATCTAGCTGCCTGCCAGCTTTCTGAACTTGCTCAGTAGCTGCTGTTAAAACAGCAGGGGTATGGCTGCTCCGTGGAGGGGAAACCTGGTCTTACAGTGAGCCAGGGAGACCTGCTACTTCAGTGCTATCAGTACCTGCTGGAAAACCAGCTGTCTGGAAAATTACATGCAGGGACATTTCAATGAAGGGCAAATAGATAATCTACATTCCAGCACTTCAGTAGTTGCAGATTGGTCTGGACACTACAAAGAGCCCAAGGACAGAACTGAGCCAGGTGCACAGCTCTGGATCTTTGAAATCAGAGTTTAAATGGGAGTTAATCTCCAATTTAGAATCCTTTATGTGTAGTAGGTAGCATCTCTGAAATGGACATAACCACCCATGACACTTCTTAGAAAAGGCATGGATACATTTTATTAAAAAAACCCCACAAACCTATCTGGAAGTTTAAACATAAACAGTAAAACCATAACTGCAAGTTAGTTCTGAAAATGTCTGGAATGGGAAGGTATCATAGGTGCCTAGTAGCTCACGTGTAGGACTCCTCTTCGTCTTTACTCTCCTTGTAAAGCAGTGAATCAACCTTTTTTTTTTTTTAAGGCATGGATACATTTTATTAAAAGTCCTCTTTATCAAATGGCTCTGATGACACTTAAATGAAAGGACTGACTAGTTCAATGGATCAGTTCAAGAACTGGTAGGATCCATGTGACCCATTTCAAGTGGAGAGCATGAGTGTCCAGAATTATCTTCTTTCTCTCCTGTACACACAAATATGCATATGTAGTGTCTTCAGAAAAATAAAACTTTTAGTGCCACAGTTAAAGCAAAGGAAGGCTCATATGCATTTTCCAGAAAGTTATAAGAAAAATAATTTTATTTGGCTACTAAATGAATCAGAATTTGTTAAGTCTCTGCTGTGTGTTGTGTTCCCATATCACTGTGATAATGACATCTCTCACAGATTTTCAACTCTTTTCTTGTTTGAACACAAATTAGCACTTTTCAGCATTTTTTTTTCTCAGTGCCATGAACTAGAAGCAAATACAGTTGTCACATCTAACAAATCAGGAAAGCTACTGTGTCACAAAACTAAGAGTTCGTATGTCCCCTTATTCACGTTACAAAAGTTGTAGGGTATTTAAGATGCTATCATCAGTTCCTAAGTTATTCTGCAGTCCTTTAAACTGATAAACTCCTGGTAGACAGCCTGATTTCACCCTTTAAGACCTCAAAGCTACTAAAGTAATACGATTTTTTGGTGACTTTTTAAAATAATGTGCAATATTAACTTAACTTATCAAGAGCAAATGTAGAATATGAAGATGGCACGAATATACACAGTGCTGTGCCAGTAGAGATCAGAAGCAAGTTTAAATGGATTTGATATCTCATTCTTGACTAGTAATGCATCTGATAAGGAATAAAATAATCTAGGCTGGAAGAGACTCCTAGAAGTCAACTAACTCAATTCCCCACTCAATAGCAGGTCCAACTACACCATGCTGAAAATTTGTACTCGTGTTTCTTCACTGGGCACAGCACTCCACATGTGGTGTCAGCAGTGCTGGACTGTGGGGAAGAATCCCTTCTCCTGACTTCAGAGAATCACAGAATCACAGAATCACAGAATCCTAGGGGTTGGAAGGGACCCCGGAAGATCATCTAGTCCAACCCCTCTGCCAGAGCAGGGTCACCCAGAGCACATCACACAGGAACATGTCCAGGCAGGTTTTGAATGTCTCCAGTGAAGGAGACTCCACAGCTCTCTGGGCAGCCTGTCCCAGGGCTCTGTCACTCTCACAGGAAAGAAGTTTTTTCTGATGTTTACATGGAACCTCCTATGCTACAGTTTGCATCCATTACCCCTTGTCCTATCACTGGACATCACTGAAAAAAAGCCTGGCTCCATCATCCTGACATTCCCCCTTATTTGTAAACATTGTTGAGGTCACCCCTCAGTCTCCTCCAAGCTAAAGAGACCCAGCTCCCTCAGCCTTTCCTCATAAGGGAGATGTTTCACTCCCTTAATCATTTTTGTGGCTCTGCACTGCACTCTCTCAAGCAGTTCCCTGTCCTTCTTGAGCTGAGGGGCCCAGAACTGGACACAATACTCCAGATGCAGCCTCACCGAGGCAGAATAGAGGGGGAGGAGAATCTCCCTTGACCTACTAACCACACCCTTTCTAATACATCCCAGGATGCCATTGGCCTTCTTGGCTACAAAGGCACACTGCTGGCTCATGGTCATCCTCCTGTCTACCAGGACCCCCAGGTCCCTTTCTCCTTGACTTGAGGGCAAGACTCTTGCTAATAAGCTCAGAATGCTATTGGCTGCTTTTGCCATGACGGTGCATTACTGGTTTATGTTCAACCTGTTTTCCACAAAGACATCCAGATCTTTTCCAGCAAAACTTCTTCTCAGTCAGTCAGCTCCAGCCTGCCCTGGTGCCTAGAGTTATTTTTTCCTAGGGGGCAGGACTTTGCATTTTCCTCAGGTGAACTGCATGATCCTGTCATTCCATTTCTCCAGCCTGTCAAAAGTCCTATGAATAGCAGCTCTACCCTCCTGCATATCAAGTAACTTTATTAACCAAGGACTTGTTGTACATAATTTGAGTGTCTTTGTTGGATATTTAAGGTGAGTACCATTCTAAAAGCCATATTCTGACAGACTGTCTACAGAAATATTTACACAAATCTCAGTAGGAACATCTGTAGGGTAAAAACTATTCAAGCTTCAAAGTTATTTGGGCACTGAATTGCTGCTAGTTTCAACGGGAAGCACCAAAATAGCTTAGATGTTCTAGACCTAAGGCATTATTCAACATTAAATTATGTCTTTGAAATCTGGGCCCAGAACTCATTTGCTGATATCAATGACTGCCAGAAAAAAGGTGGAAAGTGGCACTTGCAAATTATATACTATTTTAGTCTTATGCACAAGTTACTTCCTCATGAATCTTTGTCAAAAGCGGAATGATTTCAGACTTGTAGTGTTCCTGACTCATTCAGGGAGGGTATGAGAAATAAATTACTCATGTGAAGTTTTTTACTAGTGTCCATCTCTGTTCCTCACAAAAATCAAGAGACACACAGCAGTGTGAAGATCCTTCACCAGCCTTACAGGAGGGCTTGTAAGTAATGTTTTAGGGTGTAGTATCAAGGAAATGGATAGCAGTTGTGGAATGACTTAGCTTTTCTAAGGTAAGAGGTTTTGTTTTAAGTTAATTGTTGTCACTTTATTGATTGGAAAGTCTTTTCCTAAAGTTCATTAAACAATTTAGTCCTAAGATCTCCCCAGACTACATATAGTAACATTATGTGTAGAAGAAGGGATTAGATAACCTCTCACATTCCCTTCCATCCCTCATACATGAATTTTCTGTGTTTTGTAGTGTTATTTTTCTCAATAGGCAAACTACCATTTGGGTTTCCCAAACTGTGTCTCCACTTGTGTGTGCTTTAAGGAAAGAGGATGTAATGGTTCTGCTGCATCAGAGCTTCCAAATGTAATGTGGCACTTAGTGGTATAAGTGAGAAAATTTGATTTCTTGTTCCATGTTCCTGTCACAGCTGTCCATTTTCTACAGCTGCCCATGACATCTTTTCTGTTTCTTGCTATGAGTGCCCAGCTCAGTCAAATATAACTTGTGCTTGCAATGGAGAAAAACAGGGAGAGGTTCATCTCACCTGGCTTTGGGTAGATCTATCTGAGTAACACAGATTATTTTCATAGTTGAGATAGAGAAACAGCTCTCATAGAATGCAATCCATGTCATGCGAGGGTGGACTTCTAAAACAGGTCTGAAGTATAGCTCAGGGTTACTGCCCTTTACTCCTCACTGGCATAAAGACAAATGGCTCAGATGTGGAAGCTGTGCTAGAAACATGAGGTATTAAATGACATTTAACCTATTTGTGGCATCCTAAGACCTGATAATATCTTGCAGTGTTCTGAATTTTCCTAAGCCATCTATTCTAAATACATGAAGAAAAAGAGATCTTGATGAGCTGGTTTTGTTTGGTTGTTTTTGCATATGTAAAAATTGTTGCTTTATTTGAATTGCTGTGTTGTTTAGTATTTCTGTGTGCACATATTTTATTAGATATTTTAGTCCTTGTGTGTGTTTTTTGTGTTTAGTACCATTTACTCTCCTCCCACCTGCAGTTAAAAGCAAATAATCTGAACATGAGAAATGACAGAGTTCTCTATGAAGCCCAGGGGATAGCTACAGCAACGTTTCTGGATTTTGCCTGGCTTTTATTTCTTTGCTGAATGTCCTGCATTGACCAAAGGAAATAATGTGAAACTCCATCTTGTGCTTTTGCTCCTTACTAAACCATAGTTCAGCATTGTATTTTTTTATAGTATCCAAAAAAGGGAAGTAATTCTCTTACACTTCAATGTAACTGATCCAGGCTAGGAAAGAAGGCTGCTGAAACTGCCAAAAAAGGAAAGATTTGGTTTTATATTCTTATTGTGTGCTTGCTCTTCCTTAGTTGCTGTATAAAATCCAAACAGAATATATGAGGCAAAGATAGCCTGCATAGGCTGTGCAGCTGAAACTTTACCATCAAGGGGATATAAGCTCCCCATTTAGTCTAATGTCTGTTTCAACAGGACTTTATTATTATGTATGAGGATCCTGTGTATTGTAGGGGTCAAAGAGCCTGCCAAACAGGCATGGTCCTCCTCAGGTCAGCACAAGCAATCATGCTGTGCAAAGAAAAGTCCTGGCAGACTTTGTGTCAGGGCACAAAAACTGCATGCTGCTAACCAGTCCTGACTCAATAGGACCTGTAGTTCCCAGGCTTTGTCTGAGCTAGGTCTGTGTCAAAACAGAAAGTAAAGATCTGACCCTGTTTAACATGCTTTGCCAAATCAGCTGTCTCTCTCTTAAAAAGGCTAATTATTTAGTAAATCCCATTATTTTTCTCAATACACATTTTTAGGAGACATCTGCTTCTTATGTGGCATTAAAAATTGGCAGAATTTGCATAGGTGGCTAATCCATATACTAGAAACACAGGCTTGCTAATCACCTTGAAGCAAGTAGCCACCTAGGTAGAGAAGGTTTCAGAAATACTCCCTGCAAATATAAAGAGGTTCAATCTATCACTGTTGGACTAGGTGTAGGTCCCTTCCAACTGAACTATTCTAATTCTAAATCTAATTTAACTGTAGCAAGCCATCATCAGATGCAGGGTGAGCAAGAGACTAGAGCAGGACCAAAGTGATAGTGAAGGTGGCGTCGCGTAAAATGGCAACATTTGCCTGTCTAAGAGTCCCAAAGAGGACTTTCACTGAGACAGCTTTGAGAAGCTGCCATCTCAGAATGCCACCAAAATAACTTTGACTGAAGCACTTTGCCCACCTTAGAGCCTTAACAAGGACTTTCACTGAGGCAGATTACAAGCAAAGTTAAGATGATGTATTGATGCAACAGTTGTAACAAGTTCTGGATAGCCATTGATAAATTCACTAGCTGCATAGATTTGAGGTGAAGATAGTTAAGATAAAATAACAACATCAAACAGAGTCAAAAGAACAAGTCTTAACAAAAGGCAACCCCTTTTTGGGGAGAAGATTAGATTCAGACCCATCCAGATCGCTGTGAGTTCTTCCTCCAGAGAAACGGGATTCTAAGACTAATTTATACAAATTGGTGTGATAGGACTAGGTCACAAGTAGTTTTCTGACTGCTATGTTCACAGGCTCTTACTACTTATTAATTAAGGGAGGGGAGGGTAAAAGGACCAGTGTCACTCTTGATGCAGATTTCTCAGATGTGTTTCCATTGTTTTGGCTTATCACTACAGCCCCAGGCCACAGAATCTTCATCCTGTTCCAGGCAGACTGGAAGGACTGCATTCTGTTAAATGCAGTTCAATGTAACAAAAGGGTCTGTCCTGTTGTGCCCCGGATGGCCAAAACCTCTGGGTTTAATATGAAAGTTAATATGCAAGAGTCTTTATAGCAGGCAGGAGAGAAAGCATACACAGGGTGAAGATGTACCATATAAAACCCACGTAGCTCTAGTGCAGGGCTCATGGCTGAGCTGGAAAGACATATTCTAGGGACTCGATGCTATGTACTCATCCTCTGCTTACTTAAAAATATAGCCAAGATCTGAAATATAACAAGCATAACCTTAAAAATTCTTTAAAATGTTTCTCTTTTATTTTAAAATGAAACTAGAAAAATGCCACCTAATTATATTGCATTAATTTCTATTCATCACAAGCCTTAAGAAGTATAGCCAAACTCCTTGCTGGAGAGACTCCTTTTGAGAACTTGTTCTTACGATTACTCCTGCCAGCATGCCATATGGTAGATGAATATCACACTTCAAGACCTGAGTAAGTATTTCCTAGAGAGTGAAATTAAGGCATAGAGAGGTTCCTCTTGGACCCTACAGAAAAATCAGTTTCGAAGACAGAGTTAGAGCACAAGAGTTTCCAGCTCCCCTCTGTGGTGTACATCATGAGAAACTATGGTGGAAAGAAATTGGCAAAGAACAAGAAACTGCTTTCGAAGAATAATTCTTTCCTTATGTTACATAAATAAGGGTAGCAGCTCCCACATTAGTTCATGTTATAGAACAGTAGAAAAAAAACTTAGCTTCAGACTACAATTGAAATTAAGGTTTTGTTCCTGTCAGCCTTCTGTTAGAATTTGTACCTGTACTGAACAGCTTCAGGAGAGCTTTTGTGATTTATGTTTTCAAAAAGAATAATTCCAGAAAGCTCTCAAGGTTTACTATTTCTTTAAATAGTGAATTAGCCTCTTTAATTCAAGTGTCTGCTGATATAATAATTTTTTTACACATCTTTTAGGTTTAGAGTTCTCATTCTTTGTATGATTCTCCTGTGCTGATTATCTACCTGTTGCTGATGTCTTACGGGAGAAAACAGAGGCATTAGACAAACCACAGAGATGTGAGCCTGACTGAGCCTGGCAGTGGCTGAACTCAGAGATAGGCTCTGCAGGGGACAGGAATTCCCACTTCCCAACCTTCAGTGATCACGCAGAGACACCTGGGCATCTATGCCACAGGCTCCAAAATTCATGGAGATTAGGGACAAACCTGTCATGTATGTGCTGAGTGCTGCAATGATCTCATGTAACAGAATTGATTCTGCCCAGTAAAGGAGACTTTGAATATTTTCAAGTTCTGTCCATACTTTGCAGGTTTCCAGCCTCCTGCTCCAGAGCTATGGCTTCTGTTAACTCTAAGGCTTCGTTCCTGACTCACTCTAGTTCTTAGATGCAGCCATGCCAAACTCCCACTCACACATTACAGCCATTTACCAAATGCTTAGAACCATTAACAGGAATACATGAAAACACCATACCCATACAGACAAACACATAAACCCACATGGAAGCTACACTTGGGAACAGCTGTGAAATCCATGCTGCAAAAGAAAATTTGAAATGTATTATTTTCTCATACAGAGGTTTTTGCATCATATTACATAAAAGTTAGATTTTCTACATTTGATTTTTTAATGGCTTTTAAAATCAAGACCAGAACTCCAGATCTATTCACTGTACAGGGCAATTTTTCTTAGATTTTGAATGAAGATGTGGCAGCATGTACTGTTTAAGTATCTGATCTAGGAATTTCAGGATTTGCTGGCTATTAGATCTGGTTCTGTTTGACGCCAAGATTATGAACATCTCCTTTTTAATTATATTTTCTAAAAATGCCTCATTAATTTCTAGTTCAGTAGGAAGAGGGCAAAGCACACATCCACCTAAGCAGAGGACAACTCTGCTCATGGCAAATCTGGAATCCAATGGTTTGCGTGCTACCTCTTCTCCCCATTTTGCTTGCACCACTTTCCCAATACATGGCAACTTCTACATACTTCAGGGACATTAATTAACTAATTTCACTCCTATGAAGAAGCTGCTAATTGCTGTTATGCTCTTTTTACAGCTGAGTTCACTGAAGCCCTGCAGGAAAAGTGATTTCCTCAACTTTCCCTGCAGAGTGATAGTGCCAGGGATTGAGCCCACCCTGAGAGCTATTGCCCACTGGTAATCCCTGCTGAAGCAGTTAAGCATAAAAAATGCTCATTACTTTTCAGGATATTTTTCAACACGAGGAAGGATCAGGCCCAAGTGAGTCCAAGAAAAACAGTCAACTGAAGCTCCAGAAGATCCCACCTGGAGTCAGATGCCTTCTCCAGTTGCACTCAGCTCCTGTTGCATGCAAAATTGATAATGACATAACTAATAACTAATTACAGTGGAGGAAAGGAAAAAATCGTGCAGTGAATGCTAGAAGAATTCATAAAGTCAGATGGCAGTAAAATACAGTATATGAACAATATAATAGTTTAGTTCCTGGCTACCTGCTGTGCTCAAGCTAAACAAAAGACAAAGTAATATATTCAGGATGCATTTGTGAAGCAACTGTTGTCTATTATAAAATAATATTTCAACAGTTTATTTCATTAGTATCTCATTTATTCTAGTATGTTAAAAGGCTGATACGCATCTACATTGATCTTGTATCTTTGGACAAATTGCATTATAAATATTATATTGTAGAAGAAGGAAAGTTGTGAACACTGGACTGTCTCCCATCAAACTGAATTTAATCTCACAGAAATACTCTCTAATTTACAGTTAAGGCATGCTGGCAAGCAGGAGAGACAGCAATTAGGGTTAAAAGTATATATGGACCAATTTGCAGCTGTGCTATCCTAGGAGAGACCTAAAGAAGGAATGATACCTCTGAGACACTCTTTACTCTTCCCTCTCTACTGACTTACCTTCAGCTGAGAAAGGAGAGCTGCATTCCCCATCCCTGGGCAGCATGCACATGCTGCTCCACCCCTTCCTCCCTCCCTGGCATCAGCTCTGGCTGCTCCCCACTCATCCTGCCGTGATCCCCTGCTTTGGGGCACCAATGGGAAGTTTCCATGCTCCCCTCCTTCCCTTTCCAGTGGGGAAGCACTGGGTGCTAAGGGAGGCTTGTGTCCCTTATACACACACACAGTTATGTGCATTTGAACTGCTGTGTGTACATAGCAAATGAGAAATGAAAATGTATGAAAAGTAGAAGGATAAAAATACTTAGGGGGAAAAAAAATAAAAAAGAAAGAAAAAAATAGGTAATATCTTTTGGAACAATCTCTTCCATCTTTGTATATGTGATATTGAGGACAAAGATGTGGGTCTCCCACAGGGCAGTTCAGCACTCATGTAAGTCAGACCTGCCTCTTTTGCAGTGTGAAGTATTGATCAGCCAATTAAAAGCACTTTATTGCCAGTAGTGTGACTCTGTGACTAACCATATTTTTATTTTCCTTTCCTTTTAGTCTGAGCCATCACAGTGTCAGCAACAATCAGAAGAAAATGCAAACATTTGTTTCAGTAGCTTGGAGTGCATGGGGAATTTTTATATCTGAAAGGAAGCCCAGCTGGAAGTATCTGATGCAACTTTTTGCAGTTTGTTCTGCAGTTGCCTTCCTCTCAAGCTTTCTCTTATTCCTTGGCATACACTTCTCCCTGGCACACCATCCTTTGAGTCTCTTACTGATTTCTGGCTTCATCTGGATCTCTCTTTCTATCGCCCTCTGCTGTTCCAAGCACCTGCGCTGTTTTTGTGTCCTGTTTCTTCTTTCTTTCGGGCTGCAAAATGGCGGAATGCTCTTATTACTGCTGGCACAGGTGTCGTGGTGGCTGGCAACATCCAAAATATTTTCCACAACCTAAAGGTGCTGGCAGACAGTATAACTTGTCATTTAGAGTATGAGCAATTTGACTTGATTAAACATTACATTGAGGTAGTAAAATGGATTTACAAGGTAGTCAAGCTTTCCACTGAACTACCTAAAGATTTTGTGTGGCTAAAGCATGAATTTACACCATCTTATTCTATTTCAGATCATGCACTGAAACAAGAGCTAAATGACACAAAGCAAGAAATCCAGAGAGTTGCTAACCAGATATCTTTTATGCTGACTATACTGCCCTATGTTGGCCAAAAAGTATTGCCTATAGTGGGGATTTTTCTAGCTTCTTTCGGAACTGGCCACTTTATAAAAAAATTTGGGGGCTCTCACAGTGCCAAATTTAAGAATACTTATATCACAAAAAAATTCATCGCATTTGATGAGGACCAAAAGCAACAGCAGAGACCGTGTCTTCTTCCACTTAACAGAAAAGAAAGAAAAGAATATGTGACAATCCCATCTTTCTTCCTCACAAAGAAAGACAGACAAAATATGCAGTATTTTTTTCTCCCTGTAACTTTTCATCTTTCCACCTGGCTTCTATTTGCTGCAGTAGATTATTTGTTTTATTGGTTAATTACTTCTGTGAATAAATATCTTCAAGAAGTACCAGATCTGGAGATTCAACTCAGACTCTCTCAGCAAGTAAGTGCTTACCAGTATTTTTGTTTCTTAGTTTAGAGTTGAAAAATTTCTCTTCAGCAGCTTCCAAAGGCAGCAGAGCAGACAAACAGCCAATAAGCCATTGATTCTTTCATGGCATTGTCATTCATTCATTTCAAAAAGGGTCATTGCCTTTACAGATGCATGTTGGATAGAACCAGACAGTTCTTAGCACTTTCCAAAATGTCATCATATTTCTAGAGAACAGTAAATATAGGGAAAAGTACCTTATTTTCTCTATTTATATATGTGGAGAAGACCGGAAGCTTTAAACTGGACACTCACAATGCTAACCACTTTTACAGTAAAAATGCCACTGTGACACTGATGTAAGAGATGCCTACCTTTCTTTAGCTGCATAGTGTGTAGAGTTCATAATTTAAAACAGTATCTTAGAATATATTTCACTTCAAGAGACCAAACACTGCAACAGGTTTCTGAGACAGGTTTTGGAGTCTCCATCCCTGGAGACATTAAAAACCCAACTAAGCACAATCCTAAGCAACCTGCTGTAGCCTCATATATTCTCTGTGTTCTGCTGTGTGCAGTGTTGCCATTGTTTCTATCCTCTGCACCTTGAGAACAGCCCCTTACCATGACATGCCTTGGGTGTAACCTAAGTCAGTGCAAAGGAGCTTAGTCCCACCATCCATAAGCAGAGAACATGAGCCTTACCCCATGTGGCTGATTCATGAGTCCTCTACTATGAATTTGTTTTCTTTACATGTAGTGTTAACTCCTGTGGAAAGCTAGTTGACTCTCCCAAACCAGAAAATTATGCCATCATCAGATTGTTTCTAGTTTCCCCAGGAAGGCTAGTCACATTAAAATGTAAAATTCAATCTCAACAGATTTGTCATAACAAGCCTCAGGGCTGCTGATCTCAGGGAGTCTAGAAAGCTGGCTGGGTGAGCAGGACAGACTCAGCAACTTCTTGAGATGTTTATTCTCGATATGAACAGTAAAGTTCTTCATGCACTTCTACTCCTGTTTCATATTGAGTTCCTAATGAAGTTTTCCCTTGCTTATACATTGGTTCAGTGAAGGGATAAAATGTACTGAGATAGATGGGACCAGGATAACATCAAGAAAGGCACTTGATTCTTCCAATGAGCATGTAACAGAACTGCCTGACCTCTGTAGGTGGTTAGAAGAGCCACAAGAAAGAGCTACATATTCCCCTGACATGGTCAGAAGAGAGGGCTGGGTGATTCAGTATCCCTACTACAGTGGTCCTACACACAGAGCAGAAGGTTTCCTGACAGGATGGAATACTGGCTCCAGCAGCATGTCTGCTTTAGTCCCTCTCATTCAGCATTTCAGTCAACAAGAAGTGCAAGGCATCAGCTCTGCTAAGCAAAGGCAGGAGGAGGAGAGGAGAGGTGGCTTTGTGTGTGTGATAACCTTGTAGTCAGAGCACCTGCCTAGGTGGGCATGGAAACATTGATGAGCATGTACTGAGCCACAACCAAAGGGATGGACATGCTCTGCTCAGCTCTTCTACTCTGAAGGAAGGACCAACAGAGGATCTGAGCAGATTCATGGTAGTGGGAATATTTTAAACCATTATAGCCAGATTAGCTAAATATTTGTCTATCAGAGCCAAAGAGAAGGTAAGTTCTTAACAGTCCAAATTGTGGAACAGTCTCCCCTGGGAAATGGTGAAAATACAGTCTGAAAGATTTATAAATAGTCAATAAATATATTACTATGAACATATGGAGACAATGGATGGACTAGATGATTTATAGTCCTTCGTAAACCTGAATGTCCAATAGAAGAGTTATAGAGGTCCAATAGAACAGAAAGGAGCAAATTAGTACTATAATCAACTCTTTTTCCCCTTTTCTTGCACAGAGGAATGACAAAAGCTTTATCATTCCTATGGGAGAGCGTATTGAAAAGACTGACCCTTTCAAGATCACTTTGTTTAAGCACGACTGCATCCCGCAGCCAGAGCTTGCTCCCTCCACAACGTGGATCCAGCTTGGAGTCATCATCTTCTTCTTAATCGTTTTTGGGATATTCTCTGGGCTCCTGACTCAACTTAAAATATTCGTGTTAACTTCATTTTATCCTGACACTGAGATGAAACGGATACATTATTTACATGCAAAATTACTCAAGAAAAGATCAAAGTTACAAGAGAAAACTGGAAAGAATGTGTTTGCTAGAACGGTAAGCCATCAGCTCCAGGGAAAAAAAACAAAACCTTCCTCTCTCTGGTGGTAACCAGATGCAGGAAATACTTAAACATTTGCTAACTTCAATTATGTGCTAATAGACTTTCCCCAGTGCTCTCCTGCACAGGGGCCAGAGACAAATGTCTGTTGGTAAGATTAGATCATATAATTGTTTTATTCCATCCTTCAACACAAATGTATCAGACTTGACATGGGTACACCCAAATCACTACGTGCTGATAAGAAAATATTCCTCAGACATAGAGCTCTCCAGAGAAGAATCTTGGTTTTAATGGACATATAAAAAGCAGCTGCAGCA
>NW_009970723.1:11777635-11812403 GCF_000747805.2 Chaetura pelagica
ATTCCTGCAATCTAGACAGCAAACGATAGGCATTTGTGAGCAGCCTCTTGATGTTGAGAAAGTTGTTCATTTGTTGCTTAGCAAAATGAAAGGTGATATATTTCTGTGAAGCACAGTGGGATTGCAACTGCAAGTACCATTGGAAACCAGAACTTTTTGTGTGCAAAAATTTTTGGCCTGTACATACATGTATATATACACTAGTGGAAATAACAAACGCAAATGCATATACTTATGGCAACTCCAGATCACTTCAGACAGAGACACGGGTTTGTTTGCTTGTTTGCTTTTATTAATAGCTTTCCATACTGACTATACAAGATGTTAGTAGCTGAGCAATCTCTAACAAAGTAGTACTAGGATCATGGTGTCATATTTCTGTCTTTTCAGGTCAACTTTTGGTTTCCAATACTCAAGGTGAGAAAGGCAGTAAGGAAGAAAGGATGGACTGTGGCAAATGACAACACTGTGTGAGAGAGACCAGCTGAATTTTTGGATGCTCTAGTTCTGTAGCAACTTGTATTTTGCACCCATTTTTCTTATGGAATGTCAATTTTAAAATGTAAAAAATAGGCTCAGAGGCTAATCAGTATTTTGGAAGAGTGTGGAAAAGAAGCCACAGGAGATAATGTGCTCTCCATCACAGAGAGCTCTGGGTTGCATTAACACTAATTTTTCAACTTGGGGTCTGCATTGTCTGGTACTTTAGAAATCTGTGGAGGGTCTCTTCTGTGTAAAAGCAAACAGCTTGGAGCTTTTTAGGACTACATCACAAACCTCTTTGAGCTGAGATAACAGAGGACATAAGGGCAGCAACAGGTTTGTCTTCATATTTGCAAGACACTGAAGATGGAAGACACAACAGAGGCTGTCTGGGCTGGCCAAGAACCTTACTAGAGGGCTAAGATGTTTCTAGACATTTCAATCTATTTCTCGACTCTCAACTGCCCCAAACCCTTCAGCCTGTTTTTTTCCCATCCCTGACTCCATACATCTGCTCCTCCATCTGTAGCCATATCTTCTGCAGGGCACTATGCGCTCTTTCAACCTTCCCCAGCTGAACTCTCCCTCAGACCTCAGACTGCCCACTTACTTTTGCTAATTCATCTTTAAGAAGTTTCTAACTCTAGCCTCCCACCTGGAATTCCTTGGTCTTATTCTCCCATTTTCACATATCCATAGACTGTATTGCTAGTGCAGATTGTCCCATGTCTTTGATGATTGTGAGAGAGCTAATGTAGCATGCTCAGAAGTGAGGATACTCATGTGAGCTAGAACACAGAGCGATCAGGTGCTGTGGGTGCAAACAAGCTGATTTTGAGATGTAAGGACATACAAGCAGAGATGAACAATGCTTCTAATCTTGCAATCCAAGGGAGCTTGCAGAAGTGGCAAAAAGGGGCTTAATTATGCTGCTAAAGCCACCACTGACTTAAATGAAACTAAATTAAACTAATACTGAGTGCTTCACCTATTTGGCTAACATTGGTGCTGTGACTTTCATACAATACATGAACAACTACTGAAAGCAGAAAGTCATACGAGTGGCTTGACTGATGTGGCACCAGACGTTTAGTGTAGAGCTAAAAATCCACCCAACAGGCAGTGTACTACAGATTTTCAACCACAGCCAACTTCTTTCTTTAGGTTGCATAATAGCAAACTTTAGCCTGTTCCCCTATAATATGTGCATGGGCCCAGGACAGCCATTGATCGATGCCTCTGTTATCTGAATGAATAAAGGCTTATTTAAAACTTTCCAGTAGCAAGTGTCAGAAACTACATTTTACCTGAAACAGTGAAAACCATCAAGTCTTTTTCTCTTTCTGTCTTCCAAATGAATCCTCACTCCTCCACAGGTGGCTCAGGTTGCTGGTGTACCAACAATTTGTCCCTAGAAAATGAGATGCTAGGTTGAAGCCATGGAGTACTGAGGGTTGTGCTGAGTGGCCTGACTATATCCCCTTTCGCTAAAGTGGGACAGCCCTGGATAACAATAGAATTCATTTGTATCCCAGGTACTACTGTCAAGGACCAGTAGCAAGAAGATTTCTGATGAAAAAGCAGCAAAATTAAGGTGGCTCTAAATCCGCTTCCACAAAATAGACTTGCTGTCCTGATGCTATTGACAAGAGGATATATTAACTCACTTTTGTTATCATTGCAGATGAAACAGGAAGAGTAAAATGTCAGAAAGAGCTGATAATTTTGGCTGAGTTCTGACAACTTCATTGCTGGTAGGAGCTGCATGTGCTCCTTCCAGTCTAAAAGGGTGGACTGGTGAGGAACCCTGATCTCCTACTGATTACAATGCCCCAAAGCAGGGTCAGGTCTGATTGACAGCACTACCACAAAACATTAGCCACTTCACTTGGCAACAGGAGGCAAAATTTGTTTTGGGGTTTCATACATTTCCTCTTTGATGGTGTGTTGCCACCCAGCATACCTTTTGTTTCTGTTCTGCAAGCAGCAAGCAAAAGTTTTTCAGCACAATGGAATGGTTCATCAAAATGACTCAGAAAAGGGTCAGTGGTTGGGAGAGATACATAAATCTTAGGATTTTGAGCTCTGGAGCATGCTCTCAGGACCCTATCATGTACTTTGCATTTACTTAAGGAAACTAAGTCTAGTGGGAATGATTGATTATGAAAAAGAGCCATTGATTTTGGTTAGGACAGGTGAGACCTTGCAGAGTTTACAGAGCAGTGTTGTACCTGAATGCTGGGGTTCCCAGCTCCAACCAGTAGAGCACCTTACAGAGTATTGCTTAGGTTTTCCACCCTAATTGGCAAGTGTCATGGCAGTGATAAAAGCCAGTCTATCTGGGGAAGCTAAATGTAATTATGGACAAAATGTTCAGCTCTGGTAAATATTTTTCCTAGATGCTAGACCCCACTACTGGTGATAAAAGACAGGGCCTAAGGAACTACTTTGTCTTGGTCTTTACAGCTAAGAGTGATTCCAGCCATACCAGGCCCCTCAGACCAGAGGGAAAGTCTGGAGCAAGGAAGACTTAACCCCTCATGAAGGATGACATGGTTAGAGAGCACTTCAACATACTGGACCTACTTAAGTCCATAGGACATAATGGGAGGCACTGATAGTTGCAGAGGGTGCTGGTTGATGTAATTGTAAGGCAACTCTTCATTAACTTTGAAAGGTCATGGTGATCAGATGTTACTGAGGAATGGAAGAAAATTAATACCACTCCCACAGGCAAGAAGGAGATTCTGTGAAACTACAGGTTTGTGAGCCTCACCACAATCTGTGGGAAGGTGATAGAGCAATTTCCCCCACAAGTCATTTCCAAACATAAATGTAAGAAAAACTTTTGAACAGTGAGGGTGGTCAAACACTGGAACAGGATGCCCAGAGAGGTTGTGGAGTCTCCATTCTTGGAGATACTATAAACCCAACTAAGACATGGCTCTGACCAACTCAGAGGAGCAGGGCTGGAATAGATATCCCTAGAGGCACCTGCCAGCCCCAGCAACTCTGTGATTTGGCCACTTATACACAAAGCATTGCAGAGAATGTATTAGACATGCACACCAAAAGCTTGTGTTAATTTGTGAATGCACTGTGCCAGCACCAGGGTGCCATCTGAGAAATAATGTTGTCATTACTTGAGTGGATTAATGTATTGTTTGCTTCAATGACCATATACATGCACATACGTGTGCTGAAGCTGAGCTGAATGGCACACAAAGGAGATAAGTTTACTCTTTCCCATCTCCCTAAACCTGGTTACCAGGGGAAATGGCCTATTCTGCACAAAACATGAAAAAAAATTAAAAATTCTAAAACACACCTTTGGTGCCTCAAAGACGCTGCGGATTATGTCAGTAGTAGAACTGTTCTTACCCCTTTAGATGTACAGATGAAAGGGCAGGTCTGTCTGCCCCAGCATTACACAGAGACATGCCTCTCATTCTCTGCAGACCTTACTTGGTTTCTGTTTTCTCCCATTTATTTCTGTCCCATGAGCTGGAGAAGTCCAAGGCTTTGTTTATCTTCAGCTGTCTCCTCTGCAAGCAGCTCAGTTATTGCCTTGGCCTCTCTGTTTACCATAACCCTGAACCACATTATTACATTGTTCTTTTTGCCTTTTTTTTTCTTTTCTTCCTTTTTTTTTAGAAAAACAAGTCTACAAGTTACAACGAAAAGTATTCCATCCACAATTATTTTTGTTCCTCTTCTTGTCTGCCCTCTCCTCACATTTTCTGCATTTTATTTTGGCTCTTTTCCCCTGTATTTGTCATTCAAAATCTTCTTTCCACGTTTGGTATGTTTTCTTCTGCTCCAATTGATCATTCTTCCTCATACAAAAAAGCATGTATTTTTCTTCTCTCTGCTGAGCACAAGAGAACTACAGGTACAGCTGAAATTAAGGATTTTATGTATTCTTATATTTGCTTAATGGAGATTTTCAGTATCTTTCACATTACTGGGCATTGTCTCAAACTGGTTCTCCCTCGGGTTTGTCAGAAATGTACTCATAAGCCACCAGTACTCAAAACAAGAGTGAGAAGAAGTCTGGATTTGGCTTTTGACTCATTCACCCTTTCTTTCCCCCAGCTCACAAGAGCTCAACTTCCTTTATTAAACATCCTTCACTAGTGTAGAATCTGTTTGATTTACTGTGAAATATCCCCCAGTTGGATAAAACCTGGTTTGTAAAATTAATGAAAGGCTCCCCTGATTGTCTTGCGAAGATAATTCAGAGAGACATGCTAGTGCTCCTGACCCTCTGAAGCACAATACAATCACGGATATTTCCCTACAACAACCGTGTTTGTGGAATTCTCTTTATCACCACCTTCAACTTGGCTGCACAGCTAAGCTAAAGGCTTGTTTTCCTCAAGGATAGATCTGTCGCAGCATTTTGTGTGGGCAGCTGGGTGTGCAGAGTCAGAGGATGCTGGGTTTACAACTGGTTTCCCCCCACTCCCTGCTCGATCAGTATTGTCACACTGACTCACTGCGTTTTCCTCACAGTTTAAATAGCCCGGAGGCTCTTGCAATTGAAGACGAAAAGAAGAGGTAAAGCCTTTCCTCTAGATCTGTTCACGTCTCAAAAGTGGAAAGCGAGGATCAAAAGATCACTCCCTGCTGCTGCTGAAATAAAGCCTGAAAATGGGAATGTTCTTGTCGACTTTATGGACACAGACTTCAAAACATGTGAACATGCTTCACGGCGCTGCTGAGCATGAGAGTAGCTTCCTCCTCATCTCATCCCTGATCCATCAGACCAGCGCTGCCCCCCGGTGGCCCAGTGAAGCCGCACGCCCCAGGGTTGCTGCTCTGCAGGGATCCCCTGGTGTTTCAGGCTGACGAGAGAAGAACTGCAGGTGTGGGTGCTTGTGCCACAGCCATGAGCTCTCTGCAGGCAGTGAAATGAGAGCCAACAGGCAACAGGGCAACAAACACTTTCTGGCTGCGAGGACTTTTCTGCACATGATGGGGTTGAAAGCAACTAGGTATGCTAGGATCAGATCTCCCAAATCCCCTCTCTGCTCCTGGGCCTGGGATCTATGTCACCAGGGAGAATGGAGTACTGAAGATCTCAAATTTCTATCCGGCTAGGAAGTGTGATGAAAATAGGTTTAACAGAGATTTTTTCCCATGCTTTAACAGTGAATTTGAGCCTTCAACCTTTCCAAACTAGAGAGAGGTGAAACCAGCAGAATTCCAAAGGGAAGTGCTAAGCTAGAAAAGGCTGTTTTGTGTTTCAGCCTTGACAAGACAGATCCTCAGCTCCTCTGTACTGAGATGTACTGCTTCAGAGAAAAGGGGTTTTAATGCAGCAATGCCTTCTCTCAAAGCAATCAGATCTAGCCTACTCTACCAAGTGTTCAATGGACTGAAGAAAGAATCAAAGAAGTCAAACATTTTTCTCAGTAGGCCCCAGAGAAGCCTCAGGATTGTGGATAAAGGTGGGAGGATTCTGAAAAATCTGGGAAAGCAATTGCTGTCTTCCATGTGAAAGGCTCAAGGGAACAGTGTAGGCTTCAGAAGTAATTTCTAAACCAGTCTTCCAACTTAGTGTGGGGCATCTGTTGCTTTAGGACAACAGTGAAAGCACAGCCTCAGCTAAAACTTTGTAAGAATGAGCAAGCAAGAGCTGGGATGATGTTGTAGGACAAGTGCAGAAGTCTTGTCAAGGTCTAGAGACTGAGGTAGGACTGAGACATGAATCAGTGCTCCTTCCAGTGCTCCAGTTCAGGACCTGTGCTGACATAAATGCATTTTACAATCCTATTGCATCCCAAATGAACAATTAAATTAAATAATAATTTTTAAAATCCCACTGTATTTGGCTCTGCTGTTACTCAGTACTGCTGTGTTTGGAACAGGGGCATGGACAGTTTCAGAATTCTAGCCCTGTGAAGATCCTACCATTATAATGTACCCCACGTAAGTGGGAAAAGATCTGCAGAGATTTGGAGCCTGAGAGTCTCAACTTTAGTAGTAGTAGCACCTGAATAGCAAAGCTGAAATTCTGTTATGTCACATAGATTCTGAAAGGCTATTAGTTGGCACCCTGTGGCTAGAGGCAAGATTCAGGGCCAGCATGTGTCATGGCAAAACAAGTACTCATAAATATCACAAACCTGACAGGCTCCAGACCTTGTTGCATTCAAAGATGTAAAAATACAGTAGATGCTTTGGTATAAATCCCAGTTCACAATATGCAGGTATTTATTTATTTATTTTTTCATGACCTCTGCACAATAGTTAAAACAGTAATTGAAATTAAAAAGTAGGTATTTGATAAGAACAAAATCCAAAGGTGACCTCCTATGATGAGAATAATAAATGGTACAGAGCAATAAATTCCAACACAGGGATAAGGAACTCTGGTAATTGTACAGGGAGAACCTTCCTCATTTCTAATCTAATAAAAATTTGTAAGAAACCTATAAACTTTACACATTTTTTCACATTTTTTATACATTTTTTCACATTTTTTATACATTTTTTCACTTTCATGGTTTGGAGAGCTCAGTTTACAAAATGGGTATAATGAGTTGCATGGTAGTACAGGTTATACTGTGTCTACACATAGGACAATAAACTCACTATGCAGGTTTTTGTGTTTGCATAATTTCTCTCTTAAATATTTCCCAGTGACTGTTGCTTGAAAAGCTGTCACATGTGAAAATGCAATTTTAAACAACATTCTAGGTTTCTGAGGTAAAACCTGTCTAGACATGGTAAAAAAATCATGCTTCTAAGAATACAGTTACCTGTCAAAAGGGGAATCAGATTAATTGAGCAAATGAGATTTTATTTTTTTTAATTAGGAATCCTATCCTACAAAAACCAAAGTATTAGTGACATTGGGAAAAAAAATCACATTTTTAGTAAAAAGTTTTTGTAATTGAATGGTGATCTCACTTCACAAGCCTTACAGTTACAGCTGTGTGTCTCTCCATAAAGCCTGAACAAAAAACAGTTTTGTAGGTGAGTTCACCAAAATGGTTAGCACAGGTTTACCTAGAGTGTAACAAAAGAAACACTTGAACACACCAATAAACACGTGGCCGTGTAGCTGGCAGGGAGAAAATGTATAAACTTCTTTAAAGACAGGAACAGGGAGATGTAGCAGCAGCTCTAAAATACTGACAGTTCCCCTGAATCAGCATTTTTCTGTACCTGACCTGTGAAAAAATCAAATTCAGCACCTACTATCAAAATCCTCTATATCCCTAAGCACAACAGAGATCTTCCTAACATATTAAATTAGAGAATCAGGATTCATCTCTTGTGACCTAACAGAGTAAGAATGTAGAAAATGTGCTTAAAGGCCATTGCTCATGGCCTACTTTATATGTTAGCTGATACTTTCTAAAGGTAAATATTAAGAAATACTATCCCCAAACTTACCAGCTTTTAAGAACGTACAGAGCTGCTGCCCCATTGTAACTGTAGTTATTATTTTTTTACTACTCTATTTTCTAAACATAATTTTCCAGTTCCTTAAATTTCTTTTAAAGATAAATTGCAATGACAACATTTATGCAGGAAGCTTAGTATAATGTTTATTGGTTACTGTTGTTTCATGTTGGCTCTTGAGAAAGATGTCTGTTGATTGATTGTTGGATCCAGAATGCACTGCTTTGGTGGAGACAGCAGGGTCATTTTCATTTGCTTTTATCTACAGAGAAGAAAAAGACAATATGCTGTAATCTTTCAAAAGAAAATGTCTGCTTTGCAATTTGTTACTCAGAGAGGTAATAATGGAAAAAGTGTGCTAGGAGCTAGAAAGAATTGTTATTGCTCCCTCACTCTATTGCAGCTTTAGCCTTTAGTCCTCTCTATTACAAAAGCCTTCTCCCTTATGACAGAGGAAAACAAATAGGATGCTGCGCTGTGTCGCTGCTACACAGGCCCAGGATGAGGGTCACTGTAAGGTAGCTTTTAAGGAATGATACAATGAAATGTGGAGAACCTAATTTCTCCCTCCCACTTCAGGTTTGTTCCTGTCCTCATATTAATTAGCACTAAAACCAGACCCAATTTATGTGAAGTGTGAATTGGGGCTTTACACCGTGTATTGGGAAATAATTTCTCAAGCTAGCTGGTCTCACTGTTGGTACACATACGCACCCAAAAATTCAGCCTGGATTTTGTCATGTTTACTGCCACCCACTGTCCCCCAACCCATATTAATCAACTACCCTGCTGTTGTAGACAACATGTCAGCTGCAGTTAGCATACAGCAGCATCGTGGCTCAGTTGTGCTTGCTGAAGGTCTTAACTAGTTATTTTATTTTTTTCCTGAAGCCTTTCTTCTCCTTATTAAACAGTGAGGTGGCTTTGCCTAGTCCTTCTCCCCAGCTGCCTTATCCCACATTTATGTTGCACTGCACTGATCCTTGTTAGGTTCTTCTGGAGACAGTTCAACTCACTGAACCAACAGAAAACTAACCCAGAAAATGGAAGCTAATTGTTTCCTGCTGGCTTAGCCTGTAAATCAGCTCACAGAAGGAACTACAGTTGGTTTTAACTGCAGCACCTCTACTTGCATGAAGACAGCTGTTGTGCATGCAAACCAGATCTATCAGCTTAACCCAAATAGTACAACTGGTGGAGAGTTATTGTCTGTAACACAGGGACACTGAAGAATTTAATCTTTCACATCAAGCACTTTTTTTTTTTTTTCCCCCCTCTAAGTTTTTAAGCCAAACCTTTATGCTTTGCTTGTACTCTGGGTGCTAACTGAACTCAAGATTCTATGGGCTTTCATACCCATGTGTCAGTCCAGCAGTTAAATGCTAATTTACCTTTCTCAGCTGAACTTTTAAAATGAGGCTCCAGCCAGAAAGAGGGCCTCTATATCTGGGCTGCCACACATTCTCATAAAATTTAAAGATAACCAAGACAACTTACCTTCTGAGAGGTTTTATTTCAGACAAGCCTATTACAAGCTAGAAGGAGGTCTGCTACACTTCTGTTTTCCTGAAGTTTCAGAGAAGCATTGAGTAGTTTTCACTAATCAAAAGAGACAGTTACCTGCAAGAGCCGGAACTGGGGAATGAGCCTATTATTTTGGTGTGACAGATGTTTCCTCAAACACGCCTGTATATGGTTCTCTCTTAACAGGAACAGGCTGACAGACCTGTAATAAAATATTTCAAATATTTCATTTATTAATTGTCTTCCCCTTGCAATTGCTAATTCCACCCAATGAAACTACCAGTCATATAACTCAGCTTTGTATGTTATGCATCCCAACACTTTCAGCAAACCTCGCTCTTGAAAAGATCCCTTACATTGGGATTAAACTGTTCAGTTCTCAACTTTCATCAGGAGCTAGGTGGCCCAATCTGCAATTTCAGACCCATTTTTTAAAGAAGCAACTGACCATGGTCCACCTCATTTTATGGATGCTTCTTCCTTTATTATTACAAACAGATCTTGGAGTGGTAAAACCCCAGGGATTATGGCACATAAATAATTAGAATATGCTAAAGCACAATGATAAATCAATTAATCTGTTTGCTTCTGTATATTTCTTAATCTTGATGCAGCTACTTCAGGATATCCCAGGAGAGAACAAGTACAGACCAAACACACCAGAACTGCTCTCCAGACCAGCTGACTCACTGCATGTTAAAGCTATAAAATTGTTCTTTGTTAAAAGTAATCATATATTCCAGCAATGCTCTTAATACGTAAGAAAAGTTAATGAACATCAGTGAAACAAAGTGAATCCTGGCTGCTGGCTACAGGAGGTTGAGCTGGTTGAAAAAATAATTTTTGAAGGCATGCTGAACTTGATGTTTTGGTGAAGGGAACATTCTCTCCAGCTTGGATTTGAAATGGAAACTGTCACATTCATTGATGTCTTTCAGGATTCTATAATGATCAAATTTCTTTTAAATCTTAGTTTAGTTTTGATACTAAACTTCCTCTGACATGGTATATAAGGCTTTAGCAGAAATGACAGGATCTGGAGTCACTAGAACTCAGGCATGCTTGAGGAAGCACCTAATTATCATTTAATAGCTGCAGCATCTTCTCTTACATGAAAATTTTTTTCAGGTGTAATGCCAGTACAAATCTGTTTTCATCAGCTAGTTTCTATTATCATTACCTGGCATTCACTTTGCATTAAAAGTCAGAGACAATAATGCATAACAAAGAAAGTGCTATAATAATAAACAGCCCTCATTAATAAAGTAGCAAATATCTTTAGTGTCCAGTGGATTAAATAGACTCATGGGCACACATAACTTTGTGCATGATACATATCCCACTGCAAGCAAATGCAAATGACTATCATTTCTAAGAGGAACAGTGCAAAGAGAATCTATCTAGGTTAAAAATGCAGAATGAGTCTACTATAAGAGTGTAATTCTCACCCTTTAGCCTGTGAGACTGCAGCTGGCTATGAAATTACATGACCTTTAGAGCAATTGCTTCCATTCAGTTACATGTCCAGTGGAAATGGAAGATTTTCTTTGGAAAAATTCACAGTTAGGGCTACTGGCTCCCTTTTTTGGGAAGTCCAGGCACAGATTATCCTCTTTGCCCTTCCTTTCCCCAAAAAACTTAGGCAAATTACTCATGACCAAAACTTTGTCCACTTCTATTGCAAGTGGCACATGTTTATTTTTAAAAGTACCCAGGTTTAGTCTGTGAGCTGTACAGACAACTCTAAGAGCAGGAACTAGTTCTATCACATTTTTCTGTAAGATATAGAGCAATAAAAATTGAGTCCTTAGTTTCATTTCCTCCCACCTTGGCAGATCTTGATTAGTAAGGGAAATTACCATTGAATCCCCAAACCTCTTTTCCCAAGAGCTAGTTATCCTCATGTTGTACAAAGCATTACAGAGATTTATTAGTTTAATTAACCTGCTCCCGCTGCCTGATTCGTTTGTAGACATATGGAGGGAATGGTGGACGGGAGACATATTTGCCTTCTCCTGCTGTGACATTGAAAGTTCCGCCTTCATAAACCACTTTGCCTCTTGAAACTGTCGCAACTGGGACTCCATGGCAGACCATTCCTTCAAATATATTAAAGTTGTTGGCATGGTGATGTGTCTTTGCAGATATTGTCCTGTGTTTACCGAACAAAACAACACCCATAATTATTATGATCCTCACATTTTACTTCATTATAAAAATTTGAGAAATCGATAAAGGAAGAAAATTTAGCAGCATTATTAAATGATGACATTGTACAAGTACGCTATGGAACAGCTGTAAAAATAGGGTAGAGCATTAACATTTCATTGAACAGTAATTGCATTTCAGAAGAATGAAGAGGGAGTCAAAAGGACAGAACTTTGCAGCACTGAAACACAAAAAGAGATTAGTGTGAAAAAATCAGGTTCTAATATTTTATTTGGACAACATGATTTCATTCTGGCTTGTCAAGCAAATATCTGTGCATGATAAGGTCAGAAAAAGTTCTGACCTTTTAGCTAGAATGACTTGCAATTTCAAGTTTGAAAAGTATGGCAGCAGTGTTTCAAAGATTGAGACTCACAACACATTGCTGGCAAGTCACCAGATGGTAATGAATTTTGGTAACTCAGTGTGAGTTGAATTGATCTAGTGACTGACAGCCCAAATATCTTGATGCTGCTAAATCAAAATAAAAACATCACACCTCTACATATCTTTCCTCCAAGGGTATCAAGCAAATTATAATTTTAGACCTCAACAGTATTCATTTGAGCCTATAGTATTATTACTTTTTTTATGCATAGACTTCATTCTTTACGATCACCATTTTTCTAGCCAATGTCTCCAACCCTAACTGGATATATTAAAGTTTAAGCCAATGATAAAGCTGACTTTGGCATCTCTAAGTGCAGGCTGTGTATACTTCTTTTATTATCTATTTTCCCTACTGAGCTACTTACTACCCACTGTATCTAAAATGGATCACAAGATTTTTATTTTTTTATAATTATTAACTTCCTGTTTCAAATCTGCAGTTTTTTGGTTTGGTTTGGCTTAAGAATTTGGAGAGTTTATATTTTTGTTGTCATCTGTAATTTCTGAAAGAAAGGAAGCTTCATGCTTTTGGCAGTCAGAATTTTCCAGAATTGCTCATAGAGTCAAAAACCTATCATATATATAATTGACATTATTCCAGAGATTACATATTTTGCAAAAGAAATATCAAAGTAAAAATTAATGTGAAATGTAAATAGATTAAAATATTTTCTACTTGGACAAGAATTTTCTAAAACCTTAGTTAACATCCTTAGCAAATGAGAAAAACACAACAAAATATGTATTTTTATTGAAGTATAGCCATTTTCAAAAGTAATCACATCACATATTTCAAATTAATACTTACACAGAGGAAAAAAGCATTTGTGGAAGGATACATAGTTTTCCTTTCATATCATTCTGTTGAACTAAGATCAATTGGTTCTGCTAAGGGCAACATTTAAATCTTGGTGGCAACTCCCTTTTCAAAGGCTACATATATTGATCAATCTAATTCCTAATGATTCCTATGATCAATCTAATTCCTAATTCCTAATTCCATTAGGAATAAGGACTCTTCCTTATTCAGCACACCTGGGACAGAAAACATGCATGCCTGCTCACCAGTATCAGCACCAACTTGCAGATTCACAGAGTAAAGAGAAAATAGAAAGAAGCCAGACCTCTCTTGTATTCCCTGGTCCTATGAATACTGTCAACTTTATCCATGAGTGTCATAAGAGCCCTATAAAGAGTCTGAGAACATATTCCTCCAGCTTATTGCATTACTCTTATGGGTCTAATTGCTAGAACAGTAAGTAAGAACAACTGCAATATAATTATCTTTAGCATTCTCCGGGTATACATCATATCTATTTGCACAATAGCACTGGGACATGAAAAGAAAAATGGAAAAGGTAGTTTGAACAAACAGAGAAATAGGCAAGATCCTTCAACTGAACATGTGAGCTGTTTAAATGTACTAGAACAGAAGGACTGGCGGTAAACATGCCTCAGAGGTATGTTCTTCACGAAGAAGATACAAAATGAATGGAAGCCATTTAAAAAATATCTGTTTGTACAGATAAACCTTACAATATGACAAAAGACATTTCCCTGGGCTTGTCTCAACCTCACACTTGTACAGAACTCATTTATAACTCCTGTTGAAACAAGCCTTAGATCACACTGCCATTTCTGAAGGTGAAAGTGCGTTCTCTCTGATGGAGATCACCACATTTTGACCATGATTGAAACCTTTGACATTATCAATGGCAGTGAAAGTTTCAGGTAGCAAGTGAGCAGCCACTTAAAACAGAAGTAGAGGGATGCTTGCGTCTGATGCTCACAGCTCAGCATCCTTATGCACAGACTGTTTACTGCTGTATCAGCCATTTCAGTCGCAGTCAGCTTGCTGGGAATCCCAGCAAAATTCCAATGTTTCTATGAATGCCTGAACACTCGACTAATGGCAAGAATGGCTGTAACCACTTACAATCTGAGAAACCAAGACTGCCACGATAGTGAAGTATAAAATAACAGTTGCCTCCAGCATACTAAATGATGTCTGAATAAGGGATTGCTCATCGTGAGATTCTGACTCCAAGCTTCAAAAACCAGAATTGGATTTTTTAAATAAAATTTGTGAAATTATCTAATTCTGATTATAAATTACAGTAGCTTTTGTTTCATACTACATTTTCTTAACCAGGGACTGAGATCAGAATGATTGCTTTGATATTTAAGAGAACATTCTCCTCTACAAAGAGGATACTGCAAAGACATCAGGCCCCGTTTTGTTCCAGCCTTTCCATGTAATTCCCTTCAGATGCTTTTGATACACCTGTCTTGAAAAGAGATTTTAGGCTATCAATATAAAAAATTATATACCTCTAGTAATAAAGAGGAAGACTACTTCTGAAATTGTCTATTTTTAAACCAGTACTTCTGTCCAACTAAGTTAAAGTCAAATAGCAATTATTTTAGCCTAAGAGGAATTACCAGATTTTGTCTGCCTTTGTGAGGACTGGTAATCTTGTAAGAGTATTTGAGCTGTAAGCAACTTCTTTCAGTGCTTACAGTGAGTATCTCTAAGTCTTTCAGAGCTGGGGGTAGATGAGAAATGCCAGGTTGCTGAGGATACTATCAGCTTTTGTGAGTTGCCTCTTCACAACACTTTCAGATGCCTTTGAGCTCTACACACTGCTAACCTGATTTCCTAAAATCTAGGAAAAAAAAAATCAATAGTTCACCCTCTGTGTTGTCTTGAGCTACCATTTATTTATAATGATCATTAAGTTGAACTTTGTTAGAGTCAGTTTTACCAAAAAGAAAAGCAAAGGACGGGACAAAAGAGAAGAAGAAGAAGAAAGTCTTAAAATCTATGGGCAAAAATGCTAGCTATAAACCTGTAACATGGATTAAAAAGAAAACAAAACAAAAACCTATTTTATATTAAGATATATATGCAGTCAACTATTCATAGAGCTGTATTCCTAGAATCTTTAAAAATATCTTTAAATAAACATTGCCTTTGAGAATCTATGGTAAGTGAGGAGATCTGTGGATAAAATAACAGATGTCAGAAGAGGTAGGAAGTTCATGTTTGGGAGCTCCAAGACAAATTGACTTATCTGAAAGATGAGATCTTTATTTCATTGAATCACACCTCCTAAAAGTCATCACTTTGCAATGGGTAGAGGATGACAACAAAATTATTTTTCTGATTATGATAAGTAACTAATTTGTCAACAATACCATCAGTCTGGTATCCCAAGCTGACATAGGATGGAAGTGAAAATTGTCAAAATGTAAAATGGGCAGGAAAACAGTAATGAGAAATTAAGCTTGCAGAAAAGCATAAAAAGAGAGGAAAATACAAGTGAGTCTATTCAATGACAAAAGAAGATCTGGAAATGATTACTGGGGAGAAAAAGGCAAGGTTATATAAGGAGAAAATAAGAAAGGGTTTTTTTTTTAACATTCTAAGATTTAGTTCTCTAAAGAGAGTAGCTGACATTTTGTGAGACAGAAAGTTACTAGGGAAACGTACATCATGCTCTCTCAAAGAGGCTTATTTTGTTACAGCTCACAGAACCACAGAGTCATTGAGGTTAAAAAGCATGTCTGGAGATCATCTATTCCAAGCCCTCTGCTCTGATTGCTGTCAGCCAAAGGAGGTTGCTTAGGAGTGTGTTCAGTTGTGTTTTTAGTGTCTCCAAAGATGGAGGCTCTAAAATCTCTTTGGGCAATCTGTGACAGTGTCCGATCACCCTCACAGCAGTAATAAGTTCTTCCTTATGTGCACATGGAATTTCCTGAATTTTAGTTTCTACCTATTGTTTCTTTCTCCATGTCCCCTTAATTTGAGATAACAGGTCTTCTAGACAAATTCTTATTCTAGTTGAATTAGTGTACATTCATGCATGCACATGCTTGCACTTGTGCAAAAGAATATGGGGCAATTGAAAATGCCAGAACATATTTGTCTTGCGCATACACATTTGTATGCCACATTATTTCATTTTGCCTCATTGTGTCTAAATGCAGTTATCCACACGCTGTTTAGAATTATGTTCTTTCATCAAAAGAGTAAGACAGTTGTAGCATTATTTATTCTAATCATCTGCTAACATCTTGGTTTATTCCTCTTTCATGTCATGAAAAATTACAGGCAGTTGCTTGGCAAAGAGTGCTTAAATGCTGTAACTTGTCCCCACTTAAGTGTCTGAGGCTGAAGACTTGACTACAAATGAGACAGACATAGGCTGCAGATTTTGCATCTAACAAATGTAAAAGATTTATGCATTAATATATCTATATGCAAGCAAAGACACTGAGGAAATATATGCCAGTAGACTGAGGCACTCTGACTTCTTACTGATTTGCATGAAGTGACCGTTTCCCCTAAAATGCATAAACAAAACTGAAAACAGGCTAGAAACCATGTCTTCCCTAGTTATGTCATAGCAGGTAAATCAGAGAGCAACATGTCCTTTTCCTCCCTTTCCTCTTCCGTTCAGGAGTCCTGCCTTCCCTGCTTACCAGGGACCCCACACCAGGGGCTGTGTGCTTGGAACTGCAGCCATTGATTCTGTGCTCAGGGTTGAGCCCAGCTCCACTGGCACACGTGGGGCACACACTGGACCTGCCAAACTAGATAACTTTTAGGCTGTATTTAGTGAGTGGAAAAAAACCTGATGTGTAAGGCTTCCCAGACTGCATGTTGTTATAATTAAGTGGCTGGACTTAGAAAGTTAAACATCATTTGGGATGGGGTTTTTTTATCCCCAAAAGTGTTTGATCTTGTCTTTGGGGCCTGATGCAGGGCTTATTTGCAAGGCTCTGACAGGCTACCGTGAGTTTATTGAGCCCTAATGTCTTCCAAGAGCTGAATGTCTCTTAGAAGATCTTCAACACCTTTAGCCTCTTCTTTACAAGGGATGCTCAGCTCTTTCGACCATCTGAATTTGGTGCTGCAGTATTTAGATTTCTTGCTTGAGCATTTCTGAAACAAGCCCCAGAGATTTTGTATTCTTGCTTGTTCTCAAATAGCCAAAGGCATCAGCTGTAGAGGACACTGACTTGCTGACAGGTGACATTCCCTTTTCCTTGCTTATTCTGCTCTCTCCTTCTGGAACAGTCTTCAGAGTTGCTTTTGTTTCACAGGCTTGGGGCTGCTATATTACTTGTGTGCAGCTGAAAGAATTCAGTGAACATTCTTGATCAAAGCACAGACTAAAATAAGATGGTACAGTGAGTACACATTTGCTGCCTACATGTGTTTTTCCAAGAAGTTCTCACAAAACAATCCTGTGTGTGCAGGCTGTACATGGGATGCTGAGGGTGATGAGGTCTGGGAGACGATGTTTGGTAGCACATAGCTGCAATAAACCAAAAGGCCCCACTGGTATTTTTGTGTCCTTTAGTGAATATGCAATGAGTACAAGGAGGCTAAGAAATAGACCTAACCTGCCAGAACTCACAACCCATCTTTTCTAATGCAGTTTCTAACTAATTTATACATTTTGTGTGGTTTTTTTCCAAATACTGCTTGCTTTCATGCAGACCTGCTAAAAACAGTATCTGAAATCCCTTAAATACAGTAGCAAATCTGGTAACAGTTCATATAACATTTTCAGCAGAAATTATCAGAAAATACTACAGAAACAGGGCAGTCAATGAAGCTGACCTGTGGAAGGAAAGCCTCAGATGAAGTTGCAGCCTACTGGAAGTGGAACCTGGAATTGCACTTGCTCCCAGCTTGCAGAGCTATCACATTGAATCACTAGGTTTTTGCAATCTAGCAAGCAAAAATCCTGAATGCCCAGAGAGCACCCAAGAGACTGCTATTGTACAATGATGTAGGAGGGGGAACACAGCCGATTCTGTAGGGATAGAAGCTTTTGTATTTTGAAGGGCTTCACTACCTTTCAGGGTGACTTCAGAATCTTCCTTATAGACTTCCTCTGACAGATTCTGATAATACCAGTTCCTCACAGCAAAACATCAGCAATTATCTAACTCTTCAGGCTAGTATCAGCCAGTATTTTAAGATTACAGCAACACAGCACAGAATCAGAACTGGTAAACTGCATTTTCTTCTTACAAGATTTAGATTTACAAACAAGAAAAAAAGTCGTGCTCAAAAGAGGAACAAACCCATTGTGAAACTGAAAATCGCTCCCAAGAGTCAACAAAGCACATGAGGCTGCACCTTGTGTAATATCTTAAACTGCTGAAGTCCATTAGCTAGATCCTTTTTTTCTGCTGGGCTGTTTGTGCCCTCTTCAGGATTTGTAGTGAAATGAATAGACAAGCATTAGTGAGATTTATTTATAATTACTCATGTAGTTCACAAATTGTACCTGCAGAAAGGATTGTTCCAGGCAAAGCCAAAGGGATAAACAATGGGAACAGCACCAGATCAGGAAAAAGTATTGGCTGAACTTAAAATCAGCTTGCTTACTAAGAAAATACAGTTTAATATTTGAAAATAATGTTTTAAGAAAATCTGCACCTTCACAGTTGTAGTGGGCAAAAAAGCAATTGGAGCACTCAGGAGAGAGTTCAGGGAGGCAGAATAAATGTTAGGGAGGCAAAAGGATAAATAATTACAGCAGCTGACAAAGCATCTCAGGAAAATGTCAGAATTCTGCTGTCCTTCTAGATTCATTTGTCCCCAGGCAGAGCAGAAGTGAACTCAGAAAAGAATCCTTCATTTAAAAAAAAAATCAGAGTTCATAGCTCCACTGTCCTGAAATAGCTCATTGCTAGTACCTCAAAATATGCTTGCTCAACATGCCAGAAGGTATAATGCACATGAAAATCTCTCTGACCCAGTACTGAGGAGGCCTCTATATTTATTTGCGTTGACACTCCTGAAACTTCTTCTGCTGGTGCTGCCAGTTTTTTGTGGGACTTCTGAATAGCAACCTCCATGTCCTCAAGCTTTGCAGCTTAAAACACAGAATGCTTTTTGTCTCACTCTGACATGGTTTTGGTACCATTAACACACTGAAATCAGTAAGAATTGCATTATCAAAAATTCAATAAACCAGAAGATTGGTCAAGAAAAAAAAAATTGTATAAATTAAATCTAGGACTAGGGCTGTTTTTTCTACATTTGGCTTCCAAAATCAGATTTGCTCAGTTATGTTTCAAAACTTTCCTCTACCGTGAAGTGACCTTTGCAGCAAAAATCTACCACAGCATCAAGTCATGCAGGGTGACACCAGCACACCTTTTGTTGGTGTGATAAATTACACTAGCAGACATCCTATGCACAAAATCAGGAAACTCCTTAAACAAAAGCATAAGCATGCATAGCTTGGGCTTTAGAACTAAGCTAATTCCTGGTTCTACCACTGTATTTGCTCTGTCAGCTAGGGAGAAGACATTAGGAGGGCAAGACCCCACACTTTCACCACCCATCCTGACTACCTATGAATATGTTTGAAATAGCTGTAAGTTCAAACAGAAGCCTGTGCACCTGCAGGAACACAGGCTCCTCTCCTTGCTTTTTGCAGTGTAAGTAAGCTAATCATACTCCAGTACTTAACAGAGTTACTCTAAGATCCCAGAGTGGTTATTTTTATTCTTAGGATACCAAGCCCTGGTAGCATAATGTACAGATTATGTTATTTTTCCTTCTTAGTCAGCAATCAAGGATAATTTTTTTTTAAATTTGCCTGGAGATCAAAGATCTCTCCTTACATACACTATTGTAGGAGACAACCTATAAATAATTCACATGAAATACTGTTGAAAAACACCATAACTTCACGCCAAAGGCTTACTGCTTACAGCATCTTTGAGATATTTTTTCCTGTAGAGAACCTGGATGGAAGGAAATAATTACCCATACATACCTTGTAGCTTTGGGATCCCAAACTACGATGTCAGCATCAGAACCCACAGCAATTCTCCCCTTCTTTGGGTAAAGGTTAAAGATTTTTGCTGCATTTGTGCTGGTAACAGCTACAAATCTGTTTTCATCCATTGTTCCACTGTACTGCAGAAGAGTACACAAAAGCAAACTCATTACTTTTTAAACAAGGAATGAAAAAAAATGTTCCTGTTGTTGAAAAGGCCAGGGTGAGTGACAGCTCTGCCAACACCACATCAATATGTGTTTTTTAAATGCCTTACTGATGAGATTAAAATAAATAAAAATAACTATTTGTCTCAGATGCACATACAGTAATGTAGATTCACTGAATACGATAACTTTATCTTACTTTATCCCAGAGCAAAGGGAAAAAAAGACAAGCTTAAAGCTACATGCTCTGTGTATCTGGTCCCAAGCCAACTGAACTCAATTTTTTCCGCTGGCTTTGAATCTGCAGTTCTACACAGCACTTTCCTGCAGAGACATCTCTCAAGTATTTATGTTTTGGAAAATGGTGAGACAGTATTAAGAAGAGCCTAGAAGATGATAAAGGCAAGGCAGAACATGTAAAATAGGAAAGGTGATTTGCAAATCTCTTTGGCAATAACACAGAGGATAATACTGTTCAGTGAATGTAGAGATCAAGAGGTACAAAAATCAGACATGCTGATGTGACACATTAACAAAACAGCAAATAATAATAGATATACATATGGCTTGAAACTGTCCACTGATACATAACTCATTTCATCCAGCCTCCAAGACTGTTGTTTGCATAGGTCAGTCTAGGAATCAGAATGACGTAAAAACATGTTTGTGTGGTGGTCTATGAGCAGTCATCTGAGAAGAAGAGGATAATGAAAGTGGTGAACACTGCTCTTCTAAATAATGGTGTGGGGGAAGCTTTCCAGACAAACACTCACAGCTATGTAATATTTTACAAATAAGAAAAGGGAGGATATTCCTGGTTGAAGAACCTTTTGAATAAATATCTCACTTACCAGGATATGTTATTCAAAAGCAGCAACTGATGTACATATGCATGACTGACTTTCATACTAACCACGTTAAATTATATTCCAGTTTACACCATAAATACTCACACTAGAGCTATTCCACAAGTGAATATAGGCAGAATCTGCTTTGTGTCCCAAATACAGATAAACAAGAGAAATTCTGAACCACATCCTTACCAAGTGTGTGAGGTAGATAATTCTTCTGTGACAAATATGCTTCACAGTACATTATAAACTACTGCAAGACAACTTAATTAGAAAATTGAACTAGAGCCTCTGGGACTTAACAGTATTGTATTAGTCAAAGCTAGTAAGCAGCAGACCCCTCACCAGATTGCCTCACCTCCTCCCTCATCATCATATATCTTACAAGGAGTGGCTGAGGGTGCTGGGGTTGTTTAGCCTGGAGAAAAGGAGGCTGAGGGGACACCTTATGGCTCCCTCCAGCTACCTGAAAAGGGTGTAAAGAGGTGGGGATTGGTCTGTTTAATGAAGTTACAAGTGGTAGGACAAGAGGTAATGGGGCTCAAGTTGCACCAAGGAACACTTAGCTTGGATGTTAGGAAGAATTTCTTTACTGAAAGGGTTATCAGGCATTGAAATAGGCTGGCCAGGGCAGTGGTGGAGTCAGCATCCCTGGAGTCAACAACCCCAATGTCCATATAGATGATGCACTTATGGATATGGTTTAGTTAAGAACTTTTAAGTGTTACGTTGATGGTTGGATTCAGTGATCTTTAAGGTCTTTTCCAACCAAGATAATTCTCTTACTACCCCATATCCAAATAACCTGGCCACTTGCTTTCATATCTATATTTTATTTTAATGTCTGAAGAGCATTGTCCTGAGAAGCACAGAGCATTCTTGTATTTGCACCGAGAATCTGAAGTCAATGGGGCTTTTAAGTGCCCATCTTAACATATCACAGGACTGAGCCATACATTAGAGAAGAATTTATTATCTCTAGATTGTTTCCTTGGTCTGCAAATGTGAATTAGAAGTCGACCATTGTGGAAGCTCCTCCAACAGCTAAGTTTGAGAGAGATCAAAGAGGAAAAAAACCAGAACTGACCAAGGCAAAACTGTGGGCACCTCTTCCATTTTATTTTATTTTCCTTTCCATTCATCTGTTGAAAAAAACGCTGCAAGTAAATGTACTGTGCACTACTGCTGAAACAATAGCAGTCCTTTGCTGCTAAATTACAGAAATTATTCTCTAGTGCTAAATTTTATGCACTTAGAATCTTCTTTCATCTTCCAGGACCATAAAGTGAGTTAGTAAGGACTTTGTTGTGGTATTTGAACAAAGGAGTTATTCTATGATAAAACTGTAGAGTTGATAACAGCTGAAAGATTATATTTTGATGCATAAATAATTACCTCTATGTTCAGATATGTTAATATACTTACAACGCCTTTTTCCCATATAACTGACATCCTGTCTTCCACACCATTCACTCCATTAGGGATTTTTGTGAAGTCATCCTTCCCCAGAGCTTTCTGGCATATGTCAAAGGTGCAATTGTCAGTCCCTGTCACAGATAGGTCATCGCTATGGAGAAACAAAATTTACTATGCTTCAATTCTAGCATGTAAAAGACAGTGCCACATAGGAAAATCTCTTGGAATCACAGAAGTGTCAGAGTTAGAAGAGCCCTCTAGAGATCATCTAGTGCAACTCCCCTGTTAAAGCAGGATTGCCCAGAGCACATTGCACAGGACTGCATCCAGGTGGGGTAGGCTGGGTAGATCCAGCTATCCTGCAAGGAAATACAAATGTGCTCTTTCAGCTGTTTTCAGTTCCATCCTCCAAGAGTAGCTGCACAGTAACAGCCAGTTCCCCTGTGAAGAAGCTACCTCTTCAGAAAACTCTCAGAAGGAAACAAGCACTAGAAATAACACTTTTGGTAAGTCAAAGATGTCCTACAAATGGAGAACCACTCCACTTTGCCCAGAGCAAGGGGCTTAGTTCCATTCACACTCAGGGCAATTTTATATTGTATCACTCCATATACCCTGTGAAATTACTAAGGGTCTGCATGACCATCAGCCAGTGTTCAGGCATGCCTTCACAGACTCTCTGGTCAAAATCAGCTTTTTTGTGGAGTTAAGCTTTATGGGTAATGAAATACCAACGAGCCATACATTTTGTTAACTGCAGATATCTGAAAGATACTTCTGTTCCTACTTCCTTCTGAAGGAAATGTTATGAAGAGGACAACTTATATCCACTTTCAGAAGTCAGCAGGATTAGTTTTTATGCAGCATACAAATTTCAAGTGAAAAGGTAAGCTGACAACAAAACCCAGAACCCCCAGGTGTGACCCCACTTTTTACACATTTCCCATGGACTTACAGCCTTAGTGTCCCCCTGGTCATGTTTGGGTTTTTTTGTTGGGTTTTTTTGTTTGTTTGTTTGTTGGGTTTTTCTCTGCAGTATTAGCCAGGCAAGGCTTTTTGAGTAAAATCAAATGAGGACAGACAGCCACAAGAGTTCAGAGAAACAAAATCTGAGCTCTTTCTAATTTCTGTAATAAAATGTGTTTCTAATCTATGGTTTCATCTCCCATTTCTCCTTCCTGATAACATAACATTCTGTACTTAGAAAATCTCCAGGATATCAATCTCTTATTATATACTCCAGTCAGAATTTTCTCTGTTTTTAGGCATCAGCCATCACTGTTCGTTCATCTGCTTACTTGGCCAGTAAGTTCATGAGGAAACCAGGAGTAGATGGATCTGGTCTCAGTGGAGGTGCCATGACATATGCTGCAGCATGAGCCCAGTCTTTATTCCAGTAGTTGGTGCCATCAGCTCCAAGACCAGCAGCAATAGGCTCCCCATAAACCACCTTTCCTGAAAAATGTAAAGCAATGGTTTAATCATTAAACCACATTAAAAAAAAAAAAAGCATCTTTTATTTTCTCTCTTCCAGATCTTTTTGTCCACAGTTTTATTTTCTCTGTTCCAGATCTTTTTGGCCACCGTGAATTTAAATTTTAATGTTGCAAATGAAACACCAACATATGGAAGGATATAATAATGCAATTGCTAATATAGCATTTCTGTTCTGAATATTCTGCTGGTAATTTCTCAATATATTTCTTCATAAGAATATTGCTTGGACAAGTTTTCTAATTAAATTGTTGAGAGATATATTATAATGGGTTTTACATATTTTTTACCAGGCATGTGATTGAGATTTCAAAAGGAACACAGTCGCCAGTTGCATCAATTATGTTCAAGATCCATATATTTCCTGGTAACACCTGTTTGGTGCTCTGAAATTACTGACTGTGCAAAAATGTAAGTTAATATATACAGCATACAGACTTTGCAAGGTGATGCTTCTGATTGTCAGTCTATAATTGTTCCAGGAAGGACAATATGGCACCAGACATAAATTTAACAAGTGTAAAAACATTTCTCAAATCACAAACTATAAAAAATCTAATTTAAAAAGTTATCTCCCAGATTTTCATCTTTAATTCTTTGCTGCACAATGTTCTAGATTCCTCAGAACAGGACACCAATCCAGACCAGTTATTGGCTTTTGGATAAGAGTTATCATATTTTAACTGTTTTTTCCTCCTAGGAAACATGGGTTTGAAACTTATCAGAACAAGATGGGAGGTGAAAAAAGATGTTTCACTCCCTGAGGTGGCAGTTCAGCCACTTTGCAGTTCAGTAGGTAACAGGTGGTAATGCCCCTTACTCTGATGGTCATCAAAGAACCAGAGCAATCTGAGACCTCACATATCTTCTCATAGGCTTCTTGGTGCTGCTTGCCTCTGCTGGATCCCAGCAAGAGCTTTTCCCCTTCTCTGTTCCCTACAGACAGTGAGTATCTCACTATGAATCCCAGATTTCACTCCAGAAACAATTTTTATTACAGTTATCACTGTGTTACCCCAGCAAGGGTTCAGTGGGTAATTGCTTGGTGATGTAAGACAGTGACCATTTTCTGGCTTTCTATATTTCAGACATACAAACATAGTGCTGTTGGAAAATAACAAAGCAAACATTGCAGATTTCTCTTTGTACATTAGAATCTGGTACTTCTGTGAGCTGGATTATACTGGATTATAACTGCTACACTAGATTAGGTAGCTGCTGAGGAGCTCAGTTTTCAAAATATATTTCCCACTGTAGCAGTAGCATTCCTTAAATCTTCTGTTTTAGACTTGCAAAAAGGCCTCATTCCATTTAAAACCCATAGTTCTACAGTTATTTCTAGAAGGTTTCAAGACCTGTTTGACACTACTGTACTGGACATGCACTCCAAGTACTACATTGTATAAGTTTTTCCAAAACTCCCTATTAGCATTATTAATTTTCTATAACCACCTTATCATGCTCTGACATGCTGAACGTGTTTTTCTCATACTAGCTCTTTGACTTGGAGCGTGTTAAGATTCTAGTCCCTCCTATCTTCATATACTATAGATTTACAATTGGGCTCAGAGGGAGACCACAAGTTTTTGGACTTGAAATCATGACTAAAGCTGTTAATTACTGGATTTTGCATATTGTTTTCAAGTTTAGAGCACTGAATATGAGGCCATCCATGGAAGTGATATGACCACTGAGTGAATAAAGAGGTTCAAGTTAGATCAGCGTTTTCTTAATTCAGAGCCGGTTCCAGAAATCAGGGAGATCTTGGCCTTCCCTGGGAAACTCCAAGCACAGTATTTAAGGGCAGGCTGCCACAAACCTAGATATATACAGAAAAAGTCCTGAATATATAACCAGTACCCTACACTTACATATTAGGCTTTTGACAGATTTTTCATTAGCAAATTCAGTAGAAAGGCAGAGGGTTGGGGGGAAGGGGGAAGTGGCATATGTCTTTCAAATTGCATCTGAAGAAGTTAAAGAAACTTCTATCCAAAGTAAACCCAAACTATGAATCATTAGATCATAGCTATAATTTATAACAGTAAAAATGGTAGGAAAGGAATAAATGTCTAGCTTCCATAAATAATTTCCTTATATTTCACAACACAAAAATGAAGTCTCCAAGCTCATAGTTGTATATGTTGAGTTGATTCTAACTTGTGTACCACAGCTGATGGCAGTATTTCTGCAGTCAGAATTTGACCTAAGCAGCTCTCCTTGTTCCCATGAGTGGGAAAGTGTGTAAGCCATTTCCTCAAGTGATTTTGAATCTGAATATTGCAGCCTCAACTGACTACATCTGGACACTTCTGCTGACTGTGCTATTTCTTGCATTTAAATTTGAATGGGAATAGCCAGACTGAAGGGTACAATAACATTAAGATCTGCTTCAATCCACATAACAAGGAAATTCTGCATTAAGGCTCTTTCAGTTAAACTAGCAATCAGGAAATTCTGCATTAAGGTTCTTCTAGCTTGACTGGCTTCTGCCTATAGGCATAAAAGTGGAGTAATGCAGGAATAAATCAAGTACTTCCATTTGTTAGGTTTTCCTGCATTCAATAAGAACAGTAAGCAGAAAGTGTCCTGCTCTTTGGTCTTTATGACATCTCTGAGCTGCTGGGAAATAGCTGTGGATTTGGAGACTTCTTAATCAGGTGCCCAAACCGGCTGGCAAGATCTATTTTCACATAAATTACTTTATGACAAAGAAGAACATGCAGTTGCAATTATTTTATCACCTGCCAGAACTCAAAAAGAGTTCTAATCTTGAGAAACACCAACTAACATTTACAGGCTTGAAAAACTGGTCCCGGTATGCTTATTCTAGTACAAGTTTCAGAAGCACTTATGATAAGGTCATATGGGGCAAAGAATCTCATTGAGCAGCTATGATTTCAAAGAAGTAGAACTGCAAGGCAGGGTTTATTGAATCAGGCATAGCATTGCGTCAGTCAGGCTATCTACAGTCTGGACCTGAGTTTTCCTGTATGAGCCAACTAAAAAGTTGGCATTTTCAGTTGCACTTCTGTGCTCAGAATCAGCTTGAGAATCTGTATACCCCTAGCTATGGACATGCCCTTCCTCTCACTAAGAGCAGACCTAAGCCATGACTGATGGTAGGAAGTACCAACTTTTTAAGTCTAAGCAAACTTCTTGTAACTTGACCGAGTACATATTTTTGTATGCACTTTCTTGAAAGGGAGAAACTTCTGTTAAAAAAATGACTTGTTAGTAAGATTCTCCTCTCCAGTCATGATCTGCACTACAAAGTTTTATTTCCTTAGCAGCAACAGCACAGATAAATGGGCAAAGGGACATGATCTATATATATCTTTTGGTACACTTATAATGAAAGCTTTTTTTAAGTGGGAGGCAGTATCAATCATACATCCCTAAATCACATTTTATTAGCCTTGCTTCCTCACAGGTATTACTGGCCAAAAGAATGGGTGACAGCGGTACATTGGTTTACCCTAGTAGGTTCCCATCAGGTAGTCCCAACAAGGAGAGGGAGCTGCACTGCCTGACACCAGCACTCTACAGCCTTATCTTCTCATTGGAGGGAAAACTTTACACAATAGCAGGAAGATGATCCTCTTTGTCTTCCCACTCAAGGGAATGACACTGCCTTTCTGTGGAAGCAGACAGTTCCTCTACCTATTCTAGCAAGATTCAAGATCACATTTTGCACAGAGATGAAGAAACAGCCCACTGAGAACAAGAACAGTTCTCACAGAGAGTTGAAGTCTTTGACCCTTGCAAGTGGAGAATTGGTAAAACATTATTTTTGGCAAACAGACTGGTAGGGCCCAAAAACGAACAGGATGGGGACATCAGTTAACGTGTCCCTCTCTAACACAGTCACAAAGTGGCAATCTTGGATTGCCTGCTGAATATACAGCAACACTGTAGTTGCCATGATATACATGAAAAACATGCTGCTACAATCTGGAGATTTCCTTTGGTGAATGGTATTGCTGGAGATCAGAGCAGACATAGGTAGTGAACTATAGCATAGGGGAGAAGGAAAGACAGTAACTCATGTGATTCACCTAAAATTTACTTATTCTAGTATAGGAATTAGTATCCCTTTACAGTCTGTATGACTGGTTTTAGCCTTTAAGGTCTGAGTCATAGCTCACTGAAGACAACAGAATTCTGGCTACTGCCTTCATCAGACTGTATTAGGTCTTCGGTCTCTAGCTCTAATATTATTTTACACCTTGTATAGCTAAATGAGGGACAAAGAAGAATTGGGCTCTGACTTGCATTTTTTACTAGCAAAATCAACATCCCACAGAATTTGAGAATAAATGCTTCAATTCTAGCATCACACTGTCACCCAGAAAATAGATTACACTCACTGAAAATCAGTTTCTCCCCTTCTGAGGTCAGTGGTGGAATAGGAAGAGAAATCAATCTTCCTCTGACATGGGCAAGGATGATTATGTACCCACACATTCTACTTCATGCTAACTGCTTGGAAAGGAAGACGAAAAAATTCACAATTGTAAATAGCAGGAAGGTAGCATCAAGAAATGGAGAAATCAAAAAGATGAATGAATTGCATTAGAGTGAGTATCTCAAATGCCTGAGAGCCTTCTGGTTTTAAGAATTTACACAGCTTTCACATCAGAGTGGTTTTAACCTGTCAAAGTTTAATATCTTTCAGGAAAATCTTTGGGGTTTATTTATATCACTCATACAACACTTTGATAATTTGTTTAGTTTGTCTGGAACTCCTTGTTTTGTATTACCACTTTTCATTGAATAACAGAAAGTAACTTTTACTGAAACTAACAATGAATTTCTAATTGCCAGAATTTATACAGATCAGCCTCATTAAAAACAATAATTGCTGTAACTATCTTTGTGGTACACTGGCTATCTTTCAAAATTTCTTAATCAGTCCTATATTTCTGTTTTCTAAACAGTAATGCTTCCATGCAAATAGAAATTAATTATGGAGAGATGTCAGACGTTGCTGTGCACAGAGGCAAGCACTGATGATTCTTACTGCATCATCCCCATAAAATGCAGTTTGCACCACAATAAGCACAAGTTGTACCAATTTCTTCCTTTTACACAAATTGAAGAAGTATACAAATATCAGGTCATTTATCAAACTGGCACAGCAGACTATTCTTACAGCACATGCCTAACAATATTTTACAGTATTTATTATCAGCATAGAAGTTTTTAACCAGGATATTTTAATTATTGTTCCAGCCTTCTCTAGTTATTGTTGACACTGCACCTGTGAATGTACACAAAACTATACCCTGACAGATATAATCCACATTACTAGCAGCACTGTCATCTAGTGGAGGAATCTAATTTAGGGCAGTATCAAAAGATCCAAATATTCAATTAGATTATTTCATAAATGTGAATTACTGATAAACCTTACTAGAAGTCATAACCAATACATATTTCACATAAACATATACATCTATATTAGCACAATGATAATCATGCTGGTTTTGATTGCACTTCTGTCGAGCTCTCGTACTCCACATTTTGATCTTAATGCACGTCCCCTGTGTATGCATGACCTAAAGCCAAGAAATAAGGAAAATGGGATCTATATGCAATTCATGTTACATTGGATGAACACAAGCTGAGATGGAAAAAGATAACGAGGGCAGATAACTCCGTAAACTTTTGTGCCCTCCAAATCATGGGCTTCTGCCCTGCTTCTTCCACCCATATACTACCTCCTCACAGGCTGCTCTGGATAAACTTACAGATAAGGAGTCATCATCACTATGACTTCTAAGTTCTCTGGGAATAGGAGTTCTGTTCATGTTGTGGCACTGTCTGTAAAAACATGGTGTGGTCTTTGTCGTAGAATTTCTCATCTAAATAGCTGGCAAAGGCTTGCAGACTATAACTCAAGGGAAAGAAATGGCAGAGTATATATTGTCTTGGACTGGTCACACAATTTTTAATGCAATAATGCTGTCCTGGCCCTCACTTTCACCTGGGAGGTACAGTATGAAGGAGAAAAAGTTTGCTCTGGGAAGAGGGGAAAGCCTCAATCCTACTTGCTGCTCTTCCACACTGTGTAGCTTCTCTTGGGCCTCACAAAACACACACAAAGAGTTTAGTCATCCCACTCTAAGAAATTCACCCGTGTTCTGAGGGTTATGGCACCTATGACAAGTAGGACACTGATGTTATTTTTAGTTTTCCATTACCCTTCCTCCAATGCCATTGCCCAAGCATAGAAGAGTTAAGACTTTTACCTTGTCTTCGGGCTTCACTTATCACCCTTGCTGCAGATTTACTCATTACATGGACTACATAGAGGGGGCAGTTTACAGCATTTGCTATGGTAATTGCTCTTTGTGTAGCTTCAGCTTCCACTTCTTCAGGACGACACAGCTCATGCCCCTCAGGGCCAGTTATTCCCATTGCCAGCAACTTCTTTGCACCCTGATCGTGACACAAAAAATTAGAGTCAGTTAACAGTCATGGTGTTGTGAACATGCTGACAGCCAAATACATCCTAAATCAGCCACTGCAGCTAGACTGAGAAAAAACAAAACAAAACAAAACAAAAAACAACAACCAAAGCAGGTATGATTTTTTTGAGATAAATTATTGTTGTGTTATGTGAAATTTGGAATATCTCTCATTAAATACAGGTCTTGAAATACCTAACTGACTTCAGAGAACAGACTCATCTCTTTTGCAGGGATAAATAATCACTTTTGAAAACTCTACCATCTCTCCACATTTACTCTTAAATGACTGCAGCCAGTAAGTGAGATGGCCGTACTAACTCCACATTGGAAAAAAAAACTGGAAAGATCCTTACTAACCACAAAGATACACATTGCGAACCTCTAACTGAGGCTCCAAGATTTTAAGAGGTGTAAGATTTTGTCCCTTCCAGGAACTTATGCTTTGCTGATTTGAGATTACTTAGCAATAAATTAATTTCTGTTATGGGACCTGGGACAGAATCAAAGTACTGTTGACTAGAATAGTTGAAGAAACTCAAAAACACCAGTGTAGTTATACTCCTAGTGCCTCCACACAGCACTAGGATGACAGTAGCAAGTGTGAAGTGAAGCTATCTATGCACAAAGTGATGTTGAGACTTTTGTGCTCAGTCAGTGAAGCCTTCTCCAAACTTCTGGATTCATTTCAGTTAGATGAGCTGACTATGTCTGGAGAGACCTAGGGTTAGGCATCATACACACGACATCTAAATACCTGGCCAAGTGCTCAACCTTTGACTTGGCCGATAGTCAGGTTCTGCCTATTGCTTTCTTTGTCATTCAAGTATACATATTATATTACAGGTGTATATATTATACTGCAAGTATAACTCTCATTATAGCATTTTCCCCCTATCTACCTCAAACCCAGGACTCCAGGTTACAATTTGTTAGCCCACCACAAGCACCTTTTAGGACAAGATGTTTGTCTTCAGTTCCCTGGAAGTAAAATAGGGTAGAAATGCTTTTCCCTGGTACAGTGACGGTACTAACATACCTATTGAAGTACTTAGATTATGGGGCCATTTATATTCCTGACTTTGATGGACAAAAAGTCAAATGCATACCTGTTCAATGAGCTCCCCATTCTCTGCATGGACTTGAGCAACTGCTCCAAGTTCCTTACAGCAGGAAAAGGCCGTGTATAACTCCTCATCATTGACCATATATACATCTTTATAGGCCATAAACATCTTGAAGGAGTTGACACCTTTGTTTTGAACAAGACTTTTCATTTCTTCCTTCACCTGAAAGGCAGCCAGCATTTTTCAAAAAATAGCAATATCGTGTTTTACTGATTAATAATTTTCTATAAAGCAAATGTAAGAACGAAGAGTGAGAGCCTTTACTCACCCAACAAACACATGTTCAGTCCAAACAGCCCTATTCACATATTTAATGACTGACTTATGCTATTCTTCTTGTATCAAAATGATTGTCAAAGTATTTAAACCAGTACCACTGCAGTGAAGATACTGGAGGCACTAGTTAATTGCAGGAAGGGAATGTTTTTTACAAAAAATATTGAAGCAGAATTTTATTCCAATAAATGCCCTAACGTTGACATCATCCAGTCTAATATTGCAATCAATACATCCAACTTGCACAAGTAAGAATATTAGTGCAAAATCTATTTTCAAAATTGAATCATAATAGGCTTCAGCTTCTGGCAAATAACAGAGTGACAGAAAAGATCTTATCTCCTAGAGCTTTGCTCTGACTAAAAAATATACAGCCTTTCGAGATATTTTGTCATCAAACAAAATGGTTCTAAAACTCTGGATATCAGCCTGTTTTTTTTTTCTTATATGCACTCCTTGATAGGATTCCCTGCTTCTGCTAGGCTCTGTGAAGCCCAAAAAAACACTATGTCCCAAAGAAAGAAAGAAAGATGTAGATTTTAGCACAAAGGTTTCTTGTACAGCTGGTTAGCTAGAAATATCTATTACCTAACTTTAGCTCTTCCTTCCCAGTAAAACAATGGTGACAGTAATCCATGTGTACCTGTGAGGCTATTATGATTTCCATGGGATTCATTATTTTCAAAAATTAAAACATTGTTTTTCATCTTATCTCTAATAATCTGGTTGGATCTGCTCAAGAAAGGTAGGAGGTTGATGGAAAACTCAAGAAAATTTTCTGGACTTATCCAGAAGAAGGATGAGAGCCTAACTTGAGTGGGAATTATCAAACAAATAAATAACTGGCATAAGGGTCTGCTCTGGCACAAACATAGAGGCATGTAATTTATTTTCTTTATTAATTACTATGACTAAGAGAAGGCATTGTAAAGAAAGCATGCTTTCAACCAGTACTTTAAAACCTGAGGAGATGATAGCTAGTTAGAAGGGCATTAAATATCAGTCTTCTTTACCTAGGTCTTTTACAGCTACAAAGCATCAGACTTCTCTATTTCTTTCACTCTTGGTCTTTAAAAAGAGTTAACTTCTTAACATAAACCAGAACATTTCATTGATTTACATCTCTCTAGTTTTACTGGATTTTTCAAAACAATTCCACTGTTCTCTACTAAGGCTGTTTCACATGCACATTCCTCAGACTTCACTGGAGAATGTATTCTATGTCTTTGCTTTGAGCTAAAAGTTGCGATCAGTTTATTTAGTGCTTAGTGCACAGAATACCATGGTGGGGTGTTTGCAGAGTGAAGGCTTTGGTTTACATATCTTAAAAGTTAAAAATTAGAGGAAGTACTCATATTTAAAAATGGAATTTACTGGATATATCTATGTACTGATGGACTGTCTCTGAGGATTCAAAGTGGTCTTGGAAAAGCTGGATCAGGTTCAGATAGCTATCAAAGCACCTCAAAAGTTAATTTATTCAGTAAAGTTTTCAGGCGATCAGTAAACATTCACAAAGGGATGATTCTCCTATATGTAAATTCCAAAAAGGTTTTTTAGACAATCTCATATTCAAGTAAGTATTTGCTCTAGTCCTACTTTAAGGAGATATTACTGCAGTTACCCAGGAATATAACTCTTCCTTTACAAATGTAGTTAATGACCATATTTTTCCTGTATATCCTTATTAAAGAAAAAAAGGACACCAAGACTCAACAGGAGCCTAGATTATCAAGTGTTCAAGTAACAGAAAGCAAAATTTATGCAAACACCTCTTGCCCCCTCTGGCCTGCCTGCTCTTAGTCTTGCATAACTGCTTCCTTTAACTTTGTGCGGTGTTATCTAAAAATACAGACTATCTGCAGACTCATTTTACTTTGTAAAATACACATACTTTTAGGAGGGTGTGGACTATTTCAAATGTAATTTTTGCTCACAAAAATACTACTATAGTACCAGCAAGCTATATTTAGCACGTGAGGACTAATTCAAAGCAGGCGCAGTACCCATTTGTGGAACTGAAAATCAGCTATTCTGTTTACCTGGTTGCTCCACCACGTAACTGCCACATGCAGGCCATAATCACAACAGACTTTAGGGTCTGCCCAACTTCTCCATGTATCAAAGGCTTCAATGAGAGAACAGCCCTTCTGAGGGACTGCAAAGTCAATGATCATAGTGGTTCCTCCTGCTATAGCAGCCTGCAAGGAAAAAAAGTTAATATTTCTCAATCAGAGAGAATGTAAGTTTGCTCCCACCCTCTCTGATACCCTATTCAAAAATTAATCTTGATACACTGAAAAGCTAAAAAGCCACTGAAGAGTTTCCATGAGTAAAGTCTAAATTTTCAAAATTATTGTGGATATTGATTTCACCTCCTTCAAGAAGTATATTCTTAATCTGGTATCCAGCACAATCATTAGGAAATTCCCAGACTGAAAGAGAAGTTTTCACACACGTACAAAATCTTATTAAATATTTGGAGATGAGTCTGCAGCATTCATGCATCGGTGAGTTGCCTTAAGCAGGTGGGGTCATCAAAAAAGAACAGCAGCAGAAGACCACAGTGGACTTGAGAAGTGCTTCCTCAGAGTCCATGTATTAGAAAAAATAAGACTGTGAGACAGGAAAGTATTAAGTGCTAGAAGCACAGTGAAAAAAACTGATTCAGTTAGAAAATCTAGTGTGAAAATTCCCTAATTTGTATAACACCAAAAGGATTTTATAAGTGTTTGAAAGTTATTTTTATTACTGACAAAGTATCATGTAGTAAAACTGCATAGCAGGTTTTTAAATAGAATTAGGTATTTATGTCTTCTATATAAATACTTACAAGTAAATAAATAAGCAAAAATCTTATTTCTGTTATGTGGATCAAAAATGGCTTTTAAACCAATGATTTTCACTCTCCTTTATGGACAATTTAATTACTACTTTTTCTTCCATTGAAGGTTCTTTGTTAGTCACTCCCAGAAACCAGATAATTTTCTCCAAGAGAGGTTGTTCAAACTCTTACATTTTTTTTTCAACAAGATGAATTGACTTACTTGTTAAAAGGATTTAGAACTAAAGAATATTTACAGAATTCAGTAAAAAAAGAAGTCATGGGTTCCAAAACTCCATTAAAAA
>NW_009970723.1:11812804-11816006 GCF_000747805.2 Chaetura pelagica
CTTTCCCCCCCAACATCTCTTTTCCCCTCTCTTTGTAAGAAGAGTTATTCTGTGCCTTGCTTTATTTAACTGAATGGGTAAATCTTAGCTAATCATTGTATCATATTTTGCAAGAGCTGGGATCCAACTCTGTCTCCCTGATTCTCTTGCCAGAATTTGTCAGATGATGACCTTTAGTAAATACCTCTGAACAATTTCCATACTTTGACCTGGGTTAAGAAGGTGCACAATGTCTAACTTCTTGACGTCTGATCACTTAGCTGGATCTAGGGTCTTCTTTTACACACCAAAGTCACTATGTGAATGTGCTGTTTTGTGTACAGTCTCTGTTTTGCAGCTTCCCTCTCCAGTGCCTCAAAAGGTTATTAAAAAATTATTCAAAACCTCAAAAACTATTACTTTTTTTTTTTTGCAAGTCAGCACAAAATTCATCTCACTCACTTTAGGATTTCACAGTGTAGGCACCTACATCTTAGTTAGTCTGCATCTTTGATTCTCTTTAAGGTCAATGGAGGCACTTTTAAGAAGGAGATCACTGACACGTTAAGAATGCTTTTTAATAGGAAGCTGCAGTCATTGCTGTTCCTTTTGCATGTTTTCTCCTGTCAAAGAAAATCACCTTCTGACTTCAAGTGACATTTGTTTGATTTCTCTTGTGATGCCAATTTCTAAATACATTGTTGATAACTGGTTTACAAAAATGGTCTCCACAGAGATTGTTGCAGAATATGAAAAATGTTTATATAAATATATATATACTGTGTACAATATATCCAATAAAATAACAGCAGCAACATCAGCAAATATAGCTTGAGTTGGAATAAATATTTTTATGGAAAGAAATATGCCAGTAATTTAAGGGTAGCATATAGGTAATTTGTGGTCTTTCCTTCAGTACTCTAGGCTCAACATTAAAAGAAGCCAAATTCCTGTTAGAGTATGGAAATGTACAATTACACCACTCAGATAATCTACCTCTCACTCTCATGACAAGATGGGGCAAGTAAGAAACGAAATATTGTGTTTAAGAGTAGGGTCAGTCCAAGCAAGAGAGCAAAGGTTCTTAATAGTTGTATGGTTACTGCACCACACCATTTGTTCAAAGGAGTTGAATTTCATTATTTAAACTGTTTCAAAGAGGCAAATGGTATTTTGCACATCAGAAATAAATGTACATCAGAGAAGTCCATTTCTTTAGAAGGGATGCAACTATCACTTTCTGCTATTTAGTCCTGCTCTGAGAGGGACAGGATATAACAGCCTCTCTGAGGATGCTGGCTAACAGACAAGCCAAGTAGGGCAATGTGATCTCTTCTGTGGGCAAAGGATTTCAGTCTGCACAGCAAAGCTTTCCAAAAAGTACCCTACAAATTTTAGGGAGCTCTGTAGGAGTTATTTTTGCAGTATGGAGATGATGCATAATACTGCTCATACTAGTAACTGATACACTGCTAACGCAGGGAATACAATGAGATCAGCTACAAAGCTGAAAAAACCCACTCCAAGTGTAAAACGGGGAGAAATTAGATCCTTCTAGAGTGCATATTTGAACTGGACTTTCACTTAGAGACACAGTAAGGTTCAAAGTGAATGACAGAAGAAAAGCTTACATTTTCCCTCTAACAGAGGAGAAAGATCAAATTACCCCAGAAGTGCTCCCAACACACTGGGGAGTTAAACTGTGGCTTTAGTTAACCTTTGCTCAGAAAAGTACTGAGTTTGTTCCATGCACCAATGCAAGTTGTAGTCTGTATGGTGACAGCCAGAGTAAATGACTGCATTTAACACTTGCCACCCACAGTTAGAAAAGTTTTTGGATTAATCAAAATAACATTTTGGTTGCAGATGAACCTGTGAGTACCCCAGCCACTTATTACAGTGTTCCAGACAAGGGACAGTAACAAGAGTGTTTGACTCACACTGTCTCTTCTAGAATATTGAATAACCAGAAAACATCCCTTTCTATGAAAGCCCAGATACACAGACAGACAGACACAGGACATGTATGTGCCACCCACCTTGGTTCCTGTATAGAAGTCATCTTTTGACTTGCTACCCATAAAAGGAAACTCCATGTGCGTATGAGTATCAATGCCACCAGGGATCACCAGCTTGTTGGTTGCGTCCAGCACAACAAGTCCAGTCGTTGGCTCAGGGTTTAGGTTTGGCCCCACTTGCTGCACCACTCCATCTTCCACATACACATCAGCCACCACAGAGAGGTCATCATTCACAACTTTTCCCCCCTTGATCAAAAGTCTCTGCTGAGCCAGGTTTTGTTGTGGCATGGGAGCCTAGAAATCAAGAGCAAGACCTCAGCTCAGAAAGTTGCTCTTGCCCGAGAGTATTTCACTGTCAACCCTTCTCCCAGAGCAGCAGTTATCTCCAAATGACCCTAAACATGCACCACACTGTGCTCTTCAGAGAGCAGAGGAATTGCCCCCTCTGCCTGTGGTAGCTCCACCTCCTGTCTCCGAGGAGCACCAATGCCCAGTGAGTGCAGCGAGCCAGCACACAGGGTTGTGGCAGAGCATTGGCTTTGCACCAGAATGGTTCCAGACTGCCTGGAGCTGTCAGGACCAGGCTTTCAGAAAGCTCCAACTGGGTTTTCATGGCACTTTCTCCAGCCTGTCCCGTACACCTCAGGGAACAAAACATGCTGGGCTGTTCTGAAAATGTGGCCATTCATCAGTCTTTGATGCCCCAAGGTGACCCCAGCTCTCTTTAATGGGGTTTAAGGAAACCAAGGGTGACCTGGGCTCTCCACAGAAGTGGACAGGAGGCACAAGGGTGACCGGAGCTCCCTGCAGCACTGTCTGGGGAGCAGGGCTGTGTTGGTCCACACGTCAGACCCATCTCAGCCGAGCCCCCACCAACCATTACCGGTGGGTCTGCTCTGTGGCCTCCAAACTGAGCTGCTGCCAGAGGACACCAGCCCTCAGGAACTGCTCCTGAGCTGCTTCTCAGGAGCCAGCTTGGGACACACAACCCTCAGGACCCAAGCACTGCCCTTGCGCCCATGACAATACTTGGACAACACACAGACCTGAGGGGAGAAGCCCCTCGGGGATCTCTAGAGGCTGCCTGGCCTCTCCTCACCCTGTCAGCAGGAGGCTCGGGCGGCAGGGGCGGGTAGTCCTTCTCGAAGGACCACGTGAAAATCATTTTCCGGTAGCCATTGCTTTGTGCCATGGGCACTGTC
>NW_009970723.1:11816512-11822507 GCF_000747805.2 Chaetura pelagica
CGTGAGCCCGGCTGGGAGAGGCGGCTTGAGCGTTTCGGGATACAGGCACAGAAAAAGGGGCGAGAAAGCGAAACTGGGATGGCTAGAGAATTCGCTGAAAGCTCGGAGCAGGAGAAGAGGAAGGACGTGGTCTAACCATCCCAGAGGCACCTGCACTATGGACTTTTCCAGCTTTTCTCCTCCCGTAACCTGGGCTTTGCATGCTCAGCAGTGATACTGCTCAAGAGTCTCTGAATCTGCTGAGCAGCCCCAGCTCCGTCCCCTGCACCTCTTCCAGCCCAGCAGCCGTGGCTGCAGAGGAGAGCGTTGTCTCCGAGGTCCGTGAGAGGGTGCACACATACACTGCCAAAAAACCCCACTTTGACTAGTGACACTAAACTGGGAAAATTCTCACCTTCCCGTCAGCATGTCACCTTTGTTCCTTCTGTCTCAGTGGGTAGGACAGCAGTACCAGGCATTTGCTTTTTTATCTGCTCATCCCAAATTGTCTTGTTTTATGCCTCCCATTTGTGTGGTGGGACAGAGACCCACGAGGATTTGTCACACCACATAACAACAGCAAAGGTCAAAATTTGTTCGGAAAATCAGGGCAGCAAACAAGAACAACAAAGTAAGTGTATGGTGAGAACAAGCACAAATAAGAACAAACACCCGCGTGGTACTAAACAGGCAAGAAACACTAACCTGCAGCTACCTTGTCTGCTGGATTTAAAGCTGATGAAAAGACAAGGGTCAAGGTACTGTGGTGGGAATTCAGGCAGGAGCACTGCGTTGCTTATTACAATGGCATTGATGAGCCAGGAACAGCTGAGTTTCTGCAGTGTGATTATTCAGATGAAGGATAGAGAAAGAAACACAGGAAGGAAATCAAACTGTGGTCCTCTGAAACACAAATTGTGAACATCAGAGATGAGTCTGGAAGAGGTCTAGGTGTGCACCAAAATGGGGTAATGTGGCCCAATCCCAATAGAGATTCCACTTGGAATCTCTGCTGCTGCTGAGGCAGTGAACCATTTATCCCACCATACAGATGGGCATGTGAATAGCTGGGCCCCTGGAGATCTGAGATGGGTGTCTCCAGTACAACAGTTTCACTTTGTATGAATAAAGTTAACTTTTTAAAGTGAGGAGACGAGTTGGCAAAGACAGAGGTTAATTTGATCATGTGCAGTCACAATGGGTGAATGTGCCCTCCCTAATGGATGTTTAATAACTCTAAGTGGAACAGCATCAACAAATTATTAAGTATTTACTGACCAAGAGACTTCATCCTGAATCTCACCACTCAGTGCTGAAACTGCCAACCTAAAATAGTAACTTTCATAGTATTTTTCCCTGGCCAGAGAATATTTAATTATTTCTACAAAATTAGTTACATGACAGATCTAGATAATCACCTCCAACTATGCCTGTGGGCTAGTCGCTGTGGTAAACTGTTCCTGGTAAAGTTCTTCCCCAAAATTGTGCAGGAGGAGATTTGAGGGAAGGCCCACTACATCACAGCAGACTGTGGTGAGCACCAGAGTATTCAGTTCCCTTTTTTGTATGCTGTGCAGGAAAGAGCTGACGTGACTGACACCTAAATAGTGAAGAGTAGCATGGCTCAAAATCCTATTTACCTCTGTTCCTGAACAGTGTTGGGCTTTGAGCTTCATTACCCCTCCTCTGATTTCCTTCTGGCTAATTTAGGTTTTGTGGATTCTACTTTTAAGAGTCCAAACATTCCTACTTGTAACTTCATGGCCGACTGAGGTCTCAAAAACTGGCAAGATAATTCAGAGTTATGCCTTACAATGCTATGCCTAGGAAAACTGAATCTATCCCAAAGGTGGTTTTGAACACATTAAATAGCTTACTGTTAGATATCAGGATTCTATCTAAGTAGTCTTTTATTTAGTCCATTTGGAAAAACGAGATAAAATCACATCAGCTGCATTTACATACATTTGGTAAATATTTGATATTTCATAGCTCAGCTGTCCCTGGAAAGAATGGCCTAAAATACCACCTATTGGGACAGAAATAATCTTTATAATACTGTGAGAAGACAACTGGCTCCATGCTCGTAATGATCATTGAGTATGTGTTGCTGCTGCAACAAGACCTCTGGCTCCTAATTGCTTTTGTAACCTTCACTCACCTACAAACCCTTTCATTCTTCATCCTTCTCTTTGCACAGTTTAAAACAAATTTTTGCTCTGTAATCAGTGGCTGACTCTGCACTGTTGTAATGATTTGGGCCTGGAGTTACATTTCTTCAAAATAGCTAGGACTAGGATGTGCTTTGGATTTGTGCTGAAACAGTGTTGCTAACAGAGATGTTTTGTTACTGCTGCACAGTGCTTTTCAGCTTCTCACCCCACCCGGCCAGCTTGTAGGCTGAGGGTGCACAAGAAGTTGGGAGGCGACGCAGCTGGGACAACTGACCCAAATGGACCAAAGGGATATCCCATACCATATGACATTGTGCTCAGCATATCAAGCTGAGGGAAGAAGAAGGAAGGGGGATGAAGAAGAGTGAAGAAGAGTGTTGGTATTTGTTGTTCCAAGTACGCATTACAAGTATCCATTTGTTAACAATATTTATTCATCAGTGACCTAGACAAGGGGACAGAGCATATCCTCAGCAAGTTTGCTGATAATACAAAACTGGGAGGATTGGCTGACACACCAGAGGCCTGTGCTGTCATCCAGCATGACCTGGACAGGATGGAGAGCTGGGCAAAGAGGAATTTACTGAGGTTCAACAAGGGCATATGCAAGGTCCTGCACCTGGGGTGGAACAATGTCATGCATCAGCATAGGTTAGGGGCTGACATACTGGAAAGCAGACATAAGGAGAAGGATCTCAGAGTCCTGGTATACAATAATTTAAAAATGAGCCTGAAATGTGCCCTTGTGGCCAAGAAAGTCAATGGCATCCTGGGATGCATTAGGAAAAATATGACAGTAGGTTGAGGGAGGTCATCCTCCCCTTTATTCTGCCCTAGTGAGGCCACACCTGGAATACTGTGTCCAGTTCTGGGCTCCCCAGTTCAAGAGAGACAGGGAACTACTGGAGAGAGTCCAGTAGAGGGCAACAGAGATGACTGGGGGACTGAAGCACCTCACTTATGAGGAAAGGCTGAGAGAGCTGGGACTCCTGAGCCTGGAGAGACTGACAGGAGAGCTTACCAATGTCTACAAATACATAAAGGATGGGTGCAAGGAGGATGGAGCCAGACTCTTTTCAGTAGTTCCCAGTGACAGGACAAGGGGCAAGAGGCACAAGCTGGAACATAAAAAGTTCCATTTAAATATGAGGAAAAACTTCTTTACAGTGAGCATGACAGAGCACTGGAACAGGCTACAGGGAGTTTGTAGAACCTCCTTCCCTGGAGAAATTCCAGACCTGCCTCGATGCAGTCCTGAGTAATGTGCTCTAGGGGATCCTGCTTTAGCAGGGCAGTTGGAGTGGATGGTCTCTAGAGGTCCCTTCCAAGACAGTTCTGTGATTCCTTTATTATCTGGGGGAAAAAAAAACCCTGCAAATGTTATGTATATTGTTTTGGCTGATCCTGAAATTCAGCAGTTCTTTTGAAGGAGTTTAAAGGTGGAATTATAACTGTTGCCCAACATACCAGGCAAGAGAAAGAAAAACGAAAAACCTCTTTTCCTTGCCATACCATGGCAGAACTAAGATGTCTGTTTATGATCTTCCTCATTATCCTGTATATTTTTTCTGCCTTTGTTTTCTCATCTGATGCTCTAGAACCATTCCCTCAAACTGTGGCTGTCAAAGGTGCTTCTTAATTAACCAAAGGAAAGATGACAGGTTTAAAATAATGCATTTTATCAATTGTTCTTGCTCCATTTTCTACACCTGGAGAAACAGCCAAAATTTATTTATGCATTTCTGTTGGCATATCTTCAGACACTGGAGCATCTGGTTGCAAAGGTCCAAATGCAATTCTCCTTAATTGTTCTGCTTCACCTCTAACAATCTGAGATTTCTGTTCTGATTCAGATACACTCTGTAAGTTAAGACCTACAACGTATCCTTATTTCAGGGGCCTTTAACAAACCTATTCCTTTGTCCTTTACCTTTTGCTTAAGAAATCATTATCATTTGTTAGGAAGTGCAGCCTGAACCAGAACTCCTTTCCTTATCTTATCCATTCCTGACATGACATGCCTCACCCTATCATTCTGACTTATTTTTGGGGGGGTCTCCTACAATTTCTTATAAAAAATAAAAATAAATTAATTCATTGCTCAATAATTACATTCCTTTAGATTTTCTAGTCCATGTTATTCCAACCCTCACATCACTTAAAATCAAAATTCAGTGACTCACCTTTTAAACTTGTTTTTTTTTACCTTTTGTGTTCCAAACTTTTCCTTCCCTGCATAAGCAGCATACAGGGTGACTGTAATATAATCTTTCAAACTGAAGACTGTTAGGGGTCGGGCATGAATGCAAGCGAAGTAAACTATTTCAGATTATATCTTTTCTTTGGTACTTCGATAACACAATTTGGTCACAAGGAGGAACTAATGCTGAATCTAAGCTGTTCTGCTAGATTTCAAGGGTGGAGGGGAAAATACTACAAACATTAGTTTGCATCAGGACATTCATGAAGATTAGCTACATTTTTTAAGAGCTGGCTTTCCTCAAATGCCCTTTCTCAAAGTGCAATTAGGACTCAAAACTCTAGATTGCTCATAGAGGCAATTCTCTCATTTCCCCCATCAGTTATAGAAGTCTCCTCTTATCTGAATTGTCAGATAATACTTCCAATTCAGTGAATGTCTCCAAGTTACTATTCCCCAGATAGACCATAGTGTGTTATTGGATGTGAACATAAGCCTTGACAGGGCAATTAATATTGACATGATAGAAATGTTCTGCTACAAAACTTTACAGTATCAAGACCAATATGCGTGAACTTACTTAATTTACTTTGAGAAGGGAAAGCTGCTACAGGAGTCAAATTCCATAGATGACAGAAGGAAAGCAGTTTCAGCTATGGAACTGCTTACCTCTCTGTATCTTCAGGCAAAGGGACAGGACAGACTTCTCCCTTGTCCTTTCAGAACATACCCCATTTTGGACAATTGGGTTGTAAATTTTAGGAGTTTAGTTGTCAACCACTTATTTTAAAAAACTCGTGTGAGGCAAAAAAAAGAAACAGCCAAATAACTCATCTCAATTACAGGAAGATTAAAGCTGTTAAAAGATTTCTGGAAAATGTACAGTTTCCTTAAGACAACTGCAGCAGTCAAGCAGCTGCTGGATAATAAAACAGGACAGCAAATAATCACTTGCCAGAAAGGAAGAAAAAACTCATCTCAACAGGAAAATCCATTATTAACTTTGCTCTGCAGTAAGTATTTACTGTAAGAACTCACTGAAAAAGTATTTGTTCCCCAAATTTGAATTGTGGTTTTCCTAGACTGAATCCAAGCCTTGCCACAATTTCGTTATTTGGCATTTGGATAGGAAGTGGAACACAAGATATTGTAATTAATTCTAACATTCTACCTGGGAACCTATTTTGAAAGAAGAGCTATCAGCAACACTTGCTGAACTTCTAGTGAAAATGGACTCCACTCGGGAGCCAAAACAAGCCCTTGTAGCACTGGAGGCTCAGTCAGCTCCCTCAATGTTTCAATGCAAATCAGATGTCAAGAAAAGCATAGTATGTGAAAAGAAACAATAACAAACTTCTTCCATGCTTAGAAAGTTTCACATTAGGAGAAAAATCATCTCACAAAAACCTACATTCTTCAAAGCTTTCAGATGGAAATGATTTATTACAGAAAAAATAAAAATAGATCATTCCACAGTGAATCATCCTGACTTTTCTTCCAAACGTCCTAGCATTGCAGCACAGGTAAACCAAGAATCACTTAAATAAAAAATTAATTTGAGGAGCTCCAAAATACAAAGAAATGAAGTAAACATGACTAAACAGAAGTCTCAGTAAAAAAAAAAAAAAAAAAAAAAAAAAAA
>NW_009970723.1:11822535-11863711 GCF_000747805.2 Chaetura pelagica
AAAAAAATGAAAAAAAAAAAGTCTCAAAAAAAAAAAAAAAAAAAAAAAAAAAAATCAATGAAAAAAACCTACAAACAACCAAAGGAAACCCAAGCCATATTAATCACTCCCTTTAAATTCTCTAAGAAAAAAAAACAACACTGCAACAAGTTAGCCTCATACAAATATGAATTTTATTTACAATTTTCCAAATTCTCAGTCAAATCCAACTTCTCAGTTAAATGTGTAGCATTTCTCCTTTAAAACAAATTAAACACTGTTATTTTTACATCTGCAATATGAAGTCCATAGGTACATGCTATTTGGGGCATCTAATGGAACAAATTTAGATTGCTTAATGTTTGTGTATAACACGAAAGGCATACTAGGAAGACTCTTTCTTCAAAATGTACCTGTCTCAGGGACAAACATTTCCACAACTGCTTTCTAAGGACAGTTAGGAAGGTTTAAAACCCCAGTATTTTATAACAGGACATACTGTCCAAATAAATTTCAGGGTGTGTTATACCATGTTCATATTGCAGTTTCCTGCTCCATATGCAATGCCACTGAAATCAGACTAAAGATTACCCACAGATTTAGATATTATTCAATGTGAATAAAAATGGCCATTGATGACTTTTACTTGGGTATATGTAATTATGGGCCAATCTGTACCTGATCTGGTACCAGTGTGATGTGATCTGTTCTGAAACTTGAAACCACATGGGTCATTATAATAAAATCTTTTACAACTGTATTGCACATAAGTTCCTCAAAAGCACAAATCTACATAACCGTGTACTGAACTCAGAATTTACCTGCTAACTCTCCTGAATAAAATCAATCAGATGGTAAAATTGTTTCTTTTTCCCATCCCAGTGTCTATGAAAGAAGAGAAGAGGGAGAAGATATATACATGTTGGAATCCATTTGATTATTTGTTTCTTCTGCACGTGATTTGTACTTCAGAGATGAGGATTTTTAAAAAATAAAATAAAAAGCCAGACAGACCTTGGATTTATCTTTAAAAGTACCTCAAAAACATAACAAAAATTCAATTTAATTTTGATACATATTAAAACATTTTAGTCAGTTCTGCCCAACAGCATAACACGACAGAAAAGCACAAGACTTTAAACATGCTTTAAAATGACATTCAACAAAGTATTTAAAATTTAATAAATAGCATACAATCACACACAAATACATTTCATACTGGATCTTTAAGCCTACTAAAAACAGACTGGCAAAGAATAAATAAAACAGTAGTTGACATTTTTGTTTTTAAAAGGTATAGATTCTTGTCACGTTAGTAGCCACATATTAACCTGCTTATCAAAGAATTGGAAGTTATGAGCTTTTTTTCCCACTGATCTTTTTTTGCTCCAACATTTGCTTTTAAGTGTAGTATCATTAAAAAAAAACACACTGGAAGGGATTTTTTTTTTAAACTACCAGTCTGCAACCAAGTAAACCAGTTTTTAAATACTACGAATAAATAGGGAATTAGTAAAGCAAATTCAATTGCAACAAAAATGCAACACCCCAAGAAAAGAGCCATGGAAATATATAGCCATTGCAATATTAGACAATAATAGTACTTAAAGTGATAGTGCTTGTGCACTAAGCTCATTATAGACCTTAATATGATTTTAGTGCAAATCCCTTGAGTCCAAACAAGCTTTATACCCTAAAGGATTAGGGAAAGATCTATTACCAGTTGGAACTTACTCTGTAGTGTATTTGTACATATCAGATATGTAGAGAACTAACACATACTGTAATATCTTCGGCCCTTTTTAACTTCAAATCAAAAAGACTAATGACTGGGGATTTTACATACTATTTGGCTGTACCATATTAGATTGCAGTTTAGGAAAGCCAGTGCTATAAAAGCTTTTTCCATCGGTTCATCTATTATATCTAAATTTCACAAATCATTGCATTTTGTACTTCTGAAAGAAAAGAATGCTCCTGGAGAAAGTTTCTCCTCCCTTTAAATAAGTTCACATTATGATGAAATTCAAGAATATTTAGACAAAGAGTTGTATGAACTCAAAGAAAAGTACATATTTAACATTAACAATCCTTACCAGCATTTAGCATATTAACTTACAAGTATGTTGGCAATAATACAAGAGTCAATTCCTAAAGGAAAATATATCTGTACAAATTCACCTGTTAATATGGGGTTAAACAGGCAGCCAAGGTAGTCTTGAGCAGCCACGTTTTCTGTTTGAACTACAGTACCAGGATAAACTAAATTTGAAACTAACTGGGATAACTTCAGTTTAAGCAGTAATCAGATTATACTGGATACACACATTGTGTATTCAGAGCCATTAAAATGTTCACTCTAATAGTTCTGCAACGTCATCCAGTATAAGAAGTGTTTCATTAACCACACAGGCTAAAATAGTTTTCACATAATGTTGTCCTGGATTTTTTAAAACTAAAAGCTAATTTTAATTGTGAAGTACAAAACAATGACAGATATTGCTCCAACTTGTACACAATCTTTCCTAAACAATCCGTACCTAGCAGAGTAATAATGCCTCATCGTCACTAGTTTCATTTTTCACTGTTGCCTCTAAGCAAGTGTCAGGTATCTGGGCAGTGTGTACGATGCCACAGCTCTCACAGGGGCCATCTCGACTGCATGACCTCACACCGTGATGTGTCGCACTGTAAGGCTGTCTAAGCCCTGGTCCTTGATCTGAGCTGAGATCAAGTAGAGGTCTTGAACAGTCATTCATGTCAAAGTCTGATGCTACATCAGAGACTGGAATTAGCATTTCAACATCATCATCCTCTTCTCTTACCCCATTATCAAGCTGTCTCAAAGGACTTTGGTTCTGATTGACTGAACTTGATCTCCCTAAAGTAAAGCGTACCCAGCGTAAGCCTTGAGTCATACGACTTAGCGCACTGGAGAGCTGGTGACGTGCGGGACTTGTGCTTGGGGGCTCCATACTTGTCGCTTCCCTTCCACCATCTGTGTTACTGCTACTGCCACTCTGAGCAGAGGAACTCCCACATGCTCCAACTGTTGCTTCTATTGCTGTTGTAGGAGGTACTTTCTGAGGCAAGGTGGCAGCAACACCACCAACTGCTCCTGCTGTGTCTCTTCTTTCATTTTCTGTGTCTGTATCATCAGATTCAACTGAAAAGAGACTTCTGTGAGTATTATTTCTTTCAGCTTCTCTACTAGTACTTTGGCTGGCAACATCATCTCCATCTGCTGAGACCAATGCCAGTGATCCAGAATGACGTGACCTTGCAAAATTAAAAATTCTATTCCAAATGTTACTTGATCTGCCAGCAATAGGAAGTCTGATTGAGGTAAATCCCAGCTGAGATCGTACTGCCAGTCTCAGGTTTTCCAGAACTGAAGCCTAAATGAGAAGACAAGCAACAATTAAGCCATGACAGTACACTGGCACTGTTCTAATAAAAGAAGAACAACAGCTATTGTGCAAACAGCATCTAACCATGAAGTTAAATGTAGAGTCCTAAGTACTAAAAAAATGTTGTATCTTTAACTTTAAGGATCTGGTGTATGTAGCAACAGGCTATTTAAAAAACAAAGCAGGCATGAAAGAATCACAAAATGTTTGGAGTTGGAAGGGACCTCAAAGATCATCAAGCTCCAACTCCCATGCATGGGCAGGGACACCTCCCACTAGAACAGGCTGCTCAGAGCCCCATCCAACCTTCCCTTGAACACTTCCAGGGATGGAGCCCCCACAGTATCTCTGGGCAGCCAGTGTCTCACCACCCTTACACTGAAGAATTTTTGCCTCATCTCTAATCTAAATCTCTCTTCTTTCAGTTTAAAAACATTACCCCTTGTCCTGTCACTGCAAGCCCCTGTAAAAAGACTGTCCCCAGCTTTCCCGTAGCCCCCTTCAGGTACTGGGAGGCCATTATGAGGTCCCCCCTGGAGCCTTCTCTTCTTCAGGCTGAACAACCCCAACTGTCCCAGCCTGTCCTCATAAAAGAGGTCCTCGGATAATTTTTGTGGCCCTTCTTTGGACACGCTCCAACAGGTCCACAACTTTCTGGTGCTGGGAGCACCAGAGCTGGACGCAGTGTTCTAGGTGAGGTCTCACCAGGGCAGAGTAGAGGGGTAGACTCACTCCTCTCGATCTGCTGGCCACACTTCTTTTGATACAGGCCAGGATGGAGCTGGCCTTCTGGGCTGCAACTGCACATTGGTGGCTCATGTCCAGCTTTTGGTCCACTAGTACACCCAGGTGCTTTTCCACAGGGCTGCTCTCAAGTGTAACCTCCTCCAGCCTGTATTCATATTTGGGTAACCTCAGCTCAAATGCAGGACTCTGCACTTGGCCTTGTTGAACCTCATGAATGCAATGTTGAACCAAGAATGCATCCCCTTGGGTAGGACTGTCAATTTCCTAACTGAAGTAGTTGTCATCAAGGCATTCCAGGAGTCTCCTGGATTGCCTACAACTTGCCGTGTTACTTTTCCAACAGATGTTGGGATGGTTAAAATCCCCCAGCAGGATAAGAGCCTGTGATCGCGATGTTTCCTCAAGCTGGAGTGAACAGGTTTCATTGATAGGCGCCACTTGATTGGGTGGCCTGTGACAGAATCCAACCACTAGGCTCCCTTTGGTGTTTCAATCTCTAATTCCCACCCATAAACTTTCAACTTGCTCATGGCTATTTTTTAGGGACAACTCTAGAAATCTAGATTCTCTTTAAAAAACATTGTGAACAGGGAAGTTAAGAGGACATACGTATGGAAGGAGAATAAAAGCAATGAAGTATAGAAGGTATATTTTTTCCCAAATCATGGACCTCTAATTAAAGGCAAAGTGAAAACCACCCTGCTCTGTAACCTGGATATGGAACACAGATTACAGAAAAATACATTCACAGACCCAGTGCATACCCAGTACAGCAGGTACGCAAGATCTACTACATGCAATCTTACCAAGAAGATAAAGTAGTCACTGTGGCTTTCAGACTACAGTACATAGAAACATGCCTCAAAAAGTTCAGGATTTAAAAATTAAATCTTCCAGAAACATTTAACAGAGGTGACCTTTCCTTATCCACTATCATGGGGCTGCCTAGAATAGAGACTAAATTAAGTATCCTCTCCAGCAGATGCCTGTAGTTTTATTTTTTTTCCCATTCTGGCATTATCAGTTAATTCCAGTTTCAAAAAGCTTTAATGCTTCTGTTTAATTAACATTATCTTATGTGTTCTAAACCATAGATTTCCCAAATTCGGTATATGTTTTCTAGTCATTCAGCTGTAGAACAATGCATGCCTGAAATTTTCTGAGTAAAACCTCTTGTAACAACTGTGACTTGGGGGTCCCTTACTGTGCCACAGCTAAGTTGCTCAATCCTCAAGTATCAGGGCATAAGACCTGCCCTATTCACAGATGTGCTTATTTACAGGATAAATTCCATATTTGCATCTTTTAATGACAATTATGACAAAAATACAGAATGTTCTCCAGAAGAGCCTTTTTTTCCCCCCAATTAAACAATTAACATATATGCATATATTTAACTTTATTTACATACACTGAACTTCAGTGTTCTCACGCTGTCAACTTAAGTTCCCTTCCACAGTTCTTCATACACCACAGCGCATACACATCATGGTACCCAAACAATATTTGATGCACAACTTACCTCTTCCCTTCCAATAGCTTACAGAACGATATTTGAATTAAAGCATAGAAATACTTACATTCAGTAGCCCTACTTTCAAAAGCAACTGGAAATACTGCAACCCACCCTTGAAAATGCACTTCTGAAGGAATGTATTGGTTTTAAGTGGAAAACATACAAACCAGAACAACCCAGGATTAATTTCTCTACTGAAAGGATTGTCAGGCACTGGAACAGGCTGCTTAGGGAAGTGGTTAAGTCACCCTCCCTGGAGGTATTTAGAAGATATAGAGATGTGGTGCTTAGGGACATAGTTTAGTGGTGGACCTGGCAGTGCTGGTAGGTTCATGGTTGGATTTGATGATCTTAAAGGTCTTTTCCACCCAACTTGATTCTATGATTCTACTAACTACGGAAATCTCGACTAGTTATCTTTAGTCTTACACAGACTTGCAATCTTAAGATATATATATACTACGCAAAACAAAGAAAGCTGTACACATCCTGACTTAATACTGACTCCCTCGTGCCAACACTTAAACATATTAAAAATTTTGAGTTTTGTAGTTTTTAGAATACAATTTACATTATCTCTGAAGCTTTTACTCTGGCTGATGTTCTCTCATCTGAAAAAAAGTTTTTTAAACAATGCAACTTCATTCATTAAATAAGAGTAGAAATCTTTACCATGGAATGACAGCATGTGTGAACATGTATGCCTGAAAGAGTAAGTGAAATCTATGGCTGAATAAGAGTCATCAAATCAGTTCTGTTCAAAATGAAAAAAAACCACAATTCCCTTTCTTATGGTCCTGTAATTGTTCTTCCTACAAGGCTCAGCAATATTAGCTACCTGTAAACTTTGCTGTACTAACTGCAACACATAACACAAGATAATGCCAACTCTACTGCAGCACAGCAGGATTCTTAGACTGAGATTTTTTTTTCTATTTCACAAAAGAACAATATTAACAAAAAAGCCATTTTCTAAAAATTGAAAAGGCTGTTTTGATAGCAATGCATTCATTAACCAAATAAGAATTGTGCTAACAATCCATCAGAGAATCATGATGGCTAGACACATATTATCTACTAGCTTTTACTTTGTTACTCATTCCTGTTAATTTTACATATTACAGCCTTGCCTTTGCCATCATCTTTTTAATGCATACTGGGCATCATCATACCTAAACACATGAGCACAGTGGGTATGAATTACCATTTTGCATTAGAAATCTCCAATCTTCTTTCCAGAATTTCAGAGTCCTGGCTTGCAATCTTAACTTATACAAAAATACCAACATAGAACATACAACTAGATCTACCAATCTATTACCTTTCATGCAAGAGGGATTCTATAGTGTGCATTACTGGCATTAATTAACAAGAAAAAAGCCTGCAAATAAAACTGTGGTGCTACCATATTATGATTTTATCCAACAGCCAATTCTTAGCATAATAGTATTCACCTGAAAGGAAGAAAATGAAATGCTATAGAACAAGTAAAATGTCTTTATTTTGGTCTCCTTACAATTTGATTAGTATGCCAGCAATTTTGGAATCTTACCTGATTTGGTGAACAAACAGGAAAATCTTCAACTGGTGGAATTAAACCTTGAGCAATTAACTGTCCATATGATGGAGGAGCTTCTCTTCTTAACAGTTCAGCCTCAACCCTTGACAAATGAGTTTCAAAAGATCTTTCAAAGAGAAAAGAAATTTCATAATACATAAGACTATGATGTACATATGTATTTTAAACTACATCAGATTATTATAATCTGAAATAACACATTTCAGCAGATTAAGTTTTATTAATTTCATTGAAGTTTTGTTGACAAGGAATATAAAATAAGTCCTTGCAGTCTCTCTCCCATGGGTCTATCCACCTGAGACAAGAACAACAAAATCAACCCAACAATAAATTCCTAAAAAAAATAAAAGCACGGCCTAAATATAAAAGGCACCATGAAGGTTATTATATTACTTTAGAAAAATAGAAGAACATGCAATCCCAGTATGAGATAAGTCTACAATAGGATAAACATGCTGTTAAATTCAGAATTGAGATATTTAATTGCGCAAATGCAGCTTCTCCACTCTCTTTTTTTGGTAACATCTGAAAGATTAACTGTCAATAATTAAGTCATCAGAATATTTCTATTCCCTTTTAACTAACCCCTTTTTACTGACAAAGAAGGAACAATGTCTTTAGAAGTTATATGCAACAATAATTGTATGTCAATAAAAATGCTTCAAGTATAACAATAAAAGATATGCAAATACTTAAAAAAATTAAGTTCTCGAGGCCATGTGTTCTACTTACCTTCGCTCAAACATCCTGAGTGAGTACAATTTACAAGTACATCCCAGTGCAATGACGAGCAGCAATCCACAAATAAGACTCCCAATGACAGCTGCAGTTATTACTCTAGTGGGTACAATGACTGGGCAATTCTCTTCATCACTGCCATCACCACAGTCATCTTGAGAATCACAAACCCAGCTCTCAAACACGCAGCGGTTATTTTTACAATGAAAATTTCCTGGCTGACAGAAGAAACAATTTTTTTCATCTGAACCATTGGGGCAATGATTCTGGTAGTTGCAGCGATCTGAACGGGGGTAGCAAACTCCATTTCGAGAGCAGGGAAATTCATCTCTTTGGCACATGGTGCAGTTGGTTTCATCCCTTCCATTTGGACAGTGCCAGTAGCCATCGCAGCGTTGCTGCTCTGTGTAGCAACCCCAGTTTCCACCACAAGGGATTTCCCAGGGCAAACAGAAGCCATCTACTTGATAGGTGGCATTGAATCCTCTTGCAGCATTCACTTTGTCAGCACAAAAATGCACTCTTATCTGTCCTGAGGATGAAACAACTGTGAGGGGAGCATGAGAGTCAAATGCTGTTAGCACACGCAACAACCTCTGTGGATTCTCCTCTAATCCGTCATATATTTTGACATAGTCTCCAAAGCCTGTACCATCAAGTTTAAAATCAGTGAATCGCAGAATTACTTTGCGATGGTCACCAGTGTCTATCAGCCAGGTGCAGTTGCTGCCAGGTGGATAAAAGTCAGGATAGTTGGGAGAACTGAAAGTACCGTAAAAGTATTTTAACCACTGCCCACACGTTGGCACTTCACAGTCTATTTCGTCTACTAGGTCAAGACAATCAATGTTCCCATCACATTTTGAAGATTCTGGAAGGCAAGTGTAAAGCTTGGTGAAGCGAGAAAGACACTGGAACTGATTGTAAGCACAAGTTTGAAGGGTAGAAGCTGATGGAGGACTAGCTTTGGCACAGATTTCTTCATCCGAGTTGTCTCCACATTCATCCATATTATTACATTTCCAGCTTTCTGGAATGCACTTCCCATTAGCACAATGAAACTGGTCACAATCACAGTTTGGTTCATCAGATTTCCCTGGAAAGAAAAAAAGAGAAAAATATTCTCTTTTTTAGAATTTAGGACTTCATGGTTTGCCATGTATTTCTTTCCCACACCATGTAGCTCAGAATGGCAAAACAACTATTTAAAGCCGCTGCAAACCATCACAACTTTCAGTAAGTTTCAAGAAAAAAACGTTTTTCAAGTCAACATTCTGTCAGCACATCAGCATGAGCCTCATTATTAACTGATTTCAGTTAAATAACCCAAGCAAGAAAACAATGCTCGTTTACAGTGATTGAAAAATCTGACTTCTAAGGTACTAGAAACAACTCAGAAAAATACCGCCCTCTCCTGTATCACTCAAAATACAGCAACATTTTGTCTTGCAGTACCATTTACCTCTTTAAATACTTTCTTGTAGCAGTCACACACTCTCCTGTTCCTGTAGGCTCCTACTTTTTACCAAAGGACCTATGGCAAGAGAGAAGCTGGCAGCTGAAGATTAGCTATTGCCACAAAACAAAAAGAAACCCCTGTCCTCACCTCTTCCCACTACTCCTGCCTCTCTTCTAGCAACGAAGAGTGTGCAGCAAAAGCAGAAACAGAAGCTTGCCTGAAACACAAACTTATCCTTTTCAAGTGAAGGATTCAAGTAGTGGTTCAGAAAACATGGAAGTGTGGGGGCTTTTTGTTTATTTTTCTGGTTTGGGTTGGTTGGGTTTTTTGATTTCTTGGGAAAAAAAGAGACACCTTTATTTAAGAAAATGTGGTCACTTGCAACATCAAGAATATTTCTGTCAGGGCTCCTTTTATTAAATTTCCAACCATGTTAAACACAGAAGCATAGCTGGGAAGCAAGCTGTTTCAGCTCTGCAACAACAGCTGAGTGAAAGAACGCTGTATCATTTAAAATCACTGCAATTTCTAAAAACCACGGTATAGACTGTAAAACTGGCTATAAAACAAACTGCTGTGGTCAATCCTCCATAACAAAACAAAACAAAACAAAGCAAAACAAAACTAAACAATCTGCAATGTGGATGATCCTACACAGCAGTCATTCAGGAAATAAATTATATACTAAATCTAAATTACACTATATGTAGGTTTAAAAAAAAAAGAAACAGGCAAGACATCACAAGGAACTTACTGAAATACAGACTCTCCCAGAAGGTTCTGACTTGCTTTACAGTAGAACAAATTCAGATTGGAAGGGATCTCTGGAGGTCAGCTAATCATATAATCTGCTCAAAGCAAGGCTAACCGACATGTGATTGTGTTGTTCAGGGCCTTGTTCAATCAAGTATTTTTAAAGTGACCACAAAAAGTGATAGAAGTCCTCAAATTTATTCTGCATTTCCTCGTATCTAGTCTGCAACTAATCTGCTGTGATAGGTCAAGTCATATCACAGCTCTGTTTTCCTTTTTGCTGTTTTAGTATCTAAGAAAGCAGTATAAAGAAACACTCCACCTTGAAATAATCAGTTTTTTTATAAAAAGATGCAATAGTGTTTGAAAAATTTCACAACTGCTAAGGCTTTTTAAAAAATTAATTCAATAAAAACATGAAACCACTAAAAGTGAAATGTTTTAAGTACTGCTGAAGAGTGCTTAAGTCAATAAATTCACTGACAGAAAGTAAAAGGACAGCAAAAGAAAAGTGCTGCCAGTGATTACACTTGAGAAAATGTTTATTTCATTAAAAAAGAGACCAATAACAAATCTAGTTTACATAATACAATCTCCTTCTTCTGTTACTGACACACACCTCTTGACTTTGAAACTTGGAAAAGTGAACTGCTAGACTTGTCCTGCCTAAATTGAATGATGGTGTGCCATAGGTGGAGGGGCAATATATTAGAATGTGCTTAAGAAGAGTACAGGTTATACTGTAGCTCAATGCTTCCACCTTGCAGAACCTGGAAAATTGTTGAGCAGAAAGATACAGTAAGGACCTGTAAATATTAATGGCAATACTGTAGCAACAAAATAGAACACAATTTCAACCTAAACTCTTCCTTCTGCAGACTTTTAAACATGTCAGAAAAAAGCTGCTTACTTGATGATCCTCATTTAGTATTTTGAGAAGAAATCAAAAAACACCATGGCACAGCTGTATGTATGGAAAAAATGTTAGTATTTCAGGAGTCTCCTACTTCACATTGGGAAACAGGAATGATTGGATAATCATTAAAGCAGATTTGTCAACTTTTCTCTTATACACAGGTCAGTTTACAACATTAGATCACTTTGATCACTGAAACATTACACAACCACTCAATCATGGAATAAGCTCAAACCAAAGTTTCAACAACATTAAAAAACAAAGAAACAAAAAAACAAACAACAAAAATAAAACCAAAACAAATATACAAAAAACACCCCAACAACAACAAAAAACAACTCAAAAAAACCCTACCATAACACAAATAAAAGACATTTTAAAACATTAACATCCTAAGTACTCTAACCAGAGTACTACTGCGTAATACTAACAGGAACAGATAATGTAACAGAAAACATTGCTTATTCTTTGAAAACGTTACAGATCTTTCCAAATGGGATTACAGACTGAAACTGTTTCAAGATCAGAGGAAAAGAGAGGGATGGACTTTCAGAAAACTCTACTAGTGCCTGACGCTTGCCTCCTCTGCCCATTCCACACCCTTACTTCAAACATCCTTCTCAAAGTTACTTGGGCAGGAACGGTACCCTCTCTCTTGCCTGCCATGACATGGAGGCCTCACATGGGTTAACATGGGGCTGTTAGCAGAAACAGGAGCAGAAGATGACCAATGAGACATTGGCTTTTTTTCCCCCCGATCATGTGTTTTTTTGTGAGATAGCAGTAAGCAAAACCCAAGTAGAACATCGCCCTGAATGCTGAGCCAGCATCAAATGCAAGGCTGCATTACTTCTGCCAAGATCTGCTAAACTGCAAAAAGCCAAAGTATAGAGGGAACTATTTTGTAGGCTTGAAAACAGGCCATAGAAAACTATAAACCCTCATGGAAACTTCAGGTTTGTGAAGGAGCTCTGACATGGTGGAAGAATTTGTTAGGCAGAAAGAGCACAGAATACAGAAGAGGGGTAGGCATGGCTTAGGACAGAGGAGATCAAGGCTCATTTTAATGCCTACTAGTGGAACAGGTTTGAAGATGGGTGGCAGTGGGTAGGGGTAAAAGAGTATGAATTGTTTTATGGAAGAAAGGAGTTAAAACCTAGTGCACAGAGATCTGGAGCAGGCCAGAGAGTGGAATATAGGTATACACTGAGGAAGCAAGAGAACACTAAACCATTATGAAAACAAAAAAAAAAATCTATTTGAGGGGTTTTTTTATCATCAGGACATGGCAAACCATTATTATGCTACTATATATAATTCTATGACTGCTTAAAGCTAATAAAAGGTTTGGAACAAGACTTTACTCATTACTGTCTTCCTCGTTTCTTTTGGCTACTAGAGTAAGAACTGCCCATAAACCAGTCTCAAACTATTACTACTGGTAACTAGGGGATTAAAATAATCTATACAACGTAAACTTTCAATAAGCTTTGAATCAATGCCAGGAAATGCATATACTGTAGCCTGCTACAAGAAAGTAGTTCTTGAAACAAAAAACAAAAAATGAAACCATAAAACTGAACTAGTTTTGAAATTAAACTGAAAATTTGAAACATACCAGCAAAGTAGGCTAATCTGAAGCCTTTCCTGGAGATCCTATCATCTGAATGAAATCTGATCCAAACATGATCCTGTGAAGAGATGTATGGTGAAGGGATGGAGGAGCCACATGCTCTATAGCCTTCAATATTCTTGTAGCTTCCAATTGTTAACCAATCTGAGCTGCATCGTCGGGATCCCTCAACATCAAAATCTTGAAAGCTGAGGGAGGGAAGACAAAAAGAGGTCAGAATTGCTACTGAACTGGATATTATACAACCAAGCTGATGAATTGCTACACACATAAATGGAAATTAGCTGTAAGCTCTTTTCTGGTTGGAAATAAAAAGAATGGCTTCTCTACCCATGTAAGAATAGCATTTAACCTTGTTGTGATGATACTTTTGTGTTATGAGGACATCATTAATCCATTCTGTCAAACAGAACATTGCATCCACTACTTAAAGCAGCTCAGTTTTGCTATAAAAAACACACTAAGTCTTCATCTAAAAAATAAAATAAAGTAATTCTGTTCATGCAATTGTCTTTATGAGTCTCATTTAATGATGTTCATATACTAGTAAGTCACTTTAGTTAACCCAAATGTTATAAAAAAATTAGCTAATGCTACACTTAAGACAGTGATCCAACTTTCATAGAATCATAGAATCCTAGGGGTTGGAAGGGACCTCAAAAGATCATCTAGTCCAACCCTCCCTGCCAGAGCAGGGTCACCTAGAGTACATCACATAGGAACGCATCCAGGTGGGTTTTGAATGTCTCCAGTGAAGGAGACTCCACAGCCTCCCTGGGCAACCTGTTCCAGTGCTCTGTCACTCTTACAGTAAAAAAATATTTTTGGATATTCACCTTGAACCTCCTATGCTCCAATTTGCACCCATTACCCCCTGTCCTATCACTGGTCATCACTGAGAAAAGCCTAACTCCATCTCCCTGACACTCACCCCTTACATATTTGTAAACATTGATGAGGTCACCCCTCAGTCTCCTTTTCTCCAAGCTAAAGAGACCCAGCTCTCTTAGCCTTTCCTCATAAGGGAGATGTTTCACTCCCTTAATCATCTTTGTAGCTCTGCGCTGGACTCTTTCAAGTAGTTAACTTTATACATATACTTTATACATATACATATACTTTAACATTATAAATGCAGCTAAATTGTTCAAAACTATGATTTCAGGTAAGATTTGCTGCCAGTTGCACTACTCTGTTACCCATTAGGTGTGTCATGGAATGTCATGCTACAACTGCAGCTGTACCAAGACATGCTGTCATGGTAAGGAAGTGTGAAGGGGAGACAGTCTGGGCAGAACAGGCCAGTACAGACACCACAGTAGTGAACTGGAAATAACATGTGGAACGTATGCTGAGTAGATGAGTGGAAGAAAACAATGTGAGAGAAAAAGATTTGTTTTATGAAAAATAAACAGTACAAAAAAGTTTAGAAAGCATTCTAGTAGATGAACAGCTCAGTTCTACCTACTTCAGATTGCATTTATGTCAGTTTAGCATTTAGTAGAAAGATTGCTGGAATGAAAAAGCAGTACTTAAAAAAAGTAACTGATGTCAAAGCAGATACTTCATAGTAAAGAGCTGATTTTTAGTTCAGCAGGTCTGCACTGGAAACGAAGTAAATCTGCAGCTAAAGCAGTTTCAGAATCAGCCTGTGAAGCAATACTAATTTGCATCTTGATGCTAAAACAAGCCTAGATTTCCCTTGTGGCAGTAATGGGGAATGAACTGATGAGAGCTTGAACCTAAGATACAACTTATTTACGTTACATCTTTAGAAAAGTTACAAGGAATGTGAAACTGTGAGGAGCTCCCTGCACCAAAAGTCAGTTATTTCCAAAACTGAAATCTGATCTATTGATTTATTAATTATACCCTGTAACTTTTACCAACATCATGAGAATTCCTAGCAATGAAGCATGACAGAATTTCCTCTATACCTTTTTAATGCAAAATTCTTGTACTTCAGAAACATTAAAGAAATAAATGAGCAGATAGAAACTTCTTCTAGTCACCAATGCACCAGCTGAAAACAAATGCTACATGGTTGTCTAAGAGCAATTCAGATAAAAGGAGAGACAGAAAATAAGATAAAACAGAAATTCTTCTGTTCTGGTTTGGTTTGGTGGGTTTTTTAGTAGTGGGGGTAGGGCCCCAGGAGTGGCTCAGGTAAGAAGCTGAGAAGCTCCCCCTGCTCCAAAACCAGCCAAGGAGCCATTAGAGGGGCAATAGATTCACCTCAGCGATTAACATACAAAAGAACCGATGTAACACCTCAGCAGAGAACGAGGGGGAGAACGGTGCTGGTGGTTGATGAGGAAGAAGGGGAAGACGGTGCCCAAGCAGAAGTTTCCCTGCAACCCATGGTGAGATGGCAGCTGTCCTCCTGCACTCATGGGGGAACATGGTGGAACATTCCCTGAAGGCACCAGGAGGGGCGAACGTGGCCAGTGGAGCTGGATTTTGTGGACAGTGGATTCGCTGCCAGTGGACTCTGATTACAGAGCTTTCAAAGACCCCGGTGCCACAGGAGTTTGTTCCCAGAGCACCCTGTGACTCTGTGAGAAGCCCACACTGGAGCAGCTTGTTCCAGACTTCATGGGAAAGACTCGTGGAGGAGAGGTTCATGGAGGACTCTTTCCTATGCGAGGGACCCCATGGGGAAGCAGGGAAGGACTGTAAGGAATCCTTCTTCCTGAGGAGGATGGTACGGCAAGAACCACCAGCCTGTGAACTGACTCTAAGCCCTATCCCCTGTCCTCCTGTGCCACTTGGGAGGAAGGAAGGAGAGAAACTGGGAACAAAGTGATTTGGGCCCAGGAAGAAGGGAAGCGTGGGGTAACATATATAAGCACTGCTCTTTGTGTTGTCTGTGTCATGTGTGCGTTTGATTATTGTGAAATTAAATTATTATTTTTTCCCCAAGTTGAGTCTGTTTTGCCTGGGACCTTAATTGGTGAAGAACCCTCCTTGTCCTTTGTCTCAACCCATGAGCTTTGTCCTCCTCATCCTAGAGCGGGGGGGGGGGGGAAGGTTGAGTGAGCGACCATGGGGCTGTTCCTTTGTTGTCATGTTGGGCCCAAAGCACAACATTATTGGTGAGCCAGGCAGGAGAGAGACAAGAGACCATGACACCTACGTTTACAGGAAGGAAGAGGAAATGAGTACATAAAAAATTGACTGTCGTAAATGTCTAATCAGTACTGCTTCAATCCATGTGGTTAATACAGATTAACTCTTACCTTATAGTAATGATCTCCCCGGGGTTTGCATGGATGTACCAGCTACAGTTGATTCGGGCAGGATACTCAGACGGCCATCCTGGACTTGTGATTGTCCCGCTTGGTGATCGAATTTGTTCTGGAATATCTCCACAAGCTAAAAAATACATATATATTGCAAGTAACCTAATTAATGTAATTATTTTTTAAAAGCGAGCAGGACAAAAAACAGTCAACACTTACCAGGGAAAATATCACACTGAGTTAGATGAGGCAGCAATAAAAACACTATCTAAAGGAATTCGTAATGGACTCAGTTCACAACATGTCAGCCAAAAGATGCTTCCCAATGTTGCCAGTGCAGAAGTTCATACTAACATCAGTTAGTACTACAGACTGAATATGATTATTCTACAGACTTTGACAACTTCATCAGTAATGTAAAAGATTTTGTATTTCCTTTATTTTTAACCCTTCAAAAAGACCTAGTTCAATTTAACTATGCATTTCACCTTATATTGAAAAATGCATTAGGAAGTGAGAAATAAATTAAAACAAAACAATCAAGTAGTTAAAATTTCCCATCTTAAGAAGAGCCAGTGCCTGGTCATAATTTAAATACCACCTTCCAACCCTTAGCATATAAATTGTTTTCATATACACTATTCCAATGGTTGGAAGGCAAAGAGTACTTGCTGGAGCACACTTCATTTATAGATATTAAAAGTTAGGTTTACAAGAGACTATTCATAAGAGAGACCTGAGCAAATACATTACTGATAAAAGACTAGAAAGCATTCTTACATTATAAGTGTAGCATTCTGTATTGGCCTTAACTCAGTTGTTCGTTTGTTTCACTGGAGTGTTCCCAGCTCTGCTATTTTATTTCAAGTACTGTATTTATTAGTTCTGTGGTTTTGTTTCACTGTTGTTTCCCCCACAGCAGCCTTATATCCAGCACCTGTCATACATCAACAACCTCAACATAACTAAGAAGGCCAGGATACTCTTGCTACAGAGCCTGAAATTATAAGGAAGTTTCAGAAGTCAGGAAACACATTAAAAATAATTGCCCTCTGTGCCTTTATTTTACAATTACCTCACTGCTAGACCAACTTGTGGATTCTTGAAGTTTACTGGTACTACACTCAGTTACACACAGCAATTTAAACACAAGATCTAATACAAATTTTCATTGTTGTCTAATGATCAAAAGCAGTTAGAACTTCTCAAATTTGGAGTATGTATTTGATTGAATTCTCTGTATTAGCTTAAATACAAAAATTTAGGAAAAAAAACCCCAACAACTCAGTAAATCTATGGTTTTTACATGAAGCTAAAATAAAATTTTGCTTTAAATAGTTCTTCACGTTTCTTATTAGAGCTTCATTCACGATGGACAGTTAAGTGTTAACATATTTGTCTGTGTAACACAGGACTCGTCCTAATGTCTAGGGAGGAAAACATCTTAAGATACAGAAAAACAGAATTGTATTTGAATATTCAATCAACTACTCCCTGGAAATTTCCTTGTTTTAATTTTGAACAAACCCTATAGGTGGTGCTCTAACACCATGATACTTTGGAACTACTTCTGTATGAATGCTCTGGATATACTTTACATTTGTTCAGGCAAGAAAAGGAAAGGATGGAAAGAAAAACTGTTTATTTGCAATGAAATGTTAAAGCAAAATAGCATTTTAAACAGGCATGGAAAAAAACACATGCAAAAAAAGTAGATGTAAAAGAAATGTCACAAACTTGCAGATATTGGCAAGAAATTCCCAGCACTACTTGGTTACAACTGAAACAGTGTTCAGCTTAAAGTAAGTTACCTTCAGGTGAAATTCATGATGTGACGAAATTCATCTGGTTTTAGATGTTTACAAACTGACACATGAGATTTTGTCACTGAGAACTTCTGAGGAAGCTTTTAAATATGTCTGACAAAGAATAACTTTACACTAGAAGTTAAAAGTGCTCCATTAAACATACATTAATGAAATTTTGCAAAGTTCACCTCCAAAAACTTAAGCACGCTACAAATACATGTACAGCATGTGTCTGTTGAATAGGAACCTCCAAACACTGCTAGTAACTGTAAATTGCTATGCAATTAGCTTTGCAACTTACTATGCTGGCACCGCACTTGTTTCACAAGTTTTCATGGAAGAAATTCCATATAGAAAGCCTGTATAACCAATGCAGTATTTTCAGAGCACCCTGAAAACTTCCTCTTGTACTCAAATTGAGGTTTTTTTTGTTGTCTTGTTTTTTTGGGGTTTTTAGGGTTTTTTTGTTTGGTCGGTTGGTTTGGTTTCTTTCCCAGTACCAGCCATATTTTCTATATTGTTCTTTGTAATATGGCTTTTTTCCATTTCCACTAAACCTAATACTAAAGAGCAAAAGGCAAAATATGGCCATTTCTAGCACCATCCAACACGGGAGGAAAGAAGATGACAATGGAGGGCATTAGGAATCAGAGGCACTAAAATACAGGGTGGAGTGAATAAAACAGTACTAATCTAATTGAAAAAAGTGTGCATATGACAAAATGGTTCAAACATAAAAGAAGATGGTCTTTTCACTAAATTATGGAGAATTTTCACTTCTAATTTGCTTGTGGCCCTAGAAGCATTTGTCACAAAGGTCAGTTATTTCTACAGAAAATTAAAATTGCAGAATTACAGAAAACTGCAAAATGAAAATTAGAAGAGTAAGAAAAAAGGAGACAAGTTTATAAACGAGGCAGAAGCACAAAACAAATTGAGAAGGTTGCACAGAGAAGCAAAGACACATAATGATGCATGCTTAAGATGTTCTCAAATGTTACATAGGTGGCTGTAAGATTTTCGGGTGGGAATAACTCCCTGCACAACCATTTCTGCATGGGTGTTGTAGCTGCCTACACTCCTCTCAGTTCGCCTGTGTTCTTTGGTACAATTCTGCTCATCCATTTCCTACCAGTTTTAAATTCTCTCCTTTGTGAGCCTTTATTACTAATCTATTTGCTATTCTGTTTGTAAACTTATTATAACTTTGTATTAAGTAGATTGCAACACTGTAATTAGGACTGAAGATGTTCCACTGAAGTGACTGAAGTGCAAAATAATGGTCAAAAAACCTGCTGAGCGGATAAGCTCTGCACATGATTTTCTGCAGTATATGTATTCTCTTGTCAACTTTTTAAAAACACATACAACAATTTTCCATATTTCCTTCCTGAAATTTATTCACTGCCTTACATTACAGAACATGACCGTAAACTACCTACAGAAGAAGAAGAGAGCCAATGGAAACTCCATAGCACCAACTTAAAGAGTTTTAACAAGAGAATTAAGAAGCCTATGCAAAAATTCTGTAGAAAGACCTAGAGAACTAAAGTACCTGTAGTAACAGTGAACAACATGTCAAGGAAAAAAGTCACTTCAGAAAAGCAGGGAGAGGGAGATTAGGGATTTATCTTCACAGTAATGCCAGGAGATTAGTTGAAAAGATAAAAGAATTAGCTTTCAATGTGAACTACAAGATGATAAGGTATGCATTATATTGGACATGGTAAGGACATGAATGCAGCTGGATAAATGATCTGAAGGTGTTTAAACAGCTTAGAGTAAAAAGAGAATAATGTTGTGATTAAGTCGAAACCATGAATAGGGAGGATAATTATTGCATTTGTAACTCTCAGGAACCACTCAAAGTCCTATTTGGAGAACTACAGAGAAAGAAGGCACAGGAATCTTTGCCTCCAGGTCAAGGTGCAAAGCTTTATTTTAAAATGCCCTTTGCTCTGCAATACAGAGGCAGACTAAGTAAAAAGGAATATATTTTTTTAAATTGTTTTCACCACTTGTTTTCAAGTGTTTTCACCACTGACAAAGTTCATTAAAATGGGAGTGGGGGGAAAGGGTGGTAGAGGTTGTTTTTGCACGTGACAATTACGCCGCAACATAACCCAAATACAGACCTGAAAATATTTCTCCATTTTTCAGATTTCAAAGGCATACACACTTGTTCCCTAGTGCTAGCTTATACACAAGAAAACATTCCATTACTGCTGTTGGTGCAAAAAGTGTCCTCATGTATTAGAGGTGTACCTGTAACCTAGCAGATATTATATACCGCAGAAGCATAAATACCAAAGATCAGAGGTCTGTGCTATTAAAACATAATTTAGTAAGGTAGGTCATGTAGCCTCACAGTGGCATCAATGACAGGAAATCTGCTATCAAGACAATAATTTAATTTTAAAACCCTTCTCAGTAGCAACTGTCCAAGAAAATCACTTGCTTGTTTTCAACACCGAGTTGAAGTTGGATTTAAAAACATTAAAGGCCAGACATCTTTGTTTTTATTTTACAGAAACTCTGCTTAAATATTGTTCTGACAAAGCTGTCTAGGTATGCTTGATGAAATATATAATCTGCAAGCTCAGAAATACATTTGGGAGACCCAGACTATTTCAAAGGAACTAAAAAATAATCTAAATCCAACCCCATCTTTTAGGCTTGGGCCATACACCTAACAATTAAGATGTACATACACAGAACTGAAAGGAAAAAGCCACTGGGTCAGTTGACACACTTTCGTCAGTTTTCCATTAACAGATCACTCCCCTCACAATTGTCTCAAAACCTTTAAGAGCATATTTATTCTTCCCCAGCTGGAGAGGCATTTTAGAACCCCAGCCTGACAGAACTACATATTTTTATTTCATTTTTAAAAATTTTATTTATAAATGGAAGTCTTCACTGTCTATTTTTTCTGAGTAGTTAAACAGTCTGTCTACCAGCTGCTGTTGTCTTGCATAGAAAGCACATTGTGTTCCCCTTTTCTTGGCACTGCCTATTCAAGCATGCTGGCCACAGCACTGAAAGCAGGGTCAAGAATTCCAGTCACCTCTTGGCCAGCAGATGCTTTTTTGCCTCTGTTGTGACCTGTGACATGACTGTTGCAGTAAACAAAGGGGTGAAGGGTTGTTAAAACATATCCTGAAAGCTGCATAGCTAGACTTTAGGCTATCTTGTACAATACAACTCCAGCAACATTTGTTTCAACAGCCTCAAGTACCTGTGCTGTTATTTATTATTTAGTGTGTCATAAATGTACTATATATGATACTTGATGCATTAGTACTGTTGAAAAGCAACAACTTCTTCATAATGCAGCACAGGCATGTATAGCAAAGATCTTAAAGAATTAGACTTTTGGCAGTATTTGAGTGGCACACAATGAAAGGGAAAAAGGTAGTACAGTGTAACAGAGACCATCCACTGACCATTTATTGATCTAAAAATTTATCCATGTGCACAAATAGCATTGTAATGTTTGAAGCAATACTGCTTCAAGGGTAACTGCAGTGATGTGCAAGCTGTTGCCAAAAGGGGCAAGTTTGCATTTTGACTCCTATTTTTTAGAGAAGGGTGTGAAAATCTGTTTGATTTCCAGGGATTAGTAGCAACTTTCCTAGAGAAAGAAACAGGCTTGTATTCTTCTGTCTACTGAAAAGGAGTGTTTATCTCCTCACTTACACATATTCTGAGTATCTGCATAATAAATTACAACCAACAGCTTAGCTGACGCTGTGTCACATCTGAAGAACAAAGACTACACACTGGTATTGCCTAGTGCCTTAATGGACACACAGTCATATGACCCATGCAGAACAGTTCCACCCATGACTGTTGCCCAGGAGAGGCCTTGGAAGGACTTACTGGAAGAAAAGGTAGCAACCTCTGAGCAATGTGTGCTGCTTTTATACCCCACATTCTCCTAGCATCACATCAGTTTCTCAGCTTCCTGAGTTCTAAGCATCTTTTCTTCTTGTATTAAGGAAACTGTGCAGTCAAGTGTAGTGTAGTTTCAGTTACTGCTTCAATCTAATCAGGTGAAACGAGTAACTCCTGGATTCACATTATTTGATAGTAGCAGTGTCCAAAATTACATTTCAATAAAGTTCACTGCATAAAAACTTAACTGTGGGAAGAAAAAATCATTTCAACTTAAACCAACTTCTATTTTAGTTCAGTGTTTGTATGGAAAAATAATTAAGCAGTCCACTTAGAAAGGCATAATCTGTTCACGAGCATACAGGTATCAGTTTTATCTTATGAGAATTTTTCCATGTTCCAGTTGCTTCATTCCTTATTACATGCTGCAAAAGGCAGTAATAATTTTTATAGCCAAATATCTCTTCATAAGATACCAGGTGGCTTTCAATATTTACTATTTAAGTCATGCATGAAATTTAAACATTACAAAAAATGACTTACCCGTTGACACTCCTGAAATATGCACATTTTCAGAATGTTCTGCAAGAGCACCATTTCCTAAAATTAAACATAATGAATAAGCTAATTTCCAAGATAAAATTTGTAAAAAAAATTCAGATACCCTTTTACAAAACAGAAAGAACAAAGCTCAAGTTATTTTAATTAATATTAAACATTAAAGGTCCTACATTCATTTTATGATAAAACTTAAGAGAAAAAAATAGAGAAAAAGTTACTAGACAATGAAAACAAAAACCAAGCATTGTTAGTGAAACAATTAAATATACTAGAAAGGAACAACAGCCTGATAGTAGCATGGAGTTCTGGGAAACTTGAGGCATTTTAGACAGTAGACTTTGCATGATTTTGCAAGTGCTATTTTCTTTCAAGAAAGGTTTATTTCAATGCATTTTCTCCATCTGCTCCAGGATTAAGATCTTTAAGTAAATGCTATGCAAATAAAGACATCCAGATGAAGACATCCATCTAAGTCTTAATTAACTGTAGCTGATAGCCTCTATCCAGAAATATGTATCATATATAGCCAGGAACTAGCTACGTACAATAGTAACTCCCCATCCATGGTCATAAAAATTTAGTTGAAAACATTAATAATGAGACCCATGTGGTCATCAACTGTTAGAGACAGTGTTATTCTTCCAAATCTCATCCCATTTTGTATTCCAGCAAAGTAAAAGATGTCTGCTAAAGCAAATATGTTTGCTTATAGGTGGTAGTCCCGTAAACGCTGTGACGTATCAAGATTTATTTCACAGAATGACAGTATTTGTGCACATTTGCCCCACTGAATAGGTCTCATCCACCCCTCAACATCTTTTCTTTGAACCTTTAAATTTTTTTTGTAATAAAATCTTCTGATTATTTCAGGAAGAGAGAGCTACTTCCACAAATAAGCTCCTTTGAACATAGGCAGTGAATCTAAGAGGTAAAATACATCACCAAGCAAATTTTAAAACCACAACTCTTAATCCATCAAAGTTTTGTAATACTGAAGATTTGTCATGTCACACAGATTATCATACATGTAAGATCAGTTCTTCTACTAGCACAGTAACATAAGTGTGGTATGTTTGGGTAACAGGTACCTTAAACACATGAAGAAAACTCAAATTTCTTTCATGCCAGATTTAAAGACTGTTAGAGTTGACCTAGAATATTCACAACTAAGCAAGCATCTCAATGCTCCTCCATTACAGTGGTTACAAGTAAAATGTTTCAGAAATTGCTCCCAGGGTTGACACCAAATGCACAAAGATAATTTTTCACTCCCTAAAGACACAATACAGTCAGAAACCTGATGATCAGAATTTGTAGGAAAACAGCAAGTTTAATTTTTCAATGTTGCAAAGATGTATTTTAAAACAAAAACTATTTCAAATACTGTATTAGTGAGTGAATATTTCCCAAACTATTTTCAAAAGTAAAATATATTATTAAGTTTTAAAAAGCTATTCTACAAATAATTTCTCCACTTTAAATAGAAACCCACATGCTAAGGGGTGTTTGCCACTCTGATTTCATGTTCTCAGTAACACTTAGCTCTAAATTTACAAAATAAACACCATCTTTGCCATGAAATTATTTTAATTGTACCTGATTTCAAAGAAGCACATTTCTGATTGTTTTCTACTGTTTCCATAAACATAAGGAAAACATTGACACATTTCAAGACCTCTGTTTTAAACTAAAAATAGCTTACTGATATTTCATATTTCAATTTACAGTAGGGATTATTCACCGTTTTTATAATTTCAAAAAGGGGTTATTAGCACATAAAACTATATATGTAGTTGTTACTGAACACTGAAAATTAATAGCATGACAAAAAAGGAATTTACAAACATTTAGAAATACTAAAAAACCCACAGTAATGACATTGAAGACAGTCAGTATCTGGGCAGTTCTGATAAAAATAAAATATCAAAACATGAAAATACTGACATAACACTGAAGTGATGGAAAGAAAAGCAAATAAAAATTTGAAAAAGTCCTATAAATCGGTAATAATGAGAAGCATACAAAAATGGGAACCACATCCAAATCCTATATAAATTGATAAAGAATTAATGGGTGAAATTAAGAAGAAAAATTAAGTCTATATAAAAAAATTGAATGCTTTAATATTTTCTATCTAAATATACTTTATGATCTAACAATTAATCTCTTGACATAAAGTGAGGTCACATTTATTGTCAAACTAACTTCAGTGACTGCTCAGAAGCAGCACCTACATGTGATGATGAGGTCTCATCTCAGATCCAAGTATTATTGTATCACAACAAGGTGATTTTTAAAAAATTATTTCCTTTCAAGTAATCCTTCATTATATGAAAGATAAACTTTAGAAGCCTTTCAGATTATTACTTTCTTTTTTTGTTGGAAACCATCACTGAAAATGAGTCTGTTCAGATACCATTTCAGTGTTACTAACTGCTGACACCTTTATGGAATTTTTAAGCATTGATTCTTATATGATCTCAACATTTATGCCACATGGCTCCATACAAACTGAGTCCAAAAGAATATAAATATATCAGATACCAGGTAAGTAATTTCCATCAAGATATGGAAACATTATTATCTTTGCAATTCCTGTTATTCTATTTAATACAGCAGAATATGAATAAACAAAAAAATGTTCTTAGGTCACAAGGAAGATTTCGTATTTCTTGATGTTTTAAAGAAATATGTAGTATTCATTTCCATTTGAACCTGAAATTTTAAACTGAAACAGGTGCCACTTAAAAAAACTTGACATAAAGTCTGCCCACATCAGTTACAGGAGCTGGCCAGAAGTGTGTTACAGCACAGTACTGGAAGGTGCACACTAAGAAGCTCCTGCATGAATCCATTCTGCCTGAAAGAAACCAAATTTGTTTTTCAAAAACTAACATCTTCCTTTGCCTCTTTTTTTTTTCTTGCTGACTTCTTTAACAAATCACTTGAACTATACCCATCTCCTTCATATCCTTTAAAAAAAAACAAATTGACAAATTTTAAGTGCTATTAAGCAGAAATATGTCAACTTTAGTCCTGCAGCATAAGATACGTTCAGCAACGGCATTTAAGTTAGATTCACATGCACAAGGCTCAAGATAAAAACAAGTGTTTATGTTTTTTCTAAAAAAAAAAAAAAAAAGATATCAAAATAGAATCTTTGCTAAATAAGAACTGAGATACATTAAACTACTAGTAGCCTGTAGGTTAACCAAAGCATGGCAAGCACTTTTAATGGCTTTCTATGTAAGTGCACATGAGCTTGTTGCCTAGAACTGATGGCAGTATCTCTAGATTCCTCGACTGCAATAAAAAAAAAAAAAAAATCAGCCAAAGAGTTATTGAATTACTTGACTCTTTATGAATGTGTTTACATGATGGAACAATGTCCAATTTCTGAGGTGTCTTTCTGTCATGCACAACTTCAAAAATCTCTTCAATGCTCAAAGTATGGTTGTGGTCAAAGTTGGTCACTGATTCTGACAAATTAATCCACAGGATTTTTATTTTGTTTCCACAACATAAAGCCAGTCCCTTTTGATCATTTTACCTATCCCACTCAGATACTCCAGTTTTAGATGCTATGTTATCCTAGGAGTAGGCAGAAACAGACAAATAGTGCCACAAACACTTGAATTAATTCCTTTTGATTTGTATCTCACAGCTGGCTGACCACAAAAGAAGGCAAGATGAGATTAGGTTTGCCTTCAGGTTTTCCAACAGTTGTGGCATTTCTCCCTATTATTCTATATGAAACTACACTGAATACACTTCACCCCACCCTGAAAAACCCTCACATCATCACTTCCAAACATCCTGGTTCAAGAGCCATGAGCCCTATACTCCTATATGGAGTCTGAAGAGGAGAACAAATCTATGTAGAAGAGAAAAACCATAGCCCTGGAAGGTATTTGACTTAACATCTGAGTTTCATCACAGACAGGAAAATAAACACAGGCCAGTGGAGGGCTGGCAACAAGGAAAACATTGCAGCAAACACACTAACCAAACTGCAGAGGAAAACTATAGAGTGAAAGTGTGGAAAATACAATGCTTTCACACTTGAAAAACCTGGTACATTTGGAAAAAGTAGTTGCCGAGTTCTACATATTAGAAGCTCAGAGAGTAGCAGTGATGCTCAGACTAATGTGTGGTGTCTATTCAGCTGCAGCCCTCATTTTAGAATGTTATTGCCGTGCATCCCCCCTTTCCCATAGCCTACAACAGCACAGGTCACTCTCAAAATGGGATCAGTATCACTCAAAGGATTACCTGCATATAACATAAGAGCATAAAACTAAGCCTTAGTCCTGAAATGAGCTTCACCTTTTAAAGTTTTACTTAAATCCATGCTGTTTCCAAAAAACATAGCCAGACGCCCCCTCCCCTGAATTATTAAGTGTCCCTTATTCTAAACATTCAGATTAAACAAGACAAGCTTCTGCATTCCAGATACATGAACTTGGAGGTTTCAGACAAAGAACAAGAACTCTACCTAAATATTGATATATTTGAGATACCAAAATCTTAATGAAAACGCCATTTTAATTTCAATCTGATTAAAACTAGTAATACAAGCACACAGCAAAGTGACGAATATTGTAAAAGTGCACCCAAAAATTTGGTACATGGTCAAATCAAATGTTGTTAGTTCAGTTTGGAAGAACATAATGTATTTTAGGACTCAGTTAAATCTAAATTGTTTTATAGAGAAATTAACTTGACTGTTGAAATGAAAAATGAAAAGAAAAAAATAATTCATAGTGGTGAACACCACATTTAAGTTACAGTTTATTTTTGCTGTTAGACCAAGTAGTTACTGCTACTTATGTTATTCATGCACACAGATCTCCACTGAAGCTAAATTATTCTATACCAAGATTAAACCTCTGCCATCAGCTTTAACAGCCAAATTACAACCCTCCAGAAACAGAAAGACATTAAGTGAGGAACTTCTGTAACCGACTCTGAAGAGAGCTTTTTCTAAACTACCTTAAGTTAAAAGGTACCGTGCTGCACAATGAATGCTACAAAAACAGACTGACAGGATACTTCTCTTGAAATATAATCATCAGGGACAAGAGATCAAGAACAGTTCCTGTGTATCATGCATTTCTAAACACCCTTTATCACGATATCTGCTTGCTTGCTTTGCTTTAGACAATGCACTTCATGACCACATTTCCTTTTTCATCCTACTCCCAAAAATCCTGTCCATTCCCTACCTTATAAAGAGTAAGCTTAACTGATTTACGCTGCCTCTTGTCAGCTGAAGTTACCTTGCACTAATCATCACAAAACTTTGCTTCTAACTGATGAAGTATGGATGATGACAACAAAATAAGAAACTTACTGTACACTTCCATGCACAACTTAGTGCTGCCTTACATATCACCCCACTAAAATGCCACTTGGCAATGGTCCTATTATGCCCTAGTACATAAATTGCAGTATATTCCTTGATCTAGAGATATGAGAGCTGGAAACACTCATTATGCCTCTATCATTTTCCAGCATGCTTCTTAGAAATGACCTATTTTGCTAGCACGCATTGTGGCCATCCCACCCCCTCACTTCCTGCAAATACCTAAGCACAAGTTGTGCAGAAACTAGCTTCACCTGCAGACGGCCTGTGAGGCTGAACCACAGTCATGCTCGGCAGCAGAGTCTTTGGGAGAGAAGTGCAAAGGCTAACTGCCTCCCTGTCACGTGGTTAATCTAAGATTAAGAAAACACAGCTCTGAGCAGGTCATGCAGGAGAACAACAGAAAAACAAGTACTACCATCTTCCTCCAGATAAACTAGATGATCTTCAAAGGTCACTTCCAACTCATTTCATGATAAAAACATTAGTTCAGCACATAACTGAAAATACTATATTCAGTTATTTACATGTAGGTCACATGCAATTAACAAGCCAAAAAAATTAGGTAGGAGCCTCCTCAGTCTTTTGGCTTATCCCTTACAACCTCCTCATCGCCTGAACACTTTGCACCTGTATTTGTTCAACTACTGTTCATTTAGAATTTAAATGCATTAGCTTCAGGGACTTAATGCTACAACAGCAGCAAAAAGCTACATATCCATAGGTATATGGCCATACTGCTGCCAAACTCTCCTGTACTGCCAAAAGAGTAGTACACAGTAAATTACACAAGTGAGCGGGAAAAAACCTACTTTGTATAATTTCAAATGAATACATGGGTACAAAGGGGATAAGACTTGTTTTTTTCATCCTTTACAACCTAAAAAAAGTCTCAGAGAATGTGGTTTCTTCTGTACTTTCTCTTCTAGAAGCAAAACGTGTTCTCCTGCCACTGCTAAACTGTATTATGCACTTTGCCTTCCACAGAAGACAGAAACAGACATACATCTGCAACTTCAATGTTACAGGAGACAGGGAACTTAAAGTGACTAAGAACGAAAGAAAGAGACAAAAAAAAATAAAGCAGGATGTGCATTTGAAACTTATCCAGCCAGAGCAGTTAATGAAATAAACAGTGCTATTGCTACAAGGAATGCTTCAAATGAAGGTGTGGTGGAGCTCTGAGTACACAGACCATTGAAGCCAGACAACATTTCTTAGATCTTTATATGCAGCAACAAAGCGAACCAGCAATGTCATTCTCAGATTGGTATAGGATCAGACAGGCCCTTTACAGGTGACACCATTTTATTATTTCCTGCGTTCTGATGGCTTAGTTTGCAATCACTGCATCGTTTCAGTTAAAGATATGCACAAAATCAAATTAGTATGTTTGTGCACCAGTATGTATTTGGATTAACTACTCAAGAGAAGATTTGTGATCCACAGTCATCTCATATTTTCATGTTTTTTCTTATGTAGTGCATTGCATCTTGGACCAGAAGCTTTTTGTCCTACACACAACTGCCATTTGCTTACTTCCTTGACAAAGGGCAACACATGCTTTTGCTTAAGTCCATGTATTTCAGGACAAAAGGCAATTTAAAAAAAGTCTTTACTTTTTAGGCTTTAACTGAGAACTAATCTCCAGTTTAGCTGATTGCTAGGAGTTATTGAGATTGAAAGAGTTATTGAGAAGCTTTGTAGTATTTATTTTGAATCACGAGCGTGGTGTTAATTAGTTATGTGCAATTCTTTTCCCTATTTCCAGAAGGTTAAGCACTGGAGTTATAGGAATTTCAGATGGTCGTTTGTAAAACAAGCTGTTCAGCCAAGATGTGAATTATCCTTCAGGTAAGGGAAGGATTAAAGAACCATTCTTTTGATATAAAATTACACATGCAGTAAAGAAAAACACTGAGAGAAAGCCTTACTGCTGTGCAGACATCAGTCAGAATTCTCTACTAAAGGCAACGGGAGCAACAATGACAAGATTTATTCCAAGTCTCTGTAACAGATCAACATCTGCTATAAAGAAGGTACAGTAAATATATCTAAAATTTCAAACAGTGGAAGAGAATGTTCACATGAAATGAGAAAGTGTTGTATACTTGAATACAACAATAGAATAGCTCATTTATTTAATTAAGGAAATAAAAATGACTAATATGTGAAACTATACTGAAATAGTATCTCATTTAAACGTGTTTGATACAAAAGCAGGAAACAAGCACATAAAATTTCCCTGTAAAAGCAGATAAACAAAATTTGTTTATAATGACCAATGTTGTTATTTTATGTAGAACCATTTTTATTTTAGACCAAACGTGATGTAGTTTTATTTAGAAAACCAAGAGAAGAGCCAGAGAATCAATTCTGCAATTTGTTTTATGTAGGTTTACATTTTTATTTTTTTACAATAACCAATATCCACCATTTTATGCTTAGAAAATTATTTCTTTGGTATAAAACAATAGCTACAGTGTTGCTGAAAGTCTGCATTGTATACTTAAAGCCTGTTGTTCAACTCTGCATTTTTGTACCACCCCTTCATTCTTATACTGTCCTTTTCACCTTACAAGGGACTTGAAATGACATGTAGGTGCATGATACTTTATTCATCTCTTGCCAAATAAAACACAGGCATGAAGTTCCCAAATCTAATTCACTGTACAGAGCCTAAACCCAAGTTTAATCGGTACTTGAGTGAACAACAGCACATAGCTTTATTCTCATAATCTGGTAACACTAAATTAGAAATAGCTAAAGAAACATATTATATTTATTTTACATTCTTCAGCTTTGTAACATTTTCCCCCCACCAAAAAAGTGTGTTTGTTCTTCAAAAATTGACTATTAAAACAGGTACTTTAAAAACCAAACTTTATGACAGAAATGCTTTGAATTTGAAGAATATATATAATGATCAGATTACAACAGATCTATTAACTTCTCTGCCAAAACATAAAACTCTTTCTTCCTTACACTTTTATGGTGCTAACTTGAGACTTGTCTACTTTAGTATTTTAATTGAGACAAAGAGCACACTACTTTGTTCACACTATGCTGTGGTCTTGGAACCATCAAACTGGACTTCTTTTAGATGACACTAATCTGGACTACCTGCTCCGACTGTTACTGGGTACTCAGTCCTCTGGACCTTGTTAGAGACAGTCCAAAGAAAAACTTTCAGAAATGCATATGGAGCAAACAATACATTGTCAGCCTAACTTTACTCCACAAATCTATTCCTGTCAGGCTATGGGGTGTGCCAATGCATGGATATATACAGATTTTCAATACCAGCTCTAGAGCTCCACCTCAGCTTCAGGGACAAGCTTCAGAGACTCTGCAGTCATTTAGAGTGAGCTACTCAAGATCTGTTTCTGGACCAAGTACCACATATATTATTCACTAATCTTACACCAATTGTGAACATTGTTGCAATACACAAAAGAAAATCCACATAAACCATAACAAGATGCAAGCGTAACACAAATCTGACATAGATGCTGCCAGCCAGGTGATGCTGGAGTATCCAAACACAGCTGTAAGCACCACTGGGATACATTAAATAAACAACTGGAAGACGCTGCACTCTTATGATGTGAGTTCTTGCTTTCTTGCTTTGCAGCATAGTAAGGGAAAGCTCTTCCTTACTGCCAATCAAACATAGAAAGCAATGAGGAGTTCTGCACTTGGCTGTTTAATACAGCACAAATCTCTTCTTTGGCTGTATGAGTAGGAGAGACTCACAAGAGGACAGGAAACACTTCTGAAAGAGATCTTTGCACACCAAATTAGCAAGATAACCCAAGATTCCTTTATCCTAGGTCACAAAAGAGAAGCTAGGGTAGTCACCACAGCAACTCTAATATAATGCTGCAGGTAGGAAAAACCCCATCTGGCCACACCTGTTATTCCTCCAAGACAAGTCTTGAGTCTATAGTAATTAAAATACAAAATTTTAAATTAATAACTAAACCAACTTGACTTCAGAGAAGGATTTTGGTGACAGTTTCAGCAATAAAAAACAGTTATGATTCCTCATTTGTAGCTTGAAAAGGTGGGGATAGATAAGAACCTAGCTGCTTTTTCTTTTTTTTTTAATTTATTCTCATGCAAAAATTCCACAAACTATTTATAGACAGTTCTAATATACTTGGCAGCAAGCAATGGAAATTGGAAATTTAGTAGACATTGGCTCAGCTTCAACAACATTCCTGAATTTAAGCACATAAGTAGTTCTATTCATGTCAAATACTATACTAGTGTGCAGACAGGTATAAAAGATGTTACTTGATGGACCATTGCCTGGAAGTTGTACATGTGTTCTCTGGTAGTAATCCAATGCAGCACTTTGGAAAAGCCAGAGAGTAGGAAAAAAAAAAATAAAAATCTCAAGTAATTTGAAAATAATAAAAAACCGATACCATAGTGAGAGGAAAAAAAGAGTAGACCAGCAACTAGGAGGCATGGACAAAACCAAGAGATACTATACTGCCAACCCATTCTTAAATTAATATCTCATTTATAAGGCTTAGTTATATATTCTTAACTTATTAGACCCCATCATGAATGCAAACCTAACAATTTGCCCTCATATTTGAAAACATTCCACTCTTGTATAACTTACAAATTTACAATACACTAAAGTTTCTGGCTATTTTAAACAGCTATGATTAAAATAATAAAACTATTTTAACAAAGGACCGTTCATAGCCTGTGTATGTGTTCATCTGCAGTACCTATTCTTTTCTTCTGAAATTGTATTTCAGATACTAGAAGTATTTCATATTTGAGAAGTGCCAGACTATGGGAAGTCTGATGTGTGGGCTGCACTGTGCTTATAATGTAGGGGAAAGTGCATTTCAGATTTGATTCATACTCTATACAGTTTTCATACTTTTATCTACTGCAGTTTCCTTAAATTGCTGTTGCAGCAGGAAAACTGGAATTGTTTTTGCTCCATGAAGGTTTAGATTGCTCTCCCATCTTAACTTCTTATACCTACAGGAACAAATGGCAGTAGGCAACAGTATACATACAGCAGGTATATTATATTAAGGACAAAACAAAAAAACAAACATATACAGGCAATCAGAAGATTCAGACCTCAATCAGAAGTTAGTTTGTAAAAGCAGGGCTCCAGTTCATATATGATTAAGATGCAATACTGCTGGTTATCCTGTTCTCTTAAAATTATTTTATTCCATTCTGTCTTGAAAAAGTGATAACAGAAGAAACAAAATAATTATTTATAAGCTAATAACCATAGTCATCATAAATCTATTATAAGCAGAAATGAAAACATTATCTGCTATTACCCTGTGAATGCCTACCAGAAACCCTTAGAACACCCAAGCTTCTATGCCAGATGACAGCATGACTCAGACTTACAACTGTTTTTTTTTCCAAAAAAGACTAAAGTAGTGTAGGAGTACTTGATATTGGGGGATGGGGGAGAATCACGAGGATTTTTGAAAAGAAGGAAAACACTGCTCTGCTGCTACATCTTTATTATTGAGCCTACATCTCATGTGATTAACAACTGAAAACAGAAGAGAAAAACACTAGCTAAAAAAAAAAAAGTAATAAACACCTAAGATGCATACAGAGAATAATGGTTTCAAAATCCAGATTGCTCACTGGATTCATAAAATAAAACTACAAAAACTATTTAAGTCTTTATTCAACAGAGGGCTAAGATGTTACAATTTGAGCAAAAACCATGAAGGAAGTTTCATACTTCTGACCAGAGGAAAACCAGAGGATTGAGAAATGAAACCATAATTTCCAGATTTGCTATATTCTTTCTGGAATACTGGCCTGAGCAAACAAAGGCACACTGGAATCAAGAGTATATACCTGCTGAGCTTCAAGTCTGCCTTCATGAAGGTAACAACAATAAATTAGAATTAACTGCAAAGCATCCCAGCTGTATTCACTGTAATGACCTAAATGAATTGAATGCAAGTCATTTACTGGAAAGGGTGGTGAAGCAGCAGTATATTTACATGCACATTTTGCACATACATCAAATATAAAAATCATAAAAGCACAGCATGTTTATTGCATCTAGGAAAAATATCCTCATTTGAAAGATAAAACCATGTTTTCTTCCGTTCTTGCTACTTATTATGAGAAATAAAACTTTACTTTTGACAACTTTTTATGTTCTGTAATGTGTTTTGGTTTCTTTCTGACACAATTAAAAACCACTGCAGAGTTCCTAAGAAAGCTTGTTTTCTTTAATTTACAAAAAAGTTCACAAAACCGCAGACCTTGCAAAAGCTTGTGCAGGCTTGTTTCGCAGACTGGCAAAGGGAATTTTCAGACCCCTACCAGAGTGAATCTGAACCTACACGAAAGGTCATGAAGTCTGCCCTGCCATCTTTCAGTAATAGAGGACAGTCTCTGTCACTTATATAACGCTTCACTGAACTACTTCAAGCATAGAAGTACACTTACACAGTGGAACTCCACAGGCCATCATTCACACAGACTGCAACAAGGCAGCCAAAGAGAAGAGTTCCTAACACAATGCACTTCTTGCCTGTGCCTTCAGCATCTATAAAACAATGCTTTTTTGCTAATCTCATGCAAACAGGGTCGTTCAAAATTAATTTCATTATTTATTATGAATAATTTCATATGCTCTAGTTATAGCCGACAGGAGTGGAGATGTCACTGAGTTGAGGGAACTACAACATGTAGGTGCTTCCATTCTCACTATTAAAAATACATTAAATCCACATAGCTCTTTCTCTACTGTTATTTATCAGCTTCAAAATTTCAGTTACTACAATAGCAAAGGCTATTAATAAGCAACACTAATTTTCTAGACCTGCATAAAATATCCTGTTTATTAAATATCCTTAGGACTTAGGAAGAATTAAGATATGAACTTGCTATGATTTGCCAATCACAACACACTGCATTCCTCAAAATGCACTGTGAATTGCTTCTATTAAAAAAAGACAATAGAAGACAGATTTCCTACAAGGTATGACACTGATTTTACCCAGATTAGTATCTTCTTTAATTCAGAATAAGATCTTAAAATAGCTAAGGCATACTCCTGGTACAAACATGTACACACATCCTTGCATGAGTATACTCAGCAGCCATGCAAGAATTCTGTGCATGGCAGTCTTGTTACTTTTGCATTCTTTTGTTCAAACAAATTAGTTTCATCAAAGCAAACAAACGATAAGGGAAATACCCAGTAGAATTTATAAACTAGTTAAAATTATTTTCTCTCCAGTGTTTTATGCATGATCTGTGTACAATTTGAGAAAACAGCTACTGCATTGATCCAAGTCATTGATTCTAAAATATGAAACTTCAGGAATCCCCATAGATATTTTACAAAGTCTAGAAGCAATCTATAGGTTTTTCAGCCTGGAGAAGACAAGGTTCTCGGGGGACCTCACAGAGGCCTTCCAGTACCTGAAGGGGCTACAGGAAAGCTAGGGAAGGACTTCTTTCAAGGGCTTGTAGTGCAAGGACAAGGCGTAATGGGTCAAAACTTGAAGAGGGAAGATTTAGGTTAGACATTAGGAGAAAATTCTTCAGTGTGAGGGTGGTGAGACACTGGAACAGGTTTCCCAGGGAAGTTGTGGATGCCCCCTTTCTGGGAGTATTCAGGGCCAGGTTGGATGGGGGTCTGAACAACCTGATCTAGGGGGAGGTGTCCCTGTCCCTGCAGGGATTTGCAACTAGATTATCTCTACGGTCCCTTCCAATTCAAACCATTCTATGATTCTATGATATACTTACGTAATTAAAAAACAAACAGATATAAATCTCCAAGACCCAAACTGGCATTTATTTCCCTGTCTTTAGAAAGCAGATCTTCTCCTTCCCTTCCATCTTATCTATTAATCCTGTGATTCTTGTCCTGAAAGAACGATGCTGGTGCTACACCTTACATATTAGCATGAGTACACCTGTAAAAGATTTTAACACCTTTTATTTCAAACATTATGCTGTGTCTTCAAATTACATTTGCAAAAAGTTTAGTCTTATTTACTTGGCTTACAGTATCTGTAAAAGTAACATACTATTGCATTTACAGTAACACACTTGCATATTTTCATAACAGCACAAATAAGGTTTTATCATTATTAGAGCTTTATTGTGTCAGGAACTGTACAAACAAGAAAAATAACTCTTGCTTTAGAGATCACTACTTTATGGAAACTGTAGATGTTACATTTTTATTAGATAAAAGAAAAGGACAATAAAGAAGCAGAATACGTAAAACAATAGGAAATCTCAGCCCACCAGGTACCAAAACATCATCAAAAGGCAATGTTTTACAGAACCATAGAATGGTTACAGTTGGAAGGCATCTTAAAGATCCTCAGGTTCCAACCTCCCCACTATGAGCAGGCGCTCGTCTCTTCTCACAAGTAACTGGTGACAGAACAAGAGGAAACGGCCTCAAGCTGTGCCAGGGGAGGTTTAGACGAGACATTAGGAAGAACTTTTTTCACTGAAAAGGGTTGTCAGACATTGGAACATGCTGCCTAGGATGGTGATTGAGTCACCATCCCTGGATGTGTTAAAAATCATCTAAATATGGCACTTGGGGATATAGCTTAGAGCTGGACTTAGAGTAGGGTTAATGGTTGGACTCTATCATCTTGAGGGTCTTTTCCAACCTAAGTGTTTCTGTGACAGCTCCCACTAGACTAGGCTGCACAAAGCCTCATCCAACCTGACCTTAAACATCTCCAGGGCAGGGGGCTTCCACAACCTCCCTAGGCAATCTACTCCAGCACCTTACTACTCTCTCCTTTTCTGGCGAGAAGTCCCTCCCCAGCTTTCCCGTAGGCCCACTTCAGGTACTGGAAGGCCACTATAAGGTCTCCCCAGAGCCTTCTCTTCTCCGGGCTGAAGAGTCCCAACTCTCACAGCTTGTCTTCATAACAGAGGTGCTCCAGGCCTTTGATCATCTTGGTGGTCCTTCTCTGGACCCTCTCCAACAGGTCCACGTCTTTCCCATGCTGAGAGCACCAGAACTGTACACAGTACTCCAGGTGAGGTTTCACCAGAGCAGAGGGACAGAATCACCTCCTGGCCACACTTCTTTTGATGCAGCCCAGGATGCAGCTGGCTCTCTGGGCTGCATGCGCACACTGGCGGCTCATGTCGCCCCAAGTCCTTCTCCTCAGGACTGCTCTCCAGCCATTCTTCCCCCAGCCTGTGGGTTGTGCTGACCCAGGTGCAAGACCTTGAACTTGGCCTTGTTGTACTTCATGAGGTTGATGTTAATCCACCTCTCAAGCCTGTCAAGATCCCTCTGGATTGTGTCCCTTTCATCTACCGTGTCAATTACTCCACACAGCTTGGTATCATCAGCAAACTTGCTGAGGACACTCTCAATCCCACTGTCCATGTCTCCAACAAAGGTATTAAACAGCACTGGTCCCAATACTGAACCAAGGGACACCACTCGTCACTTACCTCCACTTGGACACTGAACCACTGACCACAGCTCGCTGGGTGAGACCATCCAGCCAATTAATTATCCACCAAGTGGTCCATCTGTCAAATCCATGTCTTGTCACCTTGGAGACCAGGATGTTGTGTCTGGAACAGATGCTTAGTAACTGCATCTGCCAGCTTCCTCAGGACCCATAGATAGACACCATCAGGTCCCATACACTTGTGAACCTTCAGGTTCTTTAGATGGTCACGAACCTGTTCTCCTACAGCGGAGTGTGCTTCACTCTCCCAGTCCCTGCTTTCACCTGCTGTGGCCTTTGCAATGAGGCTGGAGCACTTGTCACAGAAGACTGTTCCTTTATAGAAACCACAGCAGAGTCAAGAGGACTTGAAGAAAGCAAATATGATGGCTTTGTGTTTGCTGCGAAGCACAATAAAAATAATGGCTAAATTAATGTTAGTGAGTGATAAGGCTATCAGTACTAAAGAACCACTGCAGAGCAACAGGATCTGTAAAACCAAATGAAACAGAACTCTGACTTACAGCTATCCTGTGCTAACAGCCCCTCATTGGGCTTCACCTTCCCTCTCCCTAACAAATCACTCAGAAAAAAAGTTCAAAATCCTTAACACCAAAGGTAAAGGCTTGTCTATTTCCCAAAGTGGAAACTTCAGGAAGCCTTTTGGGAAGTCTGAATTACATTAATCATATTGGAAGCACCTATAGAGACCAGACAGCTTATATGAAAACAGTTGTAAAGCAGTAACTGCAATTTAAATACAGTTAACACTGCCACCTTTGTATGGGAAGAAGGGCACATCTGACAGCTGGAATACTTTTCACATTGCATAGCATGACAGGGTACCGAAGCCTCTTGTGATGGCAATTTCCAGTAGTTAGAAAAGATAAACACAACCTTCTACTATCAGGAACTAGAAACAGGAGCATTGGATCGTAGTATGACTCCACAATTACAAAATAAAGCAAAGAAATTATTTCTATAGAGTTGAATAAGCATTTGACTTGACAGCCACTTTAGGCAGCTGCAATTTAGTGGAGTACAGCACACTTTCAAAACAGCCATAGTGTATGTAACATTAGTCATAGAGAGCAGAACAAAGTTTATTTTGAAATACTTACATATATCATTTCCCTGCTGTCAAACTACATCCATGAGACACACAAATTACCAATGGAAAACTTCATATGTAGTCGTATGTCATTAAGTAGACACACGGCTAATTTACTATATGGATTCTGGTTTTGGCTTTCTGCAAGGCAAGTATTTGTTACTGAACTTAAAAGACCACAATGACTTGTAGATACCATAGAGTACAAAAAAAAGTTGTTCATACGACCGTCAACAAACTTTTTGTGCTTACTCTCTATAGAATCAGTAAGAAAGAAGACTCACAGCATAAGGGTCACAAAATTCCAAGTTCTATTATATTACAGCAGCTCTAAGCACGGAGTCCTGTATCCTTCAGCTGTATCATCTAACCCTTTTTCATAAAATGGAATTCAAACTAATCCTGCTTTCCTTCTCAAACACACACATATGTTCCCACCCTGACATTCTGTAAGCCACAGACATAGACCCCAGAGTGCAGCAGAATCATAATTTCTATTGGACCACCTCATAAGAAATTGGGAATGTCTGTACATTTAGTGATACAAGCTTTATTTATCTCAATACACCCAAATTCAGTGTCTCACTGTACTTTGAACCTTCAGGTTTTAGATATAAGCTCACAGCAATTCAAAAGACCAAACAGATTTCCAGGAAGTTAGACAGCTGAAATATGCATATTTACAGAGATTTGAATTGGCCCATTCACTCCACCTAATGTTACCACCTTAATGAAAAAGCTCTTTGAAGATGAATGACAAGGAAATAACCCACTTCCTTTCATCAAAACAGCCAAACTTGGGACTGAACCATCCCCCTCAGCTTCGACACAGCTGGCATGATGCTGTCGATTTCCAATATCCCTGTTCTCAGGCTTATCCACGTGCCAGTCCCAGTGACAGAATTATGAAAGGGAGTTCACATAGGCACATGTTCCCCAGCCCCTTCAGGTCCTGGGATACTCACCAAGAAAGCACAGAGAGCCCCCATACCACATTCTGCTGAAAAACCTTACCAAAGCACCAGCCTTTTTCCAGGGAAGGAAAAGCACGTAGCCATGAGTGAATGGGCGCACACGCATATACGTGCGCGTGCATGCACTCTCTTGGACAGCTCCTATGACAAAAGCACAACTAGGAAGAGAGGCCTAAACACGAGAGGAATGAATACTCTGGAGAAGAGAATGTGATCTAACAGGTAATTCCAAAATCCTTACCACCATTTACCCTGGTATTAATTTTTAGAATTATCTTTGCAATCCCTACACCTGGTACACCTTATCTCCACTTCTACCTTCACACAAGCTCTTATCATCTATTCCTTTCCTGACCAAAAAACCTTCTTACTACACATGTTTACATGAGTCATTAACTTCCTTCCTGACAATAGCTTTATCGATTTGTTTTCTGCACTGCTGTTTCCTAAAAAATACTTCTGAATATATGGGATACTATATAAAAACATGTTTTGACTACTCCTCTGAGGAAATCCCTGCCAAAAATCATTCAGATATAAACACCAGATGACTGAACACCAAGTTACATAAATACTGGCCACCCGTTTGTCCATTCAGCTCACAACCTGATACTTCAAAAGCCACTTCAGCTGTTTATTTTGCACATATTCACTGTTTGAAGATCTGAATGCAGTTCAAATTTTTAAGTCACATTCCTCATGCCTCTCAACTTTTAAGTAAGTCTGCCATTTCCCACACTGACTGACTTAAGCCAAACCAAGATTCCCCACTTCACACTCCCTCATTAAATCAGCATAGGACCAGAAATGTGGAGTAACAAGCTCTATTCATGCACAACCATGGAGTAACTTACTTGTTTTCTGTGCTTCATCTTTTACCCTGCAAAACCCGTATTTTAGAGGAATACTGTCAGAGTGTGGGTTTATTAGTCTATCTTAATACTCAAACCTCAGATAGAGAGATTTTAGGCAACTATACAAATAAAATTTTACAAGAAATATATATACATTGAAGGTTTGTTTCCAAGCACGTCACATCAATAAAGCACAGCAAGTTTAGATATGGTTTAAGTCTATAGTATTTTCTTTTTTGTATAATCCTATTTTTAAGAAGAAAGCTTAGCACCAGCAAGGCACAGCTTGATAGACAAGTGTTCATTTTAAAGAGATGCCACATATGAAGTAAAAGCCAACTAGGGAAACTCAAACTGGAGCTATTTTTTGGGACACTTAAATTCAACCTGTGTATGAACAAAACAAAATTATTTTTTGAAGAAAGGGATGAAGAATGCTTTGGAAAAATAGCTATGTGAAAAAGATACTAGTTTTTATGTTAATACAATTTACCAAACTTGACAGACAGTTGTATTCTTTTAGATGTAGCTTCTTTTGAATTTGTATGAAAAGCATTGTTACACTTGTGCATTGATGAAAGCAGATTACATCCCTTACAATTCCTTACTGGCAACTCTGTCTAATGAATAATAATAAGCCACAGTTTAAGGGCATTGGTTTCGCTGTCTGTTGGCTATTTGAAAAAGGAAGAGGGTATTACTAGAAGAGATACAGTTCTGGGAAAGAAGTATAAACAACATCTGAAATATTTAATGATATCAAAGTTTTCCATTCCTCATATTTTATTGATAGTATATGCATATATTAGGAAGCACTTACAAGTTTACATAGATTGAAAATTGAAGAGAATGGCTTCTTTAGATGCTGTGAAGACAGAATACTTGCAAATTCTCACATTGTTTAGCCTTTGCCACTGACTGTTATCCACTTGACTATTAATTTTTTTTTCTTCATTGTCTGCAGAAATACTCAGACTCCTCATTGCATTACAAGAGTATTTTTCTGTGGGTTCAGTCATTACCAGTGCTGGGGCACCAAGACACTGATTTCTTAAGATATCTGTGTATTCACTCTCAAAGTATTTTAGCTGAGTTGGTCCCCAGAAGGTAACTGTTAGACTTGCTGTGGCTGCAAGTGATGGTACAGATGGCATTCCT
>NW_009970723.1:11864141-11870099 GCF_000747805.2 Chaetura pelagica
GCATTCCTGTCAGCCTTTGTCCTCTCAAAGCAAACCAAACTGTAGTTTTCTAAAGTGAATTACCTACAACAGAGATAAATGTCCTATAATACTCTTGGGTGGTTGAAATTTTCAAATGCAGCTTTTTATAGAGATAATTTTGTATTAATAAACACACCCCTGGAAGATTCTAAGGTCTACAGTTAATTTCATTGCTCATAACTATCAAACTGCAGGGAATTTTACTATTCTTTTAAAAGCAGTTCATTTTTACTTGACTTTGATCTTATTGATGCCAAGAGTAAAATTTAAACTGGTCACAACAAAGCACAGTAAGGTCAAGGCTAACTGTGAATTAAAATTCTGCACCTTCCCCCATCCAGGTATGTATAAACATTTTCAAAGCAATCGTGGGACTTAACAGGACTTGCACAAAACCATATGCATGCTGGAAAACCCAAAATTGATCTTGATTATGTCAACTTCTGCTGATAGAGATTTATGAAGCCAGTGACTAATTTAACTAAGGAAGGGCTGAGACAATGGCCAACAAAACTAACAGGAGACAAGCTTAAGCACCGAGCAAGTTAGTCCTGGCATAGGAAACAAAGCTGTGGATTTACAACTGAAGTTCTTAGCCTGTCCTACACAAATCTTATCTCCTGAAAAACTTAACTGAAGAACACAGTACTCAGTAAAATTTTTTAAAAAATTTAAAATCATGACCATGAAACAACAGGGAATGCTTCACTCTATACTGCTACAGAAAGGTTCTAGGGCTCAAGTAGCTATGAGTTTCCTTCTTAAGAAACCTATCTGGAAGAGGAAAACGGGTGAATTAGGCTCCAATGCACTAATTTAACAATAAAGGGTAAAAAAATTATACATACAGGCAGACATTCCACTCTATTAAAAGTCAACCTGCTAACAAAATTCAGCACTTGCTCCTACACCCTTTTTTAAAGGTAGGCAACAAATTTTAAAATAGCAAAAAATGTGACATAGCTTGATGAAACAAGATCAATGTCAGACATATTTCTGACATGTTAGAATTCCTACTTATCTGCTTTTATATAATAAAGTATATAGCTCATTTAAGTACATGTCCTTCCTGTTCAATAGCAGATTTACAGGTATTAAAAGCAGATCCTGTGCAATGGCACCCCATAAATGACAAAACACAGATTCTGATTACATATCTAAATAAATTAAAAGATCTTCAGACACTTCAAACATATATCAAAGTACACAATATTTCAGCACAGGCAGGAAGGAATTGCTTAGTAAGAATTTGATGCCATGATCCTTACATTCATAGCATTAATTTATAAACTATGTTGAACAACTCATAATGCTTAAAGCTAGTTCAGACCTCCTTCCCACCAGAATCTAACCTCCCTTGAAAAAAAATGTTGTGATCATTTTACTTGAAAAGCACACTTGCTGACAAACTGTGCATGTTTATTTCAAAGGTGTTTTGAGAACTTTATTGGCTTCCCAATGTGCAGTATGGTCAGCAAGTTGGATCTCAGATTAAAAGTTTGAATTCAGCTTTACTTTGGTCATTAATGATTTCTGAAAGCCATTGTATTTTAGGCTGAATTCCTTCATGTCCAATGTGTTAAAATGGTATATCCAGAACTCAGATCCATCTCCTTTATATAGCTACAAATTAGGGATAGTTTCAGAAAACTGGAGAAAGCGATTCAAATGCAGACTTACTTGATTCCCACATACATCTTCCTGCTTTCCATGCCCTTAATTAACATTTTAAGACAAGTGTACAGCTGAATATCTCATGATTCTTATTCTAAAAAATCACAGTAAAGCAACACTATAACTTTCTGTTAGGAGAGGGAGCCTTAGCTTTTCACCCTGGGCAGATCTGAGTTGCAAGAGAGTCATCTCCAGGAGATGTCATTGAATTGGACAAACTGCAACACTGCTGCTCCTCCTTATCTGAACATTTAGAATACAGGATCTCTTATTCCAGAAAAACTCCTCATGGACACCAAAGGCACCACACATAAGCTATGCAGTTCCAACAGATGGTGGGAAAAGTAGACTGTGTTCTTCACTAAGGCAAGATGATAAAGGCATCGTCCTTCTCCCAAGCCTTACTCAACCACAGTGTAAAGGTGCAGGGGTTGTACAGGCAGTACTGTCCCAGAATTCCGCAATGGATGAAGAAAACCAGTAAGCGAGTATTGTGAATTTAACAAGAGATTAGTAACATTATCACTCAGCTTTGGTATACTGGATTGCCATTTACATGAGAACTGTGGTACCACTGAAGCTTTGTTACAGTACGCACAGATGACAGACACAACAGATAACTTGAAATCAGGGATTGGAGTGAGACGAACTAAAAAACACCTAGGCAACTGGCACTGGAAACAGCATCAGCCGGATCAGCAGCAACAGGGAGGTCCGTAGTAACTGAACTCGAGATATTCAGCTCCCAGACACATCCAGCAGTAAGGCTGCTGAAAGCACACGATTACCAAAGGCCAGTGTCAGCCAGAAAGAGGAACATGCAGCAGGGTCACAAAAAACTCTTCTTCAAAACACTGAGGAAGACATATGCTGAGTTACAAAATGCTCAAAAATCTGTTTGTTCATCCACTAATTTTAAAAATACAGGTAAAATGCAAGAATCTAACGTGTCTGTAACATCCCTCTGCCAGAGAGGAAGACTTCATGCAATTCCTGAACTCCTCCTGCACTCAAACCTCTTTTCTTGATTGCTGATAACTCCTAAGAGTAACTTCCTACACTGATAAGATGCTCACTAAGCCACCATAACACCCCTTAAAATAGAAGGGCTGGTTCCCTTCTTCCCTTCAACTTGCACCACCTCTCAAACAATAGCTGCTCCCCCAGACAGGCTGGCATCCTCTTCCACACAGAGGAACTGTTCTGACATCTTTAGCTGTGAACATGCCTTCTCAAGACATCCCAATCTTTCCCTCCTTTGCCATCCTAGCTCCCCAGGCTTCCTTAATATCTCTAACCACAGACACAAGCTGAACTTTACCCATGGAACTGGTTGCTCTTTCAGTACCTTTATATAGGAAACATGAGCAATGGGAGGCATTCTGACAAAGGAAGTAATTTCTACTAATTACACAACTATCCATCACCCACCCCTGTCGGTACTTAAAACTGCATGTCACTATGATCAAGAGACAGGTGACTGATGATTTTATCACTTATCATCTTAACTCACCAAGAGGCATCTCTTTCAGAATATTTAAACTGATGTTTACATTATGGAAAGAAGAAATGTTCCATCTCCATACATACCAAAAATTATCAACTGTGGAAAAAATGAACTGTGTAGTCTCCCAAGTACAGTTACAAGTATTTCCATATGGTTTAGACACTCATTTTGAGTTAAACCTCTGTGTGCTCTCTTTGAACACTTCTTTAGAAGAGAACAAATGGAAAAATGTAATTGCTTACTAGTATGAAGAGCAGTGTGGAGTAAAGACAACAATATAATGAATAAAACAGCATGTTAATTAGGACTCTAGAATCATCCACTTTTTGGAAATTGCTCGAGCTCTATGTACAGGAAAAAAGGAGGGGAAAGTTAAAACCACTTAACACTATGTGATAAGAAAAACACATATATATGGATGTTTACTGCATGTGACCTACTCATTATCTCAGTCCCAGTTACTCCAATATCACTAATTGAAACTTGTAGTTTCTTTTACTTCAGATACTCAAAATACAATTATATAGAAGGAAATAACCCTAACAGAGTATACTTATTCATTGAATTCTAATACACTTCGTGAATTGTAGAAAATAAATGTTAACCGAAGTCTTACAAAAATTCATATACGGCTAAAATCTAGAAACCAGAGCACATGAATCTAAGTGCATGCCTTCCCTGTACAAGACACATCAAGACTTCCAGTTCTAAACTGCTCACCTTCAGTTACTAAAAAGTTCTTTCTAAGGGAGTAGTTCCTTAAATGAGTGAGATCACTAAATGTTTAAGAGGCATCATTGGCTAGAATAACTTATTACTAGTATTACTGTATAAACTAAGAGGAAAAATTAAATCTTTTTTTTTTTTCCCCATAAAACATATATTCGCATCATCTGTACCTTCAGAGGGACCTGTATCTCCCAATAGGTTCATACAAAACTGAAAAAATAAAATCAAGTCACAGGAGCCTCTAGGAGAGTAATTTTCTCCTAACATTTAAACACAAGTAACTTCATTATAGAATTCCACCAAATGCCAAAGTGTGCTTACACTGCTTGTTAGAGGATCTACTGTTTTCTAGCTTCAACTGACTTAAAAACCCTGTTCTGGTTACCCAGAATCAGTCCTGGGGGCTTCCATTTAACAGAGGAAACATCTCAGAGGTTAAGGGAAGAGTACTCATGAATTAGACACAGAATCAGATGGTCGAAAACATGCAGTACACATTCTAATACACAGTTCAAGTTCCACTTGAAGAGAAACATAACTAGCTCACTTTCATTACTTTGCTGGAAGTTCATAGTTCACTGTAAGAGTAAGTTCAGCTTTCTTGCACATCAAAAAATTCCACAGCCAACTAAAGGTATCTGAGAAAGTACTGACAAGTCACAAGATGCTTAAATGAAAAGAGACCATGTTAAGACAACTCAAGCTGCTAAACCAAACGTTTTTTGTGTGACTTTTTTTTTTTTCTCCCCATCAAAATACACTTTACTTGTAGCTTTCATGATTTGGGGGGGTGTGTGGTGTGGTGCTTTATTCTGGCTTCCTAACTTACTTTTGATCAAGTAACACAGAGAGGAAAAGTCAGGAAGAAAAAAAGATTCTCAGCTTTTCTTTCCCTCCTGACTATTTCCAGAAAGTTGTTCCTTGCAAAACAGATTATGAAGTTATACCAGAATTCCCTCATAACCTAAAATTCAGAGTGTCAAATAGAAAAGCAGGAAAACAAATCTAGCAGATAGCTACTAAATAGGTTTGCCTTGCTAAAAAGACATCATTAACCACATAGCAAAAGTTATAGTATACCCAAATTGAAAGCATCTGTTCAGAGAAACAAGTCAGAATCACAATTTAGAACAGTGATTTTGGAAGTACTTGCACTGATTTGTCAGTTATGTTAAAATTAGTAGATTAGACTTAGATACAAGAATCAATATTCTATACTTCAATGAAACTGCAAACCTTCATGTAACAAAGCATCAGTAAAGTAGCAAACGTAGCACAAAAACAACTGTAGGAAAAAAAATGTAGTCAGAAAAATACAAGAGGCTGAGGGGAGACCTCATTGCTATCTACAACTACCTGAAATGAGGTTGTAGGGAAGTGGGAGTTGGCCTCTTCTCTCAAGTGAATAATGACAGGATGAGAGTTGTAAAGACAGGATGAGAGTTGTAGTCAATGGAGCAGAATCTGGTTGGAGGTGTGTGACTAGTGGAGTCCCACAGGGGTCGGTACTGGGACCGGTGTTGTTCAACATCTTCATCAACGACCTGGATGAGGGTATAGAATGTACCCTCAGCAAGTTTGCTGATGACACTAAGCTGGGAGGACTGGCTGACACACCAGAAGGCTGTGCTGCCATTCAGAGAGACTTAGATAGGTTGGAGAGCTGGGCAGGGAGAAACATGATGAAATTCAACAAGGGGAAGTGTAGTTTTGCATTTGGGGAAGAACAACACGATGTCCCAGTATAGGTTGGGGGCTGACCTGCTGGAGAGTAGTATAGGTGAAAGAGACCTGGGGGTCCTGGTAGACAGGAGGATGACCATGAGCCAGCAATGTGCCCTTGTGGCCAAGAAGGCCAATGGCATCCTGGGGTGCATTAGAAAGTGTGTGGTTAGTAGGTCAAGAGAGGTTCTCCTCCCCCTCTATTCTGCATTGGTGAGGCCGCATCTGGAGTATTATGTCCAGTTCTGGGCCCCTCAGTTCAAGAAGGACAGGGAACTGCTCAAAAGAGTCCAGCGCAGAGCTAC